>NC_081447.1:5129706-5141711 GCF_007210705.1 Tigriopus californicus | reverse complement strand
TGCTACAGCTTTGTTGGCTTAAAGATCCATTAAAATTTGCTATAACATGTGGAATATTTCGCGAGCCCTGTCACGATCATTGACGTTGCTTGATTTAGTTCTTCCAACAAGAGTTCACCCTTTATGGTTGATGAACTGACTTCACAACAGCGTAATTGAATGTCTCTTTTTGTGTTCCAGTGATCTGTGTTCTGCCTTTGGGGCAAACTTGTCGAGCATACTCGATGTTGAACCCATTAACAATCTACTGACCCAGGGGCGCCGTTCCAAGATCGCCAAAACCAAAACCCTGAGCCATTGGGCAACAAAAGAGATTCGCAAGCTCAAGAATTACACGTGGTAAGTAGACCTGGCCTCAAAGGTGTAAGTACTGCTGATGTCCATGACACTTTGAGAAGAGCGTGAGATGAGGTTTTGTTGCGAGATGCCTTTTTTCTCCCACGCTAAGGCACCTTCTTCCCCCTCATAACTCACGCTGCACAGAAACAAAACCGACGCACTTCCTAACCCCAAGTCTAAGTGATGATGAACGAAAGTGCTGTGATAATCTTTCTGAAGCAGAACGTTGCTATCCTTTAACTTTCCGGTTTTTCTTCATATCCTTCTAAATTTTATTTTTATTCTTCTTATTATTATCAATGTTAGATTGGTATGCTTCAACTCTCGGAATGAATGTCGATGTCGTAAATGAAATGACGACCAAAAGTGGGCTCACTTTTGTGCGAGTCTGAATGAAGCCCCCCACCCCTTCATTTCAGCGCGAACGGGACACAGCAGCCTGTCATCACCCCTTGGTCCACACCCCGGTCCCAGGTATACATCCAACCTTGATTCCCCCCTCGAATCTGTTTTAAGAGGCCGTGGGTTTCTTTTCTTATCCACCCTGTTGATCGATCTGTTCGATCCAACAACCCCCGCACCCTTTTTTAGGGAGACGAAAGTTCGATCTCTCCTTGATATGCCAGTCCTGGAGATGCTCAAATGAGTGCTTAGCAATGTCTATGCTCATTTCGACACAACTAGGCAGGTCCACGAATCATTAGTAACGTAATGAGCTCTGCACTTTTGTCACCTCAGTTTCTGATAAGTTTGACCGACAACCACTGTGTGTATGACTGATGCGAATAAACGAGTCCCCACTTTGTATACATGTTCCTCATCATTTCATACTATATTACGAGCTTTTACTTTCACTTTCGAATATTTCTATCCTTCCTCTTCTTCTGAATGAATGAGTGAGAATCCTAATCGAAACAAATTTCCCTTCACAGATGTTCAATACAGCTGATGAATGGCTTGAGCCTTTGAAGGCCAATACAATCTACCTTTCAGGGCTCTTTAAACTTAGCTTCTCTTTAGGTCGATCGATCAAAGGCCAGATTCGAATCCCAATGCCAGGCCTGGAGACGTGTTCTACAACATGCGGGTGATGGTTTCCACTCAATCTTACATTCACCAAGAAGTCTGTGAAGGTGACCTCTTGGCAGCGTGTTGAGCTTGATCATTTTTTTTCCAGTACAGTCGAATGGATTTTTGCCCTACTAACCGTCCCTACGTTCATATGACTAGTTGGAATGAGAGTGAATGTGTCCCTAGCGGATGAAGCCACCCTTCACTCTAAGATTGTTCAATCAATCACGATATTGTACACGTTATTTTCAGAGTCATTCACCCTTCGACTACCTCCAAAAGCACCTGAATCCAATCCTGCAGACGAAAGTGGTACCAAAGTTACCGCCACATTTCGACTGCCTAGTCAAAACGCGATGAAGCCCTCGAGTGGGTCAAACCTGGAGGAAATGGAACCATCGGAGGACAATATGGCAGAGATCGCACGATTACGTCGAAAGAAACGGATCGTCACTATTGTGCCTAGTCATCTCAAATCCAATCGGATCAAACGGTCTCGACCCAATGAATGGGATGGTGACCAATTTCATCCCGATAAAAACTGACTTCTGCGTTCTGTTCTCTTTTACTGAAACTTGGCTGTGATAAATTTCTAGGATCTTGCGAGCAATAATCTACATTCTACAAAAGGACGAAATACTTCGAGAAAGAAAATAATTATGCAGCAGATTGTCAAATATTATTCAATTCTGACGAGAGCGTGGGATTTTACGACAACATTGCTAAATCAGGCTGAAGATCTCCTCCATCTAAGAGGATGAACATGTACTTCCATCTTCGGGTGGTTTCCTAACAGGTGCCTCATTGGAATCGTCTTCAACGTTGATTTTGGTGCCACGTACTTTGTTACACGTCCTCTGGATAAACCTCATTATACTAACTTTCTTTATCCCAATATCAGCCGACGCCGGTAGAAGCATTTTCGAGTTACTCAAGATCTCCGCAGGTTTCATATCCGGGTGGTTTCGGGCCAACTGCTTCACTTGTTCCCGGAAGTAAATAGCATTAATTTGTTGTTCATCCGGGGGTTTGTGGTTGTGGTCCGTCTTCGAGTCCAATAAAACACATGAACCATCTCGAGTGGTCTTGAGTTTACCTTTGCATCCAGTTTTAATGCCATAGTTAAAGGTGCACTTCCATCGACAAAAGTCGCCAACCTTTGGTTGGTTGTTGAAATCCAATTTGTTGTAAGTATAATTTTCGTATAAAAGCTGTTCATTTCCCCGCGTGGTTTTGATAACTGAAACATTAAAATCCAAGTTATCCTGGGTAAAAGTTGATGAAGGAGGTGGCGCACGTGGTTTGGGAACTGTCCGTTTATCCACGGGAGTATCTCGGAAAGGCATCTGCATCTGGCCTTCGCCTGAATTGTCGTCGTTATTGGCCGGGGGCTCCAATTTGATGGCCAGAGGTTCAGGACATTCCATCCGACGTTTTTTCGACTTGGACAATTCGGCTTTGAAATCTTCTCCTATCGGGTCATCCTGGCAAAAAATCGATTGAATACAGTCGTCGCCATTGGGGCTTTGATCGGAAATTTGGGCACTTTGAGCGACAATATATTCGTCTTCACAGGCGAAGCACTTCACTCTGGCCTTGAGATTCTTGCATTGTTGAAGCATCTGATATTCGAGGCTATCAATTTGGAGCAGGAGGTCATAACAGCAAGGGCAGATCGACCCGGACATGAACTCATTTTTCGTGATATCAAATAGCTTAAAAAGAGCTTGGATTTGTGAGAAATGAAGCCGGTCGGTGGTGTAACCCCATGTTTTCTTATTCTCCCCAGACTCCCTAGCCAATTGGCAAACCACACATTTCATTTTATAACCTCTAATTCCCTCGTATCTTCAGTATGGAACCCACAGACTCGAGACAACCTGGCTGCTGTTTTTTTTTGTTTTCCTTCCAGTAGAATTGTCGTGTTGGGCTTGTGACGTAACGTCGCCAGGCAGACTGTCCCAGGCTAAAATGTCGCCTTCCTTTTTGAGACTCTCCCTCGTCTCCGAAAAGACCCGTCCCGATAAAGGCGGTAGCCGAACACGATGTTGACAACAAAAGCCGTATATTTGATATAATTTTGATCCATAAATGCGCATTAGGTCAGTGTACAAACGGTACGTACCCAGTGGCACGGTCATAAACAGTTAGGAGATGATAAATAGAACACACTACAAATTTTTACAAGCCTATATCCATTCATTCTCGCGGTGGTCGATGGCAAGTCTTAAGGCCAAATCTTGTTGAAGTAGATCATGAACGAGTCGTAGATGACGAATGTGATGCCCACATCCAAGCAGACCCGGCTCATGCGGGGAATGGTCCCTTTGTAGAAGGCCCTGGCCCCTTCGTTGTACCAAATCTGTTTGGCACAATCCCACGTGTTCTTATATTTTTGAGCATCCAGGCCTTGCATTCGGGTCTTAACCACATCCAACGGAGTATTACCCAACACCGAACAGGCTCCGGCAAAGGCTCCAATCGCTCCCGTCACATACAGCGGGATATCCTTACGCTTGGCCGTGTCATAGCCCGTGTACCAATCCTTGAGACACTCCACCACCGAGAACCTGATCAACTGATTGCTGCCCTGTTTCATGATGGTGGCCGTTACCCCTTGATAGGTGCCCCGAATCCCCTTCTCGGCAATGATATGTTTCACGCCATGGAAGAAGCCTCGGAATTTGGGGTTGGCCGAGCGTTGGTCATTGATGAACTTCACCTTGACCGTTTCCATTGGGGTCACGACTAGGACAGCCTCACTCACGCCGGCTCCCAAACCGCACAACATCTTGGCTCCCAAGGACAAGGATCCGTCGGGCGCCGCCATCAGGCCCTTAAACTGCTCGAAAGCCCCGAAGCGAACGGCGGATTTGGGGATGGACCCATACAAGAGCACGGACAGACCCCGGTAGAGACCACCCAAGCCTCTTTCCTTGACCGTTTGCTGGGTACAGTCCACAATCCCCTTGTACTTGCCCACTTTCTCGTCCAATTGTAACTGAGTCTTGACATATTCCGTGGGATAAGTAATACAGATTTCAATGCCGCCCGTGATGCCCCCCACTATAATACCTTTCAGAGAGGAGTTGGTGGCACCCCCCGCACCCGCCGCCATGTAAGGGGAACCATGGCGCTGATCCTCCCAAGGGCGTCGAGGAAATGGCGACTGAAATCGGGAGGCTCTCGCCGGATCTCGGGAGGACATGATGATGTCGGTCTGAACAATCGAGTGAGGTGCTAGTCGGACTTCTGGTGTTCAAGATTCAAACCTCTTTCCCAGCTGAACGAACAAGATTCTTCAATGATGCATTGGACGAGGCCAATCTACTCTGTATGTACACATGGCGCTGAGCGCGTACTTGTGATGCAGTCTGATGATGCGGTGATGCCTGATGAGAGGGCAACAAGTGGTCGTGGGTCTTACAACATGGAGGACCTAAGCCTTCTGAATCCTACATGTACAGCAGAGGCGATGTTCTCGGATTGGGCGGGCTGAAATCTGTGCTCCAGCCACTGTCTATGAATGGCTCGGGCTCAATGCATGCAACGACATGTACCGAAAAGTACACGTGAACCAGCCTCAATCCGTTCGGCTGCAGACTGAACAAGACAAGTATTCCGTGACGATTTGAAATGACGATTGGATTTGTGGCGATGTCAGACTGGTTTGGCCTTTGACCGGGGGAATTGACCGGGATGAACTTGATATGTATCTTGACTGGGTGTCTTGGCGTGTTCTTTCTCTCCCGATCAGCTGACATGAGCACATGACCAAAAGCTCCTTCCTGGTTGTGGAGGCTTGGCGCCCTCGTTCTCTGGGACATGAGGAGGTGGGTGCCATGGAACGCGATCTACGGCACGACTCTGGTGTGAAGGCAGGAGAGTGCACCTTTCTTCTCTGGCTCTGCTGGCCTTTGCTGTGCCCTTGGGCACACCAACCCGAAATTGTAACCAAGTCATGAGTGAGGCATGAATGAATGGAACCTCCAGGATGCGCCCGTCAAAGATGGGCTCGGTAGTGCTCGACCAAATGAGATGAATGGTCATTAGAGACGAACGAATCTTGAAATTAGTTTATAGAAAATTGAATTTCACTTTATTCGGCGTTGTCGAGGCAAAAAAATAAGTTCGAAACCCTTTGGCCAAAACAGATATTTTTTGTATTATTTGGCTGATTTTGGAGGACAATTTCGTCACTTTTGCCAAATGGACTCCAGATTGACTGAACAACAGTCCATGAAATACGACAAAAATTTTGCTTTAGATTCATGGCAACCAAGATTTCGCCTAGGGCTAAGGTCAAGTAGTTGAAAGACTTCAAAAAGAAGGGAGAAGAACTTTGACCAAATTTAACGCAATATACTGCAAAAGAATTGGGGAATCTTGATATTCAAAACCTAAGTCAACATGTAGACATGAGGTTTGCTCATTAGCTGCATGACGTAAAACGCCAAAATTTGATATATTTTTTCATAAAATGGCCGGACTTGTTATCATATAGACTTCGTCAAGAGAAGAGTAAACAATGTTGTTTACAAAGCAGTCCCAAATATTTTCATTTTTTATATAATTAAAAGGACAATATTACAGCAAGATAATGCAAACAAAGGCATATAATATACTTGTTATAATATAACTATTTTGTTATTCAAGGAGGTGTAGATAATGATCTAGCACCATGTTTATAAGTTTCCAAACTTTATTAATGTCTAGCAGGTTTTGACCTCAATGAATACCATCGTTCGCTTAACCTTACCTAGGTCTCTAACCTTACCGCCAAATGCACTAAGAGATAACTTATAACAGGAATGAAAATGGTTGGTAAATTATATTCTTATGAACCTAACCTTACGAAAACCTTACCCACCCGAACTGTCTCACATCAATATTTGCCAAGATTAGGATAAGATGCAATGACAGAAATTTAGTAAGATAGATTGGCCATCCCAAACAATGTGCAGGTTATTTGAGCAAATTTTGTACTCACCCTCAAAATTTTTCAACTTGGAATTGCTAGCCTGACGTGATTGATCATTGAAAAGCTTATTGTTGAGTTCTGGGTGCACAGATTTCTCTTATGGCACATTTACACCAGATATATTTGGACACATGATTTGGCATATGATTTCGGAAATGTTAGATCTCTGAAAAAGAGGACTAAATGCATTGTTTACTATAAGCATGTGTACATAGGTCTCGACAAGATTTTGCGTCTGTGTTTTAACTGGACATGTTGATTCAATTCGAAAATTTGACTGAGGTTTTAATGTGCTATGGGTTATCAATATCATTTATGAATTAATTCAAATCAGTTAAAGCCTTGGTCTTGACCATGGTCCGAAGCATTGCTCACAATTTCGAAGTGAATCAACATGACTGATCTTAAAAATGCAAGAGGGCTCAGAAAAAGTCACGATGTATTAGTCCCCCTATTCAGATGGCTAACATTTCCGGAATTGTTTGTCAAATCATGTGTCCAAATATATCTCGTGTAAATGGACCATTACTTAGAATTTTATTTTTACTCCAAGAAACATAACATCTCTGATTAGTGTGAAATATTTCAATATCGATGTAGCATATTTTGGTCAATCAAACCTTTTCTCGCTAGTTCACTTCAACTCTTTACATATTAACGGAAACTGAACAATCGTAAGACTTTATTTGTAGGATTAGAACAGAATCCTCCACCCTATGTATGCTCGGAGGCAACTGCTTGAAATGTTCAGCCCTGGCAATAAATCCATTGTTAAGACACTGCATGAAAATATGGTGAATTAGCATGATGCTTCTATGGCAGTCTTTTGGTTCGGCTATCACTTACACTCCGTCGAGAATTTAGACCACACAAATATAATTGCACTGATGAGTCCAATTGAAAGATCTAATTTGATTTTTTCAATCAAATCCTGGATTCAATCAAAACTGGTTGGACAACTAACAAAAGGACTCGGTTGAAAATAGGCATTTTTCCATGGCATCCGTATATTCTCTCGAAAAATCTGTCATATCCCAAGCTACATGGACGACCTCACCCGAGTTATGATCAGCTTAACATCTATATCAGATCTAATAGGATTATTGCATAATAAAACCTATCCACTGAGATATTGGCTCATTCATTTTTCTTCATACTGAGGTTTGAGGGCTCATAACTTTTGACGGAGTTGTCCGATTGAGCTAAAGTCCGCCAACGCTCTCTTTGTCAAACGGGCTGAACTCATGTGAAAGAGAGTGTGTATACTTGGACGAATGGGCTAGAACTACCCATTGTCGTCCCTACTGTCTCTGTCCATCGGTGCCGTCGTCCTCGAATCCATGACCTTAAATCCATGGAAATGATCCCTTTCAGCCCGCTTTATAACACCTGAAATCCCACCCACACCGATTACACTCTCCGCCACATTGAGAGTTGGTAAAACAGTAGGTCTGACAATATTCGGAGCATGATTTTTCCCAAAATGGAACGTATTTGTAGGCACAGTATTGCCCTACTTGGCAATCTTCATCTATCTGACACGAGGTACACACGCCTGTGTAGCATCGATTAATACAATGGTCCGATTGATAACACAACGAACCATCCGGCAGTTTGGTCCGACATTGGCCGTTCACAATGTATGAGTCGCAGAACTCGTTGAATCCACAATCCGAATCGGATGAGCAATCGTTGGCCCTGAAAATGGATTCCAAAGAAAGAGCCGTGAGAGCCTTCTAAGAAGGTCTGGAGCAAGTGAATAGGGCTTGTAATGAGAACAAGGCCATAAAATGAAGTCCGCTCTACATTTCTTTTCAGGTGATTAGATGCGGCATTAAGGTACCAAATTGCTCTGTTCAAAGGCGGAACTGTGGAACTTGGGACATCCTTTTAACGTGAACTTTCCTGTGAACGAGTGGCAGATATTTGGCTTGGGGTAGTGAAAATGCGAATACGGCCTTACCAATCTGCATATTCTCCACATTTGTACATTTTTTGGACCTTGTGAATATCCGTGTCGCTGTAGTTCAGCCTTCGTCCGAGCTCACTGACTTCGCCCTTCTTGGGCACGATGGTTAAGAGGAACGGGTTGTTGTGCTTGGAAAATGCATTGGCGGAATAGTGCATAATGGAGTCGTAGTCATACTTCTCGCCATAGGCAGTCGTCCATCTAGAGTAACGGAATTAAATCAGGAAAGTTTCTAAAAGTTCCTCTCTGTGGTCGAGTTTCAACAAAGTTTGATACAGCCACAACAAAGAGTAAACTTGGTCAAGTGAAAGAGCCGGATGGGAAATGGAACGGAATAGATTATTCTGAACTCGAACCCTGGGCCATTGAGTTTGAAGAGAGATCTATCCCCGCAATATTTATGAACAATGTTGTTGTCTCGTCAGGCTTTGTTCAAAGATTGGAATGCCTGACGAGCTCCAAGAACAAGACCATTGGTTCTCAACCAATCGTTGTCATTCCATGGAGGCATGAAATTCATGGTGTTTTTTTTTTAATGTGACTTCGGTGTATGGATGACTCACCGAAAAGCCCTCATTGAATTAGTACCAACACTGTTTGGAGGCTGGAAGTCCCTTCTTTCTTTGGAAGTATTAGGAGACGACTCCCGGATGAGCCATTCAAAATGAATGCCTCATTCATGGGCATCTTTCAAGGCTTGCCAAGTAAACAGAAGTCCTGTCGTGCAAAGTAAAAGTTTCCTGCATTGATCGGACCAAAGGCTTTGAGCTCATACCTAGAATGTCTTTACGCCAAATCGATCATTGAGAAGAAGTTTTTGTCACCGAACATCACAAATGCTTTTTTTTCTCTCTTAAGTAGTGCTCAATATAGACAGTAAGTATACATTGTTCGGAAGTCCCAAAAGAATCAATGGGGTTTTGCCGAACAACAGAAAGAAATTCAAAAGTAACCACCTCATCGGTTATTCCGATGGTGAACTTTCTCTTCAATTGTCCCTCTGCTCACCTGTAGGTTTCAAACTGATCGAGTCTGTCCTCTCTGATGTTTTCCCATTTGATTTCGATAAATTCATCACGATCCGATCTCGAGTGTTCGTGATAAAACCCCAAAGTGTGCATCATTTCATGTTTGATATGTCCGACTAAATGCGAACATTTCCCCAGAGAAATGGATTGAGGCAGAGGAAAAGGCCAATATGCTCGGCCAATTTTCGAGTAACACGAGCCACTGTTCAAGAACTCCACATAAACCGACTGAAATCATCAAGCAGGTCCATTTTATGTCATGGTATGTGAATGCCTTGCAGAAAAAGAAACTGTTGACCGTGTGAATCCCCTTACCTGGCCTGACCTTGGCACCCATTGGATGCAATCCTTGAAGACTTGATTGAAATTGGAAATGGCCTCGTTGATATTGGCTTGGCCTTTGGAATCAAAAGTCGGATCAACAAAGTACGGGATCTGTCTCCCGGGCCAAATGAAGTATGAATTGTCCCCGATTCCATTCCTGAGAAGGCCTTCATTTCCAGGTAGTGCGTCACACGTGACCTCCTCTGAGTCCCTGAGCACCACCCTCCGTACCTCAGAGGCTATTTCTTCTTCAGGGTATTCTTGAGTGGCATTGGATATTTCTGATACTTCAATGGGAAGGGTCTGGGTCGGTTCCATGAGACTGAGTAAGACCACCACTGCAACCGCTAGATTCATCTTGAAGAATGGTTAACCATTTTATGCGTGGACCCCGATGTTTAGGTGGCATGATGTTCGATAGCCTCACTTCAAACACCTTTTCTCAATCATATCGCACTTCACAAACGTCATTTTAATGCCTTGATCTAGTCTTATATCAAGGCCATATGTGTCCCTTCAAATTTTGAGACTCATCAAAACCTTGTGACCACATTGCACTTAGTTTGAAACAAGTGTTCTGACTAATAATGATTCTTGTACTGTATAGTAATGTAAATTCCTTTCAACAGATTGCCTTCAGACGGCCATCTTCAACCACGGAGCGAGTGCGATGACGTTATACCGACTGACGCACATTCTCGATTTGCTTGGGCAATCAAGAAACGCCCCACCAGAACAGAAGTTCTTGGACGGACGTAAAAAAAAGAAAACTTTCTTTTGGTTCGATGGTCGGAAGCTGGCCTGAAGAACTGAACGTTGATTTGACGCTCCAAGACTTGAAACTGTTTTGTACTGCAATGGATGCAGATTCTGTTGCGGGATTCGTACTGGATTCCGACTTGAAGGATTCCAAGGCTTTGTGCACCTGGTCAATTACTATCACAATCTGGTTCAGAGAGAGAATGTAAATCCAGTATTCTATCTTACTAAAAAGTTAATCTCGAAATGCTGGAGTAGCATGCCTCAAAAGATCAGTTTAAGAGGACTTTAAGAAGGGTTTCTGACTTTTTTGTTCAATTACGCACAATTACTTTCCAGATTATAAATTCCTAAAAGTCTCGGAAAATGAAAAAGTTTGAATCAAGTTTCAAAGGATTCGTTGAAGGGTTTCTATTGACAAAGACAACATGAGCTTTGAAAAACTTGCATTCCCGACAATTTCTCCATCTTATATTTGTTTCATTTTCACGGTTCGTTAAGATTTTCCCCCAATGATAACAATTTAGCTTCAAAGAGATGTGAAATTAAACCCTGGTCATTTTTCAACTTGATTGGGATTGTCTTGGATATATTGGCCTTAATCTTTAAACATCAAAGCCGTAGTTACAATGTTTTTAATCGATAACAACTCCTTTCAGAACATAAACTTTTCAATGATATGCGTATGTCGATAACGAACCATAAGGTACCCAGAATTTGCATGCTCACATTTTCATCCTACTTGATATTCCACCACATTAAAAATATACAGGTAAATACGACTTGGGATGAGCTGGGACCAGTAACTTGCTCATATTTCGATTCCGGTTGGAGGATGTGACCTCCTGATATGTGATGAAGCTGGTGGAAAGCAACTGCTCGTGGCGTCTTTGTGGACGGAACGTTGTCAAAAGGTTTTGAATGGACTCCTGAGAGGACTCGAAACTTGATACGAGCGTCCTTTGTCTGGGTCGTTGCTCTCCTCCATGATCCTTCAAGGTCCCGGTCTTTATCTCGTGGACACTTTGAAGGTTCTCGTTTTCGCCGGTAGGTGTAAGATGATCCGATTCATTGAGGTGATGGTCTGGATCATGTGACCTTGAGTCCATGTCCGTGACATCAGCACTTGTTGTTGGTTCCGGTAGAACCTCTTGAGCTTCCATTGATTGCAATAATGGGTCGTTTTCCTCGAGTATTTGTTCAGAGCTCTTTTGAGATTCACTTTGGTCAAAATGACTGGATGAATCTAAATTACTGTCCTCCAAATTGTCTGTTCCAACTAAGTCCACTTCGTCTTTGACGACAATGTCTGTCTCAATTCCTTCTTCAGCTCTGTCATTTATTCGTTTCTCATCTCGTTGCTTTTTCTTGACCACCTTCTTTTTGGCTACAGACTTTTTTTTATCGGGTGTTGTCTGATCTTGTTTTCCTTTTGGCTCTGGGCCCACTTGGATCTTGTCGTCCGTGGATAAAGGTTCGAAGTTAGTGTTAGATTCTAGACCAACTTGGTTCGAGTCCTTTTCATGATTAGTCT
>NC_081447.1:5123341-5129676 GCF_007210705.1 Tigriopus californicus | reverse complement strand
CAACTTGGTTCGAGTCCTTTTCATGATTAGTCTTAGATTCTGACTTCTGCACTTGTAGTGCTGACTCAGATTTTATGATGGGTCTCTCATCAAGATCGATGATGATGCTCTCGGACATAGAGTTATCGTTGGACTGTGGCTCTTGTCCAACTTTAGCATCCTGATTATTCCCAACTTTTTGACTTGAAACCGGCTCCTGTTGGGCTGGTTCATTTATCTTGTCATCATCCAGGCTAACTTTAGATGGGGTACTTGAGAGATTGTCGACCTTTTTCTGCTCAAGGTCATCAAGTTTGGACAATTTCTGTTTTGGATCTGGCATTGGAGGAAGGCTCTCTTCGGAGTCGACCAATTCCAAAGGGCACGTTTTGACATTTTCGTCCTTTTCATTGTCAAACTCAGAGTTGATGGTGTTTCCACGGTCGATGAGTTTACCGCTCTCAAGAGGTTGATCCATTATAGGTATATTTTGATCCTCGCCGTCTTTCGACTTCTCATCTGGTGGAAACGAGGCCATTCTTTCAGACGTCACATCGATTTCTGTCGCCTTATTGATTTCCTCTACGTTTCTGCTTACAGGTTCTTCTCTCTGATCTATGGGCTCGATTCCGTTGTCAAGTTCTGACGAAGTGGGTTTTTTGATTGAAGCGTTGGTCCCTTGGCCTTGATCAGTTGCCGATGTCTCCCTAGAACCCAAGTTCGATTCCTGAGACAGTTCCTGAGAGAGAGTTTTATTTTTCAAATTTTCCAACGACATGTTAGAATGTTCCGATTTTGGAACGCTTTTACCCACGTGCTCATCTTTGGTGTCTTTATCAGAGTGTGGTTTATTTTGTTGTTCCACGGGTTCGTCCCCTGAAGTTTCCTTGTGCCTCTCTTCTGTTTTATTTGATTTATCTTCCCCTGGAATGAGCAAAAAGCTTTTATCGAATGTTATGGCCCAAGGGCTTAACCCATTATTCCATACCCTCAATGGTTTTGTCCCGGGCATCCACTACTTGAATGGTTTTTCCCACCAATGTTTTGCAGTTTTCCAACGTGACATAAATAGTAGAGTTATGAGTTGGAACAGATCTACACGTAGGTTGTTCCATCGTTGCCATCCATAGCCTGAATGAATTGAAGAAGATTCCATTATTCTCATCTTTGACGGATTGTTTACCTTTCCTTGATTCGGCCTCGAAGTTGGGATAATTTAAACTCGACAGGATGTGTTGATAGGTGTCCAATTTCAATTGTTCGCGTGACCAAACAAGTGGAACCCACTGAGTTATTGTCAGATGGACCATCGTTCAAAACCACTCGCTCCTCCCTGATCCAATGAATATAGATATACGATCTAGATCATTCAAACGATGGAGTTTGGATGAGCCTGCATTTCCTGTCTTCTATCGATTCCCTTAGGAGGGGAATGTCATGGGAACATTGGCTCCATTGTCCTGCTTGCCATATCCTCTCGAAATGGAAATGTCGTGTTTTGACATCTCAAGGCAAGACTCGTGCAATTCTTCAGCAGCCTCTTCAAGATCTAATTGATAGTAGTAGCCTATCTTGGAACCCGATAAGCAGTAGTAAAACAACATTATAGATGAATGGAGGCGGCTAATCGTAATTGGGGGATCAAAAGTCCTTTTCATTGAGCGGAGGTAGCGCCCTCTGCTTCGTCTAGGTGCGACGACCAAAAGTAGAAACGAGAAGATATGCTCTAAGACTCCATATTTATCAAGGGATTATGATTATCAAACGAGCAATTCATTCCTGAATTACTATGCCAAAATGAATGAGCCACCAGCTTTATGGCATGTATTTAAAAATTAAACAGGAAGTTGTGTATTGCTTGATTGACATCACGCCCACCCTCTTGGGAATCATCACTTCCAACGAAATAGTACTAGGGAAAGGTTTTGGTGACTTGCTTTAAAAAAACATCACTTTTGCTAAACTTATCTTTAGCATTTCTAAGCACACTTACATGGAAAAGATGATAAAAGTAGGTGATATGTTACAATATACAATATAGGTACAGCTGTCTCTTTATCCCTATTTGGTTGTCAATGTTAACCATATAGGATCTGAAACATCTCTCAGCGAAGTTGATGGTGTACGTATGGTGTTAGAATGGATCAGTAATAAGTTGTTCAGTGAAAAATACCTTGTTAAAGTCAGGCATCTTAGAGCGTATTCATATATTTCTCCGTTTGTTTGTCTGCAACGAGACGAGGCATGGAAGAATGAAAAAGCCTATTCTGAAAGCTCCCTCTGTAAAGATGTAGACAACTTCAACCACATGTTTTTGTTTGGTATCTTTTATGTCTTTTTGAGACAAGCTCTTAAGATGATATGAATAACGATTCTCATAGAAGGCATCTGTTACCAGACAAACTGAATTGTGTCGGCAATGAAAATGAAGGTAGAAATAAAAGTGCTCGTAGGTTATCATTTCGTCTTTCGTTTAGACTCAATTATCAACAAGTTTGTGTCGTTGTCATCCATGTAATAGAAAAATAAAAAATGACGGGTTTTCTATCCTTTCCTGTTTTACCTCTTCAGAATGTTTAAGTCATCTTTGAAAAGAGTAATTCTGAACTATTTATACCCGTTACTTGGACATTCAAGAATTCCTACATGAGTAATGACTTCCTACTCAAAGACGAACAGAGAAAAATCCAGAGGGAATTTAGAAGCAAATGGTATAACTATCGATCACAGCAGTCGACAGAAATAAGATAAGACACCCTAGAGTCCTTTATAAAACATGTATTTTCCGAGACCATTTTCTTCTATTTCCAATTCCAGTTTTCCATGTTCTACTAATCCGAGTAAGGCTTTGGTCGAGGGTCTTTTCGCAGTACTTTCCGTCCTCAAATGCTTTAACGGGTTCCACAAAACTTTGGAAAATTCAAGTTGGTAGCGAAAAATCTTCAACTTAAGGGTTTTAGGATTCGAAAACGCCCTTCATCAGTCGAACTTTTGGTTTCACTCAGAAATCTCTTGATCTATCAAAACCAACGATTGAAAATTGATTTGCTTGATAGGATTCCCATACAAGTAAAAAAGCTTTTGGATCATCTCAATTTCTTCCTTCTTGATTCAGGCTCAAAGCTTAAGAAAAAATCCATCCAGATTTCCAGAATTGATAGCTTCGGTCAATCGTAAGTAGCAAACATCGTTGGACGAGCGAGATTATGGAGTCTCCTCGCGAAATCTCGACGTCGAATTCATATGGAGTCTCCTCGCGAAATCTCGACGTCGAATTTGTCTACGTCTTTCCTATGTTATGGACTTTCATGGAAAGTTATTGCTCACATCTTGAAAGGAGGGCCTTGCGGCACAACAGGACAATGTGAATTGAACAGAATGAAAGTCCTTATTCTGCCCCAAGGTACCGTTGTAAAGGAACTTTAAGTGCACCCTTCACAGTTAGATGAAAATACGTAAGATGAAGAACTATTTGAAGGTCATCTTTTTTGGTGCTCAAAAATTGACACTAAAAATTCTTCTCCATCTTCTGCCATGTTTCGATTCGTATTTTCAAGATTTTGATGCGAAAAACAAGTATTTAAAAGTTGTCGCATTAGATCTCAAGCTTACACCGTCTCGTTGGTTTGAAATAGGCCAATTTTTCGTCTCCCCTTGTTTATGATGACCTTGATACACCTCAAGACCTTGTCGCACATTTACTTTGTAGTTTTTCTTATTATTGTCAAGTCTTATATCAATCTTAGTCTGAAAATGAATTGACCCCGTCTTTATATTTGGTAGCTCAATGGCTCTGCCTATAATGGTTCTGACAAAACTCGCCAAAACCTAGAGATTCTTGAATTACACACGTTCTCGAATAGCTGTTCAAGCTCTGTTGTTCAGTAACTTTTGAGTTTTCTTTTTTGAAAATATGATACAAGATAAGTACATGTAGTTCATAAATCACAGTTCTTCATTTTTCCGGGACCACTTGGCACTTTGATTTGATGTATTGAATGTATTCCACCACGAAGTATCCAGCCAACCCGAGTCCAAGGAATCCACCCAGAATCCCGAGCTTGCTTCCGATGCACAATTGTGTCTGAAGAGCGAAGGCTGCCAAAAAGCCAACTGATTCCCAAAGCCGATAATTCGAGAAACCGGCGTCTTTGTTGGCAGCAAATAAAGATCCATACAAGGCTACAAAGATTAGGGCTAAAGTTAACTGGCTCTTGCTTTTACGACATTGTAAGTTTAGTTGCAGGGGGAGGATATAAAGAGACATGCTTTCATGTTGACCGTATTAACGGGATTTACAAAAAGTTCATTTCCAACATCTGACGTGTTCAACTCATTCAATGCATCGCATTGTCGGAAAGAACCGACTGAAAGCAGACTACAAAACAGTTCTTCACGTGCTCTGGAACATTTATTTTGTATTCATCAACTGCATTTCCACCAATATGCTCTACGAGAACTCGTCTTTCGTCGGAAAATAAATAACCTTGTCATCCCTAAACTTCGGAAAGACCTGACGTGAAGGTCAACGAGGAAAGCCTGTCGTGTGTGACCACTTATATCAAGAAAGTGAAGGCAATGCTTGACTTGACATCTTGACAGTCAGGCTTTCAAGAAAGCACAGGCGAGAACACGAGGCATGGAATAAGACCAGGCCATGAATTGCGGCAGAGTGAATGAGTGACTCTCACATTTCATGCCCGCAAAGGCTCGTCTTTGTGAGACAAGAAAACCACTTGAAATGAAAGCTTCGCCATACCACGATGGTAAGTGTTAACCGTCTTACATACCATTGATCTGAGTTTGCCAGACGGCATCTGCGGCGCCCCAAAATGCCGCAATGATGTAGAATACATGAGATTGATCTGGGTTGGGTGTCCACGAGAACATGAAGCCAATAGCAACGAGGTTGATTAGACCTCCCAGGCAAAAAATCGAGATTCTTCCTACATATTTGATGACATAACCGAACACAAACGACCCGATGGCATCGGTTATGCCATAAATAATGAAGATGTACCCGATCTTGTCGACCCCAAAGGCACAGCTGATAAATCCCTGAAACCGAAGATGGTGACATTAGGAACAGAAACTTACAACAGAAAAGACAGGGTGAGGAATGGCTTTGAATCGGTCGTACTTGCAAAACTCATCTGTCATCCTACAACACTCCTTGAGCACATTTCGTGGGATTGTCTTCTTGGTCCTTTCACTAATAGCTTGAGTTTCATAGGGCTGAATACTGGTAATTTTCAACTTTCAAATCCTTTGAGTTATGTAAATGTGGGGCAGTTTTTCACCGCTGTTTGCCGCGCCGTCGACCCTCAGAAAGAGTTGATAAAGAAGATGGAAAGGGGTACGTAAGCAGTGAAAGAAAATTGGATTGACAAAAAGTTTTTTTCCCTCACAATTGTTTGATTCCTACCCAAAAGAAAAGTATCCTGAGCTCAGACTCTTTGAAGTTGAACTGTTTTGATATCCCCATGAGACATCTTTCCGAGTGAGAAGATGACTCTCGAAAAACGTACTCCATAACCATCGCCATTTCTGGTTCTCATGAGTTCCAAGCACCTCTCTCTCTCTCTCTTTGTCAAAGTCTCCAGAGGACACAGACTCGGTAAAGTTGAAATTTGGTTCATTTGTTTAATGGATCTTGAAACTCATTTTTGGCAGGCTAACGAGTGGCTATTGCTTGAGTGGTTGGGTTCAACTAGTTCTTCCTACGATACATTTTCAAAAAACGGGGGCTAAGCCATATTTTTGGGCTGACAGAGCCTTGCTCTATGAATGATGAGGAGTTAGATCGAATCGAACTCCCATCACTTTAGCATACGTATCACATGAATCTTTCATCCATGCCTTTCATGGTATTCCTGCAAAGGAAATCATCTAAGTTGTATGCTTTATCGATGAGCTCCTACTGATTAGAATCCTACGACTGAGTAGCGCTCTTGAAACCACCGTGATGATGGTGAGGCAGTAAGTAGTACCCTCTGCGGGGATTAACTTGCAATTGAGACTTACCGCGGAAAAGTCCGCTCCGAAGAAGCCTTGCTCCAGGCCAGACCAGATAGTGATTGGAATGAGGAGAAGCTGTTCCTTCTGGCTCATATGTTTGACTGTGGCAAACAACAAGGCAAAGTTCTCACGTGTTTTGTTCAGTTTCTGCTCTTTGGCTGAGGAAGAAGGGGAAGTGGTTGATCCGTCTTGAGTTGGCTCTTCTTTATCAGGTGTCCCTCCAAACCTAATCAAGAATAAAAGTTTGGTCCCAGCTTGGGTAAGTATATTTGATCTGCTCCTTGGGCCAAAGTCGAATGTTGTACACATCGTAGACACTCCCTCGGGCATGGATCTCT
>NC_081447.1:5100194-5123290 GCF_007210705.1 Tigriopus californicus | reverse complement strand
ATCGCCAAGGGAGCCAAAATGGAACAAGCCAGGAGAATTCCAGAGAGCAAGTATATTTTGAAGGGATCCGTGTCAAAGTTCTCGTTGTCCTCCGAGACGATCACCTCAACATCAAGCAGATGTCCGTCGTTCCCAAAGGTGCTTGGTCCCGTGAGATTTGGCTCTAGTCTTTCGGGTCGAGTTCCAATTGGGCAGTAGTTCACCCCACATGAGTTCAAGTCCCGGAGATTCGTTTCGTTCCCAGATTTGCCAGAACCAAGGACTAGAAAGAATCCGTTCCCTTCATGAATTGGATGCATGTTCGTCATAAATAGATCTAGAAGGTCTCATCCTTGCGTGTCGCATCCGAAGGACTAGATAAATCAGTTGTTGGTAGAAAGAAGCATGTGCCAAAGGATGCATGTCAAAACTGGGTTCCACTCCATCTGATTATTTATTCAAGGAGTTATCTAGGCATTAATATATTGCGGCATTTCCCAACAATTTTGAGTGCGGCTTTTGTTTTTAGTTTCCATGGAATGGATGCCAGGATTCGGCTTGTAATTTAAATAATCTTTTGTCTATTTACATGTGGATCTTTGAAAGATGGTTATGATGAAGTTTAACTAAGAGTATCGCCATAGAGGATCTGACTCATTTCCCTTATCTCCTAATCACTACCTTTTAATAATGAAAAAAAAACAGATTTCTTTAAAAACACATGGCACTGGATATTGGATGGCATTCTGTGCTCGTTGTGAGTTTTCAAAACAAAAGCCATAGAAAAGTCAAATCATGTTATCAAAGCACAACTTACATAAGCATTTTCAATTGTCCCTGACGTGCGTATTTTCTCTGTTGGTCCAAAAAAATGTACTCTAGTAACCCGGACCCTTTTTTTACTTTACTTTACTCTACTTTTGGACCCCAACTTTGGAGTCTTAAAAGCCCGTTAAGTAAAGTTGTTGGAGGGATAAACTACCAGAAAGGGACCCATAAACTGAACGGACGTGTTCCAATTCATTCATAAGACTCGCTTCCGTCATGGTAAGGAACACTAGTAAAACCTCTAACATTTTCACATTAACGTCAACGACGCAGTGGTCTCATTTCTTACTCAAAGAACTGGCAATGTTGCCCCAGATTGAGGCACACTGGAACAAGAGGAAAAAGATCCCAAAGAATCGTCCAACAACCGCGTCTACGGATTGACCACTCAATTGGCTATAACGCTTTCCGGCCTGAAAAAAAAATCGTCTGAGCATGAATGAATGTAATTACATGTTCAGGTCTAATGATGCCAAGGTCTACGGCCAGAAGTTGCCTTCTCGCCAAGAATCACTTGCTCTAGGCCCTTGAATCATGTCTGAAACTGATTAATCATTGGGGAGGGATCCTTTTTGGGTGAAAAGATCACCAGTCCACAGCAGGTTTACTCTGGGGTTAGCTGAGTTCATGACACACAAAACTTGTCCCGAAATGCGGCAGATATTGGAGATCAACAAAAAAGTAGCCGACATCAAGTGTCGGATTATGGTCTTTTGGGGATTCTAGACAATCCAATCAAGATGGATTAATTCATGTCGTTGATGCAATCTTGAGATTGATCCCGGTACATAACGCTCCTCAGTGCTTTCGGGGACTACCTGGATCACAAGTGGATGGATCCAATTTGGCGTCGGATTGGCTCCATGTGTTTCTGAGTATGAACACCTCAGTAAGCTTTTCGTTCCAGGATCAGAAACAAGTGATCCAATAACATCTCTCCCGTAAATACTAACCACTATTATTACCGGTCTATTTTTGGGGGCGAAGTCGATGTGTCAATTCTCGAGAATCTGATCTTACCTCGGAAAGATAGGAGCATTTGGCGATCCACAGCGGAGCCGCCGCGATCCCAACCAGACTGGCTGTGGGAATCAGGGTCCAAAAAGTCGCATAGAATTGGGCTGCGATATACGTGGAATAGCATGCCATGGAGAATATCATGGCCCATTTGGTATTGATCTTGTCAATAATGATATTAGACAAGAACAACGTGGAGAGCACCAAAAAGAGGTATGTGGCAGCGAGAGAAAAGCTTCCGATTCCATCCGTCTAACGGTGAGAAATACGAGTAGATCTGACTTCAAAGCTTCACTTGGAGATTGACAGTCTTCTTACCTTGTTGATGGAGGATTGAAGGGCTGTCACCGAGCTGTAGGACGTGAATAAAACCATGAAACCCACGGAAATGATGATGACATTCCTCATAATAGCTCTTTTCTCGGATCTCGTCGCCTCCATGGTCACACTCTGAACGGTTGAAGTACACAAATGGTTTTCTGTGGATGATGCCAATGTCCTCTCAAAACTCGAGGGTTCGATGCTCCATGTGATCAACAATCAGAGATGGTGTTTCTACACAACAGGAAGCTAACTTCAGACTCTTTTGACGTTGGACAAGTACGCATTGTTCGTACTCAAGGAGCCCCATGACCATCTTCTCATACGTAGTATGTACGCGTATCTATGAAGAGGGCAAGGGCCTATTTGAATCCACCACACGCATGCACAGTTGCACACGGACGTCAAAGCAAGAAAACGAATGCAGGCTGGAATCGCAACCAGAGTCCTTGAAATGAATATGCCCCTGTGTGAGCACGTCTGACGGACTCGGAGATGTTATTATTGTTACCATTCTTTCCCAAAGTTTGTCTCACTGTGGAAGGAAACAAGTTTGAGCCTTGTTTAGGTTGGCTACGAGGGTGATAGTTGAAGTATTGTTAGCGGATAACTTCTCAAGCTCGTTCTGTCCTTTCCTTCATATTTTTAGCTTTGAAGATTGACCTTGATCAGGTATGGGCTAAACATTGAAGAATTCATTTCCTGCGGAGGCCACACGGGAATACAAATTAGGCCCATTGGCTTGAAATAGAAATCAGCGTTTCCTCGGTGACGTTTTACCTGGAAGTTGCCCTAAGGGACTTAATGGAAGGACCGTATGTTATCACTAGGCAACCAATGTGTCGTACATACATGTATGTCTATTTTGGTTAATGATTTTAGCGTAGTTGAAATGATACAATCTAACAAAGGAGTATATGAACTAAAATCGGTTTAATGTGAGAGACTCTTGATTTAAAGGAGCAATACAAGAATCTTATTCTTTAAGTTTATAGTAAAACAAATGATGGCCCAACTCCAAAATAATGCATAACATTTACCTCCGTTCTCGGGTCATCGATACCTGTAACAAAAGGATTGGACATGACAATTGGCGAATTTGGGCCAGTTTGTGACAACAGCATTTTTAGGTCCCAAAAATTCACACAGAATGCTACCATACGGTATATAATGATTATTGGAAAGAAAGAAATGATAATGTATTGTGACACAATGAAAGCCGCAAGGCCACCCAAGGTGTAATTACCAGAGTGGTTAACATCACACTCGGTTTTGTATTTCGCAATTCAACGGAATTTAAAGGGGATTTGAGGTAACCCAGCTGCTCTAACAAGCGATCGAACTTCAGTATGTATATGATTAGAATCCGAACCATCTTAAATTAATTCAATATGTCAAATCTAAAGCATTGGCTTAAGATTTTTATGATTGTAATAGAAGGGGTCAATCTTGCCCTAAACTGCCTCTTTCCATTTATGCATCCGTCAATGGGCGTTGGTTAATAGTGAATTCTGATGTCCACTCTTCTAGTTATACGCGTACGTCTCTGTGCTAGGTTTCAACTCTGTGTTAAGAAATGCGGTCTTCACTAACATTTTTTTAACCCAGTTCCGACTGGTTATTAGATCTACAACAATATTTCTCCTTCTTTACTATAGTCTTTGCATTGTGCTGTTTTTGTGACATTTTGATAATTACACGAATTTTATGCATTTTCGTCCCATGGTGATTGAATTTGTGCCCAAGAGAGAAAATGTTTAGCATTTGTTACAACGTTTCTTTTTCATTTAACTTTCAAATCCCTCAACATAATCTCAAATTAACCAAGTTTGTATTCTAGATGAGTGTGAATAGATCCTATTTTCGAAAAGTCTAAAGGTGGAAACTATTTTCCTTCGAAGAAGCCATTCGGGTCTCGTTCTTTGTAGAACATCTTCATCTTCAATGACAATCAAATATGTAACATCTTTTTTTACCATTCCCCAGTACTTTTAAGGGCAATCTTAACAAAAAAAAAATCTATAGATGAAAGTGCAATCAGGACAAACACGGATGAAGCTACTTTACTCTCGAGCACAAACAATTTTGAGATCGTTGATGCACTAAAATGTTGCCCTTTGAAACATATTTGGCCACACATTTTGACTCCACTTAAGCTCAGCTAAAATAAGATCACTCATCAAAAATTCAAATTTGTTGAGTACTAGTTGGAGCCCAATTTTTCGTTAAAGCACTGCTTTTTTATCACTATTTGCCTCTGAAGGGCATTTCTTTCTTCATTCAGACAGCATCTTCATTCTGCCCCATCTGTCAAGATATAACAATATTCAACTCGAAGGGTAAATCCATCAAATACCAAGGATTAAAACGCAAAGGCTGCAAAAACTTATGAGTATACTGTAGCTGGGTATCTATGCAGCATGTGATAATACGGTTACTGTGGCTATGAGTACGCAAAAATGTACAGGGTTACATCCCATTCGAGTATGTACCATGGAAATTTCGAAGTCTGAGCAAATAAGACAATAGGCACCTAGTAGGCCTCATGGTGGTTCCGAGCCAGCTCGAACCCGTTGGGCATGAATTGCCTCGTATAAACCTTCCTCATTTGCCCAAGCCGTTCCTATTGACCCAAAACCTTGAGTCAAACAAAGCTCTGGCCACATCGCATCTCTTTTTCGGCGACTCCACGTTCATTGTTCCGGCCATGTTTCGAGAGACACATACATGACTGAACTTGCTCCACAAGCGATGCCTGCTCTTATTTCTTGGAACAAGAGATAAAGTAAGCAGATATGCCATTCATTTGGGTGCGTTTGGTGCTCTTGGATGTGATGAAACCTGCATTCCAACTTTGTTCCAGAAAGAATGCTTTGGTGCTTAAAGCATGCTCGCTTACAACGCAGTTCATGCTTCATTTTATTTATTGTAAAGTTTTTTGTTCCGTCGATTTCTTTCGTGTTTATAAAGTGACGTGTCAGCAATTCTGGAGGGCTTTCAACGTTAAGGCCTGAAACTTTTCCACTTGACTACAAACTTTGACAATCTTTTTTGAAAGCATCGATGAATTGTGTTCCAATTTTATACCCTACCAAGTTCTTCTACTTGTAAACGGGAAGGAATGATTGTTTAATTTTCGGTATTGTGTATCGGTTGTGTTTTAAACATAAAAGGAATTATCACTGACTTCAAAAGAGCATCTTGTCCTTTTGTTATAGACGATGATAACATGCCATTTGGCATCAAGTTTGGATTTAGTCAGCCTGAGTCACATTGAAAGAGACACATGTTTGCAATTTTTTTTAATTCTTCTGATAGACTGTACTCATTGATGAATTGCACATCGATGTAACATCGAAAGCAAACTTGTTCCCCATGGTTGTCTGATTCAATTATGGGAGGCATTGTTTCGACGATTGCGTTCAAATTTTTGGCTGTTTTCGACGAAGGATAAGTTATTTAGATATTCGTTTCAAAACAAACTAATTCAAATGTCCTCGGGTGAATTTTGGACCACATTCCAAAGGGCTGCAAGACATTTGTCGTATATACGCGGCAACCCTATTATCTGACCCTTGCCGTGCAGCACTTACAGTATGTTCCCTTAGTGATTTCTATAAATCATTTGAGGAGTGTGGTACATGTTCAAGACAAAAAAAATACGGGGTCAACACTTCAGTTCTTTTTTTAAATCACTTTATTTCACGAATCAAATCCAACGGTCAATCATTAAAATGAATAAGCCGGCCATCGTCCCATGTTTGGTTGACCTCACATCACTTTACTTTCAGTTTCTGTATATAAAAACATTTACCATTGATATATCTAGCAAATGGAGACGTATTGTGCATCACACTTATTCTCCATATTCTTTATGTAGCAATAATCCTAAACCAAATGAGATAGAAGAGAAGTAACCATGGATTGATTCTATCAGGATACTGCAACCCACAAGTCAAGTCAACCCCCAGTATTAACAAGAAGAGTGTACAGATCTATCGGATTTAATTCGAGTTAGCAGAGGTGAGTTTTTTACATGCTCCGACCTCTGACTTAAGGCCTGGACGGTACCCAGAACGGGCATATGCTCGCCACTTTGGAAAAGTTATACTTATACCGGTTAACGTCCAAGCTTCAAACTCCGAGGTACGAGCTTTAACAAACAGGCCCCAGGGCATAAGTAACGAATTTGCAATAATCTCATTACATCTTAAAATAGTGCAAATCTAACTCGGGGTTAAGGTCACCTGAAAGTTTGAATAGCCAAGAAAAGCATTGATATTGTTCCATAGGCTGCCAACACTGAATATATGTAGGATGAAAACATACAGTATGTTGTGAAACGTTTATAAAAGAAACGAAGAAAAATAACGCTATTATCCAGGCAACTTTAAAATCCTATTGACAAATCCACACGTTAAGATAGCAAGATTTATTGTCGTTTCATATAGTTTATATGACAAAGGTACGTTAGAATCAGTGCTACTCATGGTGTACTCAGATTTGATTATTGTGGGATGTGTTTGCGTGATTGCGATCTAGTCTACGAGCTCGTAAATTGTATGTGTATGTATATAGACATAAATGGATCAACCTCGGCGCTTTCTGAACTCCATGGCCTCAATTATCAAGTAACCAATCATGCCCGTCGACAGAACACCAATCATTACCCACAATTTGGAGTAGATGCACACGTTGTTTTGAAGGATGTAGGCCACAATGAAACCCAAGGATTCCCAAAGACGATAGTTGGAAAAGGCCGCTTCTTCATCCTTTTCGAAGAGAACTCCATAGAGCGCTGAAAAATATGAAGTAGATTCTCGTACACATGTGAGTTGATGGACTTGGGGGCTGGGATGCCTATTTTACCAACGGACATGGTTGGCGCCCTATATTTGGTCTATCGCTAAAACTACTCGATCTTTCTAAGGGTAACGAGGAGGCAAAAAACAAGCGATAAGCAGATAATTGAAGTAGACTTGCTTGGCTCATCCTATTACAGCGTGGTACATCTTAGTATCTTGTACATTCTACTACAGTTGAGGTCGATTGCCCCGCTTACTATTAAATCTGTTTAAAATGTAAGGGAAGTTTAGTTTCAGTGCAATAGATGCATTCTATGATTAATATATTCATATATATCCCACCTTCGGAGAAAACCCCTAATGGTAGCTGAGTGGTCTAATGTACCCGAAAGAGGCACGACGTATTGTCAAGCTGTGATTTTGATAGACCAATTTTCACCTTTGTTCAATAAAATGGCTTACTCATTTGTAACCGTTTTGAGCTTTCGTGAGTAGGAAAATGAGAAAATGGATATATTTCCAGGTGGATGCATCGAGTCAGAAGAAAAGTTCTGTTCATAGATACTTCCAGGTAATGCAACTCTTTTTAACGGCCTGAAAAATATTTGTTTTTGCTGAGTATAACTCAAACACACGAAAGTGTATGTTGATGTTGAGCACTAACCCGATCCGAAACCTAAAAAGTCATAGCCTTGTATGGAAGCCTCTACCGAACGTCATATGATTTTCTTGGATTGATTGAGGGAAAAGGCTTATCAATTTTTACTCTTTACCAGATTTATAAAGGTTGACTATCACTATTCAAGTACTAACGAACTCTGAACAAGTCTACACAAAGCCAATCATAAAGACACATAATTAAAGCATCATTGCTGTGGGATGATTTTTTTTAAGGTGCCGCCTTTTGAGTCAAATATTCATTGCAGCAGATGTGCAAAATGGTCGAGCAGGTCCAAAGATGTTTTACAAGGAACATTGAAGGCTCATTTGAGAGGGCTCTCGTATTGGCAGAAATTAAAGGGAGTGGGATTGGACAATGTTCAGAGAAGGTATGAAAGATATCTGATGTTATATTCACGAGCTTTGTCCCAACCCGGGTTTAGGATCAATTCTAGTGACAATAAAGACTTAATGTGGGTTTTGAGAGCACCCTCAAGCCCTCGAGAATCCAGGCTAGTTCGAACAATGAAGTCCACCTCCCTTTTTTCTCATTGTACAATCTGCTCCCCTCAACTATTCGTAGGGAATATGTAGGTGTTGATCCTGTAGCAGGATTTCAGTCAGACTTGGACAAGTTTTTTGACTAAAATTCCTGATCACTGTTATATTCAAGGGCTACCCAGATCCGCCAACTTTAATTGGTTGGTCTACCAGATAATATAAGAATAAAATGTTAAGCAAAATATATGTAGGTTTTTTCGTCTTGAATTGCTGGGAATTGTAATGGTAGTAGTGGTTAGGAAGCCCCCCCCCCAAAAAAAAAAAACTTCAACCCTCACCCCTTCACACAAGGGACCTCCAAAAGGCTCAGATCAGTCAGATTTCACAAGCACCTCAACAGTTGTGCAAATTACGGATCATTGATTCTCAATAAGCTCAAAATCGATCTGGTCAAAGGTTTGAGGTTTGAGCCCCAAAATTTGGGTATAAAAAGGCTTGTTTGACCGATTGATTAATTTAGATTTGAGAGTTTGCGCTTTAAATCCAATGAGCACTCAAAAATGATACAAATTGTCTCATGCAGGTGAAATTTGAAAATAGTGTGACGCCATTTTCCATTGCACTTTTTTCAAGAACTGTTTTCAAAAGGCTTCTTTGATCATAGATTTGATTTTCATGTTTCACGTACGAAGCAGTAGTCTCTAACAATTGGCGTTCCTTCATGGACAATTTGGACCCTTCTTGAAATATCTTAATTCAAAACTATCATCAGTTATTTGATTAATGTACTTTGTAAAAGTCAGCCAAAGAACCTTTAGTAAATGTAAAGAAACTTGAAAAGGCTTGGAATCGATGACCTTTCTTAAATCAACACATTAACCTCTTCTTTGCCCTCATTTGACTTTGATTTCAATCATATTTGCAAACTACTTTAAAAACGCTTTGTTCACTATTAATGAGAAATTAGCCCTGAGTTGATCGTCATGTATTTGAATGTGGTCAAAAAGATGATTCGATATGTGCTACTACCCACCAAGCACACTTTCATCTGAATATCTTTGGACATTTTTTCTACCTTATTTCGTGGACAATAAGGGATATCAAACTCCAATAAATCTCCCCTCAAGTGTTACAAATTTATAGTGTGTTTTTGTTTTCAGTCAACATGCAATGCATTTCTCGGGCTTTTCTAAAAGCTACAGGGAATGCAATCCCCAGTGCTATTAAGATGAAAGGTTATAATTCGTCTATATATTATCTTTCAATCTTTATATGATAGTTGGTCTACCCACGAATGTGAGTTGCCATACTGAGCTAGTCCTTAAATGTAGGGTTGATCTGGAATGCTATCTAAAAATTTGTCCAAGTCTGACTTGAAAGATGCTACCGGATCAACAAGTCCTACGTATTCCCTACGAATATTAGCAGAGGGAAGCAAGTTAAACAATGAAGGAGCCCGAGAAAGAAGAGAAGTAGACTTCATTATTCGAACTAGCCTGGATTCTCGAGGGCTTGAAGGTGCTCTCAAAACGCACATTAAGCCTCTCCGGTCATTAGAATTGACCCTAAATCCTGGGTTGGGACAAAGCTCATGAATGCTTTTGAAAACGTACAATATCAAATACCTTTCGTACCTTCTCTGAACATTGTACAGTCCCAACTTGTTTAGTCTCTCTCAATACGAGAGCTCTCTCATTCCTGTGATGTTCAGAGTGAAACATCTTTGGAATGGTTCGACCTTTTGTAAACCTGCTAAACACAATGGAGCCCAAATGGGTGAGGCATATTCAAGATGTTGTTGAACAATCGACTTGTACAGACTTAGCATCGTGATGCTGTCTCTGGACTTAAACGTGCGATATATCCAACCACACATTTGAAAAGCTTTACCCACCTTCAACTGAATATGCTCATCGAACTTTCCATCATTTTTGAGGACCACACCTAAATCTTCTATAGATGAGGCCTGTTCAATATCTTTGCCTCCATTGTCAACGAGTGGAGTATTCAAAGGAGTTGACCCGAAGGTCATTGAGCGGAATTTCATTCCGTTCAGGGCCATATTACTCTTAGTAACCCAAGAATAGATTATTTCTAGGTCCTTTGCAAGGCTAGTGCAATCTTGGCCATTCCGACCAGAAACTAACTTTATATTGGCAGCATAAGAAAAACCGGCAGTAATACTAAGGTTTTGAAGTGGGGCAATGAATATCATAAAAAAGAGAGGCTCTAGGATGGAACCCTGGGGAACACCTGACTTGACATCACGTACGTCACTAAGGGATCCCTCGACCCTAACAATTTGTGTCCTATCCTGAATTAAGCTTCTTATCCAATTGAGACCCTTGCCTTAGATCCCCATGTCATGAAGTCTATTCACCAAAAGGCCATGATCTGCTTTATCAAAGGCCGAGGCAAAATCATGGTAGACAACATCAACCAACTCGTGCCTTTCCAGTCCCTCAATGAAGTGCTCTAAATGCTCAATCAGTTGGGTAACCGTGCAAAATGTGCTCGGAACCCGAGCTGTCTAGGAGAAAGGGACTTCATTGACTTCAAGAAATTCAACAAGTTTGGACTTCATGTTCTTCACAAACACCTTTGCAATATTCGAAGTGAGAGATATCGGCCTATAGTTACTGGGGGCGTATTATCTCCCCCTTTTAAAAATTGGAACAACGTGAGCCAATTTTACAGAAGATGGAAACTTGCCCTGATCCAAGATGCAGCGCCTCAAGTACGAGTAAAACAGGAGCAAAAGCCATTGGGCATCTCATCAGAAACTGAGATGTCACACCATAAGGACCAGGAGATTAATGAGGTGCATTATTTTTCTTCCTGGATAGATGTGTTCATAATCTGTTTTTCTCGCAGACATTTATTGAACAACTGTGAGGAACCGTATGCTGATGATACGCACAATGAACAAATAAAAAAATTGAACACTTGTAGTCCATTGCTGTCCACTGTTGCTCTATCGGGCTCTTTTACAGTTTTCTTATTTATTGATTTGAAGAATGACGCTTATTTTACTGAATTCGAACAACGCCTTTCGTATTTACGGCGTCTCAACGTCACTCACAAGGCCTCCACAAATAAGGCGAGCACAAATTAAAAAACTACGGAAATTGAGGACATAATTCAGACCATCAAAAGACTCAAAAAGATTGAATAGGAGGTATGTGCATGGCTTTTGACTCAAATCTTAGAATCTTCGCATCCATCAACAACCAGTCACTCACAAAGAACGGACTCTTGCATGAACAAAAGGCTGAGAAGATAAAGGACGGAAAATGAAAAGAAACTTTAAGAAACAATTTGATTACCCTGCAATGCACGGGGAAAAATTCCCTGTCTGTCCGTGTTCTTTAAGATTATTGATCCAAGCGCTTTCCACCTCCACCTCCATCTCACTGAACTCATTTTGGATAGAAATGAAGATGAGCACTTACCATTTATTTGAGTTTGCCATACTGCGTCAGCCACGCCCCAAAGAGCGGCCAGAATGTAGAAAACATATTGCTCCTCAGGGTTGGGACTCCAGGTGAAGAACACCACGATCACAACGATGTTGACCAAGGTACCAAAGAGGAAGATGGGAACACGGCCCACTTTCTTGATGAGAAACCCGAAGCTGAACGAACAAACCGCATCACTGACACCATAAGCAATCACCACATATCCGACATTTTGAACGCCGTAAGCACACGAGACGAAACCCTGGAACCCAGGGTATACCTTGCTGGTTAGGGCATGATAGATCAAACACAATCAGTCGCGGTCAATTGAGTACTTACGGCTGTGAAATCCGCACCAAAGAAACCTTGCTCGATGCCCGACCAGAACGTTAATGGAATCACCAGAATCTGATACGGTTTCGTCATATGCTGGAAAGTGGCTACCAGCAATTGCAGACCACTCAGCTTCTCGCGTCCATCATCCCGTTCGTGCTCGCCATATCTGAAATGATTGGAAATGTGGATAAAGGGTGTTCCACGTATCTCGACTTACGTGTTTGACCTTGTGGAAAGGTACAGAGCTCTTTTGTTGTCAACCTACATGTTTTGAATTGTTATTTAGGGACGAATGAGACCCTACCTGATATCAAGGGGAGAAAGAAGTAGATTAATAAAATGGTTATGAATTTTAGCTTGACTTGAAAAGGAATGTCATTTCCAGTTTAACGGCTTTTGTAATGCTTTTTGCACAAGTGGCTTTGATGTAGCTGCATATATTTCTAAAGCTGGAAGATGTTTAGTAAGAATTTTCTGACAAGGACGAAAGGACAACGTATTTGGAAGTGTTATTGAATTGTTTTGAATTTTCATTCTCATTTGAGGGTCAGGGCTCTTCCAGAAACACAAGCCCCCTGTAGAATTTGGAACATTCTTCCATTTCAAAGGCGAAGATTCAGTTGCTAGCTCTAAAAACAGAGGTCTTAAATTATACTCATTTGAAACAAACCGGGCACATAATCGTAATGTTGGAACATTCTGGAACCTGAGAGCAATTTGGGTCTGTTCCAAATTCAAATTCATGATGAATCGTATTATTCTTGCCGACAGAATAACCAAAATCTAAATTCATTTCATGACTTCCTTCATAGTGTCATCAACAATTATTTACTATCAATAATAAATGGAAACTGGTAGTTTCTAGCCTGCAAGATCAAAATACCAACATCCCTTTCACAATATGATCGAAAAACTATGAACAGTACTCAACATCACAAGGGTAAATTGCCTTCTATTCCAAAGCAATTATGAATTGGTTGGATTTATCAATAAGACTAAATAATATTCGAAATTATCCCAAAATCCAAGCTCATTTTAGAAACAAGATCAAAATCATGATGTGGACGCTTTTTTTACACTCCAATTGCAAGCTTGTTGTCTCATCCCTACTCGTACAAACTAGCTAAATGGATTAACGTGATGATGCCAAGCGTTTTTGCTTTTGCCTTACTGAACATCCAGCCCATCCAGATATTTTGATATCAACCAAATTCCATAAACATGAGTTCATGTCTTCTCACCTGGATAATGGATCCACAAACAGGGCGACAACAGTGGCACTCACAAGGGAACAAGCCAAGTAAATGCCGGCCAAGGTATAAAGTTTGGTTTTACTGGTGGCGAAATTGTCCTCTAAATCCGGTTCCACATTCAAAGTCGTATTGATCGAAGGGAGAGGAGCAGCCTTGGGACAATAATTGACCCCACAATATTGGAGTTCCTCGCGAGAGATTTGAGCCACTTCATCGCCGGAGGAAAGAACTGAAGCGGAAAAGAATGTGAACCCTTTGTTAATTTGTCTTTACGGATATTCATGATAAGTGCTCCAAAACATGGATGCAAATGGCGAGTGGCTCAAAACAGAGTGATGTTTTTGCCAAAAAGCATCTTGAAGCTCAGACATGTTGCATTCTCTCGTAATGTTCCATCCCTCAATGGAATGCTGAAGACGATCAATGCTTCATCTTTACCGTGTGGAATTGGGACGGCAAGCTCCACAAAACATAATAATTGAGATCGTAACTCAAGTCAACATTTGGAAGGGACTTGATGAAGGTTCTCAAAATATCTGATCATAACATCTACTTACAGTGCGGGTCTTTACACGTTATATATGCCATATGATTCCTCTTCTGTGACATTGCCACATACATGTTTAAAGGTTTTCCTTCTTCCCAAAAAAGTGCAACAGTTTTAGTTAAAAGCTCTATTCAGCAGGCTTTTCCACCTCGACGGAATGTTATTCAAAGCTATTATTACCCTTTTGAAAGAGATGAGTATTCCTATCATGTGGAACAACTCCTCTTTAGAAAGGTCTCGAGCAGGAGCCCTTTAAAATCTTTGTTCTTTACTGGAATGTATATACTGACCTAGCCGTCCAGGACCACTCTAACGCTGGACCATTCTATCGCACTCAATCTCTCTCTCTCTCTCTCTCTCTAATCCCATGGGAAATGCACAACTCTTGTCTTCCGGGAAAGCATCTCTAGTGTCAGGAAAGTGACAATTCAGGACTTAATCTACCTTAGTTGTATATACAGTATTTGCTCGTTTTCCTTACCCCAAGAGCTGATGAGACTGCCCCAAACGGATGCGAATTGAAAGAAGAGGAAAAAAATTCCAAAAAAGCGCACAATAATCGGTTCCACTTGCACACCAGTCACTTCAGCGTATTTGTTTCCAACCTGGAAGAAGGCCATGATAGGGTTGAATCCGGTTCCTTTTCGAAGGATCTAAACTGACAGACCCTTTTCTAGGAGCATTGTTGCCATACGGACTACTTTGATCTCTCCTCTTGAAGCGATTCGAAAACCAGGCACATTGAAGATGTACTCTTTGCTGTACGAAGGTAAATGCCATTTGTATTGTTGGCAAGATTCCATTACACATGGCAAGAGTTGCTTTCTCTTCAGCTGAAAGGCTTCTTGTCACTTTTTTATGGCATGCCTTAAGAATGAGGCGTAGATTGTCTTGACGTTTGATCTCCAACAAAGTTTCGTCTATCAAGCACAAGTCACGCTGTTTCCTTTTACAAATTGTTCTGTTGTAGTTCATAAGACAAACACTCAAAACTAAAGAAAGAACATGATTTAATACATCCGGTTCCATTTTAGGTACTACGTTTTCGCTTTGTTTGAAACACGGCTGACAAATGTTGTCCTGTATGTATGTAGGAGAGACTGAATGTGTTAGTTTTAATGGATTCAACTCACTTGTGTCAAATAGGTACATTTGGCACTCCACATTGGGGCCGCACCCAGTCCCAAAATGATAGCTCCGGGGATCAAGGTCCCAAATGACGGATAGAATTGGGCCGCAATGTAAGTGGAGTAACAAAACATTGAGAACACCATGGTCCATTTCACCGAGATGGTTTTGATGATCACCGAGGGCAAGAACATACATGAGAGCACCAAAGCTCCATAAATCACCGACAACGAATAGGTTCCCAAGCCATTGACCTAAGATGAGAGGGAGATTTTCATTGGAAATCATTGTATACATTTGTATTTGGACATTTGTGATAATTGTTGAGGTTATAATTTTGATATTTCTTTTCGTTGCAGCATTTTGGTGAAAAAGTAGAACTAGATTGGGATGTAATACAAACTCCTCAAAAATTGGTCACTTAATTTTTGACGACACGATTTCAGTTATAGATTTGTCATTAAGAATAAGTGATTTCCAAATTGTTTGGACATCGGAAAAGGAATTGGAATGGATCGATTTGGAAACCGGGAAATTGTGTTCAAAAACAGAGTAGTTGTATTGAATCACATAAAAAACTGAGTGCATTGAATTACAAAGGAAACCCAAGCAAAACTTATCATGTACATTTTCAACACTTATTGCCGCAGATGTTGTCTATATAAACAATAGACATTGTATACGAAGATCTCAGCTTGACCGATATTTTCTTTGACTCTCGCGCAGCTCGTTATATTGGTTAAATACATAATGACATTATTCACCAAGAGAATAGATAAAATATGATAAGGATCAACCTAGCCCCGGAGTTTAGAGGTCTTCACTTCAAGGCTGATTGGAGGTCAAATGATCTGATTGAATTGAAAAATTTCAACTCAGAGGGATAATTCAATCTTCTGTATTTCATTTAGACTGGCGATGTTTCAATTCTCTCGGCCGTTTGAGTTAAGACCATTGGTTTGGAGGAATTAGGGTCAAAGCTTTACTAAGAAACCTTGATCATTTGTTTTATTTAGCTTCAGGCCCAATGAGCTGTGGGTTCCAGAATGAGACTTCCTCCCACGTTCTTCCAATAACGTGCCAATCAAGGGGAAAGAAACGGAACAAGAGGTACGAGGAATCGAGGAATCTTGGCAAGTAATAGGGCAATCTTGTGTCTCTACTTTGATGTTAAAATGCCAGAACCATACGTTTATAAGAGTAACTTTTCAAGCCACCATTTCTTCTAAAGCCTTAATGGTCGGAAGGCAAACTTGTTAGTTATTAAAAGCCATCAACAAGAACATGTTGTGGTCCTCCGTTTTTAAGCCCGTGGTTGTAGCGCTTTTTACATCATGGCATCAAAGCTTTTTGCCCATTTTATACTCTGGATTGCTATTTTAGATGTATAATGTGCCAGGAAAGTTTTGAGTCCATGGAAATAAAGTATTATTTTCAATTAATGAATCAATCAATCAATACCCTTTGTGGCAACCAGCATTGCTTAGACAGGGTATCTTTGGTTTTGCATGGCCTATGAATAAAAAGAAAGGAACAGTGCATGCAAAAAAATTACATCAGCACAAAGCAAGAAAATTAAATGAAAACTAGTTTGTGAAGTTGAATACTTAAAAACACAAAATACTTACAACTTAATTTTCGGCCCTCCATGGACAAGCTGAATCTTTGCCATGACGATCCCTTTAAAATCTGTGTTCTAATCATCGCCCACCTCTTGTCCTTGATCAAAAGTGAAGACACTCTCAGGCATAGACTTGCTCTTTTTCCAATGTCCTATTCATCATCTTTGACAATAACAACAGACTTTTATTACTTTTGGGTTTCTTATGCCCTTCAACCTCAACCTCCATCGTTGTTTTTTTTTTTGCATTACGAAACTCACTTTGTTTATCGAGGACTGGAGGTTGGCCATGGATTGGAAGGCGGTGAAAAGCAACATGAAGGCGAACGAGATTATGACCACATTCTTCTTCATCTTGAAGCTCTCTCGCTTGACCTCTTCCTCAGTGAGATCTTGTCGATGAATCACTGTCTCACCCTGCACAATGGAACCTTTCCTTCCAACATTCGAGTTCATGTCCTTAGAGTCCGGCTCGAAACCGGCGTTAGAATGGGACATGGTGGTGGATGCGGATGCTTTGGTATTATAATGATAAAACTATGTAAATCTGGAGCAAGATCACTACTCGTAGTTCAAGACAATTCAAGATGAGAGAGCAGTCTCCTCACCACGGACCATGGACACTGCACAACTTAATAACGGCTCACGTGAATCTTTGTCACGCGCATTAGCTCTGGCCCAATGTCTTAAAGACACTGAATTTGAAAAACATGCTATAACCATTGACTGTTCAACCAATTCACTTGTTCTGGCAGGGGGAGGGGAAGAACCTTTCCGCTGCGATGGAGTCTTTCGGAGCTGAGTGCTGCTGGCATTGACTATTCTACCATCTCACCCCACTGAACATGACGACGGAAGACAGGGTTTGTTTCGTTTTCGTAAAAAAGTAGTTTGCCTCGCTCGGTGACAGAAGTCCGGCGGCAGTATCCCTTAGAGATGGCTTGAAGGCCAGACCCCGACAGGTCCGTACGAACCTACATGTACATGTACATCATGTACCAGGACCAGTGTATGTGGGAAGGAGGGAGGCCCCTCTAGACTATTTTTCTTCTCTCTGTCCTGCTCTGCGAGGAGTTCTATACAGCCGAATGGGTGGAGGAGGGCTCCAACTCTTCTCTCTGTTTACCTGTGGCATGCATGCAGGTAAGACAAGTGTGAGCGCAATAGCACTGAAGCGAATGGAGTGGCCATAGCAATGCACTTGATATTTTGTTTCACTGATCTCGGTATCGAGATAAGATCTCAGGGCTACGTAGAGGGGCTGTGATCGTGTTCTCTCGGTGTTATTATGCTTTTTCATAAAAGGAAGGAGCTCGATCAGACGTGTGTACTATGGTACAAATAGCAGCCGTTCGGACCGTGATGCTTTTGGTGTTGACGTTTTTGCCCCGATAAACCTGAGATATGTCCGCCATGGTCGTTTCGGGACAGAAAAAATGCCTTCGTAGTCAAATAATAACCGTTTAAAGAAGGTTAATTAGCCTATAGATATGTTTTGCAGGTGTGTAGTGAAAGGAGTGGGTGTTTGTTGAATACTTATGTTTTTGCTTTGATGCTTGAGTTACGCTCCAACTTTGCTCGATAGAAAGTGGTTTTTTCCTCAATATGTCTGTTAATGACATAATAGTGTTCCGCATCATTTGCAAGGTCTGTCGATTCAAGCTGTAGATATTAGTTTCTAAACAGAATCTGACTTTGAGTAGGAGGAAGGATAAACCAGCCCGACCGACCGGAAGGACTTCTTAGGGGCTTGCTTGCAGTACAAAAGACTAGTTTCAAAATCAATCTCGAGGACACAGAGTCAAGCTCAAAGCATTGGGTCTTTTGTCAGTCCGAGTTGTCTGTGTGTCGGCAAAATTGGATTTGGAATTACCCACCAACCTTTTGCCACACTCAAGACATTTTCCAGCTGATCCATTTGTGGGTCCTTTGAGGCCTACCCAATATTAGTGCCTAGTTGTAGGAGGATACAGGACGTGGTTCTACTGTATAATGGAGCAAGGACTATTGCGTCCACGCGTGGGGGAATTTGGCAAAGCATCAAATTATGTAGAAGTATTGGTAGAGAGAAAAAAAATCCTAGAGAGAAGTCAAATTACAGCTCAATTGTTAACCACATTAGGTTACATACAGAATCACTCTAAAACTAGCTTAAAGATAAAAAGACCACAACATTTATTAAGACTGTTGTGTTTTTACTTTGACACTTGAAAAAGTAATATTTTTGAAATGACGGCACTCTTCTCGTTATAGCTCATCAGATCAGGCCAACACAAGAACAATATTTGCTGGTTTACCCTACGCCCCTCAAAGCCTTGCTTTAATGTTGTTAACAAGTGAGCTTGACTCTTCGTCAGCACATGGCTTGAAATTCCAATGTGTCTAGACTTCCGTTTTGGAATTCAGTGGCTAGAACTCCATGGCTTTTGTGTTGACTAAAACATTAGAAGTCGAGTCGCACATAATATCAAGCCAAATCGATTTATCTTTACACATTTCCTTTATACGACAACTTTAACATCACGTTTTTTTGGGGGGGGGGTCAAAAACACGCACAGATAACGAATGTTTTTTCTTGGTTCACACATCAGCAACTTGTCGAGGTTTCCTGATCTCACCGAGCTCTTGATTCATGGTAACGGGATCGCTTTCATCTTGTCGCTGGCCCAGGTTCGAGGTTCGATCAATCAATTTCAAGATACATTGAAACGGTAGCTTGGCTCTGCGAATGAACTCCGTCCGAAACGTGTGATTCAGGAAGCAATAGATCAAGAAATTGATGGATGAGTTGATGGTCATGAGAAGCAAGGACAACGACGTGGTGATTATCACCCATTCTGGCAATTGGAAACAATGGTTGTTCACATTCTCGCGAAACGCATTGATGGTGAGCATCTCATAAAAATTGAGGACAATTCGTGGAACATTGCAGACCAAGAACAGAAGCACGATGAAGAACAAGACCAAAGCCTGACGGTTTTCTTCATTTTCATGGTTATTGGTGGCCGTGGCGTTATTGTTTCGGTTCGAATTGGCCAACGAAGAGTTGGTTCGTCGTTGTTTCATGGCTCTGTGAAAAAGAAGAAAGGGACGATTTGAATAATAATTGGACAATAAATTGGCACCTTGTAACATCTTATCTTTCACGGTGGCAACCATTCGTGGCGACCAAAACAGTTTCAAAAAAATTATGTGGGACCGTTGGAATGCCAAATGTCCGTGCTTTTTTTTTAATCAGTAGAGTATTCTACTAGGAAAGAAGGGCATATTCAAAAATGTCACTGAAAATGAAGAAATGTCAAATTTGTCCATTTCCAGAGAATGTTGCTCAACATTTGGTTTTGACAGGGAAAACTTTTTCCCCCTAAATCGATCGGTCTTTTGGTTGAGAAGAAGAGTGGTCTGAAGTCGATTCTCATTGGAAATTGGTGCTGGAGTCGGTTCCAATTTCCATAATTGGTTGAGTTGGAATAAGAGTGGAACCCACTAACTTCATCCGAGCTCAGTTACTAACATCACTTGACTCAAGAATCGATTCAACTTTCTTACATGGTTTCATCCCCAGGGCGTTCAGTAAAGTAGCTTTCAAATTTCTCCATTGCTTCAGTTATTGAGAACCCCGTGTGGACACTTCCACAATTTCTTCCCAGAAATGAAACACCTGCCCATTATGGTCCATCAAAGTACAGTTTTTTTTTCAACTTCCTTATCGCTACAGGGAATGAGATCCCCCAAAATTCAAAATGAAAGAGTTAAAGTTTGTTTCCCTAAGAATTTACTATGAAGAATGCTTATTCCGATACAATGTTAAAAGCCTTAGTTTTATCCTTTTCAGTTTGAACTTTGGTTGTAGCTCATTATTCATCCTGGTTCCCAGAAGAATCAAGGGAAGTAGATCAGTTTCTTTAGTTATTAGTTCTTCGACTTGCATTTCCTTAGGATGGTATATTTTGAGTACCTAATTGGGCTTTAGGAGAGCCAAGTAAACGTTTGAGCGGGAAAGCAACTTTTTAGAAAATGATTGGACTGGAAAAAAAATCGAGCTTGAAACGCACAACCTACTTCCCAGACAAGTGACTAACATCAAATAATTTGTCAATATATTTCATATATCATGTGAAGTAGTGCATCATTCATAACAATTCAGTTTCAAGGATATATAGAGCTTGGGAACATTCCAAATCCATTTGTGAAAAAGTCCCCATTTTCTCAAATAAATTCCAATTTTTTCAAGGCAATTAATTTCAATGAACAAGTTGGTTACTCAGCCAATAGCCCAGAGTGCATAACACGCCATGAACTTAAAAATCTTTTTGAAAATTCCTAGAAGAACCTCGTTCAAAAGGGTTCTTGCCATGAGACTGGTTAGTTCGTAAAAGAGATTTATGATAGGCACTTACTTTATCGAATTACCTGGGACATGGTAGCATAACTTTTTGAGCAATGCTCTTCCCATTGTGATGGATGCGAGCCCTCCTATTGAAGAGACCACTTATGTCCTATCAAACACGAAATGTGGAACACTTTTTTGCTTTATACACAGCTAAGAAACTCTGGAATACTTCCAGAACAATCTTAATTGTAAGAGATAATGTTGCATTTTAAAAGCACAGGCCAGTATAAAGCAATTCTCAATAACATGAGCTGAGCTCTTGAGCGCTAACTGACCTAGACACAATCAGTGCAGCTAAATGGGAATGGAAAGCTGGCAGGGATTTGGTCTTACAATGCAGGATTTAGTTCGTGATGAGTGACAAAGACGTTGGCTACGAAGATGGGTAGCATATGAAGATATGTGTTATATTTTCAACATACTTTTATATACGTCTCTTCTTAGGTTGATGGAACATGGAAGTATGGAGACCTTGAGTGCAAAGTTAGAGGGTACATTATCAGTAAAAGGGTTCGTTTCAACCGTTAATTTGAGAGAGCGTCTGAGAAAGCTGTTTTTCTTGGCATGACTTTTGTTCTCATCCATGCGAATGCAAGAAGCCCTAAAATTAGGGGAATGGAGCTCGGCCATTTCCACTTTTTGTCAATGATCTTTGAAGGATGCAGGAGCGGTAAGGAAGTACGCCAAAAATAAACGAGGAAAAACGCTCCAAAGCAATTTGAATCCAGTAGTTGTGGCTAGCCTTTAAAGAAAGTTGGATTTGATCCAAGGTAGAATTAAGGCCTCCATTGAGACAGATCAGTTGAAAAAGGATAGTAGAGTAGTTCAGGAGGTGAGGTCGAATCTGAAGGCATTTTTCTCTTTTGCAAACTCTAAGAGAAAGATGAAACACCCTTTAGGAACTTTTAAGATCGATGGCAAAGCCATGAGAAATGCAGAGGTTATCGCTAACGTGCTTGGAGATCATCAGTTCCCTAGTGTGTTTTCAAGCCCACAGGGCTTAGGAGCAACAGCCCATTGCTCTATTGATGAGTTTGTTGAGATTGGCGAGGCTAGTCAAGTTGAGCAATTTTAACGATCTGTTAGTCACGGATTAAGATGGTCCTGATGGTGTGACATCTCAGTTTCTGATGAGATGCTCACTGGTTCTTGCTCCTGTTTTCTTGTACTTGATGCGTTGCACCTTGAATCAGGGCAAGTTCCCCTCTTTTCTGAAGCTAACTCACGTTGTTCCAATTTTTAAAGGGGGAGATAAGTCGCCCCTCGGTAATAACATGTATAGGCCGATTTTTCTCACTTTCTCACCCAAACTTGTAGAATTTCTTGAAATCCATGAAGTCATTCCTCCTAACCAACACGGGTTCCGAGCATATTTTAGCACGGTTTCCCACTTGATTGAGCATTTAGAGCAGGTCATTGAGGGACTAGAGAGTCATGAGCTAGGTTCTGGTCATGAGTCAGTCGATGTTGTCTGTCTTGACTTTGCCAAGGCTTTTGACAAGGGAGATCATGGGCTGTTAGTTCACACGGTTCACAAGATAAGGTCCCAAGGCAAGGTTCTTTGTTAGTTAAAAAGTTTCTCTCATGATAAGCAGCAAATAGTTATGGTTTTTATAATTTTAGATGTGGAATCAAGTGTTTCACATAACTCTATATTAGATCCTCTCCTTTTGACAACATTCATTGCTCCGCTTCAAAAGCTTTGCAATACTACCGGTACCATTTCATTTGATTGTAAAACCAATTTACTTTCTGTGAGAAATGGCCAGGATTACAGTGGTCTGGTAGAAAGGATCGAATCAACGCTTTGTCTGTTGAGAGAAATATGACCTTGAAGGTAAAGATGTTGAGCAGATCTCGACCATAAAGGATTTAGGGATAGTCCTCCAACATAGTATAAAGTTTGATGATCATATCCAGTTTTCAAACATATTAATAACAGGCTTAAGTCCAGAGATAGTATCACGATCCAAGGCGCCCGTCAAATCAAATGCGAAAGTAGCTGCTGAGCGTACCGGGGGCAACTATTTGATAATCTTCAATTTTGGCCGTAGTTTTGGTCAATTTCGGTGAGTTCGAAGAAAAACATTACTGTCATTACAGATAAGCCGTGGACACGGGACACAAAAGTAAACAGGTGATTGGCACCACCCGATCCCTTTCCCTTGGGGATCCTCTGCTGAACGATTACTTATTCCCGGAAGCGTTTAGAAAGCCAGATTGGTCTCTCCTCTATTGTTAAGAAAAAA
>NC_081447.1:5097075-5097279 GCF_007210705.1 Tigriopus californicus | reverse complement strand
ATCTACAAAGCCTGTTCCATTTCTCTTTAAGAAGATTTGCCTGTAATCCTTCGTTAGCCATGGAAATGTTTCGCTCATTGTGACACAACGGAAACAGGCTGGAAAAGGAAAATGGAAACAAAGGAAGGAAATTCCTCAATAGCAATGGAAGCTCGAAGAAAAGCTGAAACTGTTTTCTATTTTGGAGTCGTTGAGATCGAGCAA
>NC_081447.1:5096933-5097039 GCF_007210705.1 Tigriopus californicus | reverse complement strand
AATTAGAGAAAACACACTTTCTTTTGCCGCTTAAAGAAAAGCAATAAAAAAGTCAACAAATCTGAACAAAATAGTAAATCTTATAGGAAGGTGGTAAAATGGTGAT
>NC_081447.1:5096425-5096897 GCF_007210705.1 Tigriopus californicus | reverse complement strand
TGTTTTGGCCAGAACGAACCTTGTTGGTTGATACCCACCACCTTCTTTGAATTCGGGAAAAATCCATATTGGAACTATGCGCTTTCAATGGTCCAACAGAGGGATATTTCTTAGAATATGTCAACGATCGATGACCTCTTGACTCTTCTTTTCTATTCATACTTCAAAGGCCGATAAAGTCGAAGCCAGGTGTCGACGAATGATATTTGGGGTTCAGAATTTACATTTCTTGGATCCCATTCTCCTCTGAAGCTTGGACGTCGGGCTTATTTCGGTCATAGAATAATTTGAATTGGAAATTAGGATGGATTTTTTTCCGCCTCAGATGTGACCATTTTGGGATTTGAATATTCCCGAAATTCTCTGAAAGTTTATCTATAAGGGAAAAGCTGAAATAGTTCCAAGGCTAAGGCGATAGAAAGCCGTTTTGTTTTGGTGCGTTTGCAAATATCTTTGAATTAGTCGGAACAGC
>NC_081447.1:5096049-5096389 GCF_007210705.1 Tigriopus californicus | reverse complement strand
TCTATTGTTAAGAAAAAAAGTGCCAACAAAAATGCACATTACACACTTTGCAATAGATCTGATCCTTTCTGGGCCCTTTAAAAACTGCATTTTGAAAACCAGGACCAATCTTACACCCTCTTTTAACACGCCAAGATGATCTGACGGAACCATGACACGCCTGAAAGTCACTCCTTGGCATATCATCCACACTGAATCACCTCTCTTTTTTTACAAAGGTCTTCACAGCATCGATAAGCTCTCAATCTTTTTATTCATTTGATACTTTGGTTCAGCTGGGTCTTTGCTGGTATCATGATGGGCCAAAATCATCGAAAACGCAAAATGCTACCCTCTTGTT
>NC_081447.1:5086050-5095914 GCF_007210705.1 Tigriopus californicus | reverse complement strand
TGCAATACTACCGGTACCATTTCATTCGATTGTAAAACCAATTTACTTTCTGTGAGAAATGGCCAGGATTACAGTGGTCTGGTAGAAAGGATCGAATCAACGCTTTGTCTGTTGAGAGAAATATGACCTTGAAGGTAAAGATGTTGAGCAGATCTCGACCATAAAGGATTTAGGGATAGTCCTCCAACATAGTATAAAGTTTGATGATCATATCCAGTTTTCAAACATATTAATAACAGGCTTAAGTCCAGAGATAGTATCACGATCCAAGGCGCCCGTCAAATCAAATGCGAAAGTAGCTGCTGAGCGTACCGGGGGCAACTATTTGATAATCTTCAATTTTGGCCGTAGTTTTGGTCAATTTCGGTGAGTTCGAAGAAAAACATTACTGTCATTACAGATAAGCCGTGGACACGGGACACAAAAGTAAACAGGTGATTGGCACCACCCGATCCCTTTCCCTTGGGGATCCTCTGCTGAACGATTACTTATTCCCGGAAGCGTTTAGAAAGCCAGATTGGTCTCTCCTCTATTGTTAAGAAAAAAAGTGCCAACAAAAATGCACATTACACACTTTGCAATAGATCTGATCCTTTCTGGGCCCTTTAAAAACTGCATTTTGAAAACCAGGACCAATCTTACACCCTCTTTTAACACGCCAAGATGATCTGACGGTACCATGACACGCCTGAAAGTCACTCCTTGGCATATCATCCACACTGAATCACCTCTCTTTTTTTACAAAGGTCTTCACAGCATCGATAAGCTCTCAATCTTTTTATTCATTTGATACTTTGGTTCAGCTGGGTCTTTGCTGGTATCATGATGGGCCAAAATCATCGAAAACGCAAAATGCTAGAGGGGGTTATTGGATGTAACCCTCTTGTTTCAAGTCCTGTGACCATGGATGGCCTCAGATGACTCGGATGACCACGGTCAAAATTAAAAAGTAACTATCAACTATACCCTCCCAGCGTGTTTAGCACCTACGTTCTCATTTGATTTGACAGGTGCCTCCTACTAACTCTATGCAAGCCGATTCCTCAGCCACATCTTGACTTTGCTTCAACCATTTGGGCTCCGATGAGTGCAGTAGATTTGTAAAAAGGTCAAACAGGTCCCAAGATGTTTCACTTGGAACATCACAGGAATGAGAGAGCTCTCGTATTGGGAGAGACTAAAAAAGTTGGGACTGTTCAGTGTTCAGAGAAGGTATGAAAGGTATCTGATTCTGTACATCTTCAAAAGCAGCCTTGAGCTTTGTCCTAACCCAGGATTTAGGGTCAATTCTAGTGACCGTCGAGGCTTAATGTGCGTTTTGAGAGCACCTTCAAGCCCTCGAAGTCCACTTCTCTTCTTTCTCGGGCTCCTTCATTGTTTAATTTACTCTTCCCTACAATTCGTAGGGAGTACGTAAATGTTGTTGATCCGGAAGCATCTTTTCAATTCAGATGTGAACAATTTTTGGACACATTTTAGATCAGCCCTATAACCAAGATCTAACTCGGTATGGCAACTCAAATTCGTAGGTAGACCTAATATCAAATAAAGTCTCACTGTTAACAATTTAACATGTAATAGCCTTTGATTATAATAGAGTACGGGATTACTGCGGAAAAGCCCTAAAATGTAACGCCGACCTCAAGCTGGAAGCCACCTCAAAAGAATTTCAATATCAGGAAAAATATCTGCTTGTTGTTGTTTTCTTTTTTTTTGTTTTGGCCAGAACGAACCTTGTTGGTTGATACCCACCACCTTCTTTGAATTCGGGAAAAATCCATATTGGAACTATGCGCTTTCAATGGTCCAACAGAGGGATATTTCTTAGAATATGTCAACGATCGATGACCTCTTGACTCTTCTTTTCTATTCATACTTCAAAGGCCGATAAAGTCGAAGCCAGGTGTCGACGAATGATATTTGGGGTTCAGAATTTACATTTCTTGGATCCCATTCTCCTCTGAAGCTTGGACGTCGGGCTTATTTCGGTCATAGAATAATTTGAATTGGAAATTAGGATGGATTTTTTTCCGCCTCAGATGTGACCATTTTGGGATTTGAATATTCCCGAAATTCTCTGAAAGTTTATCTATAAGGGAAAAGCTGAAATAGTTCCAAGGCTAAGGCGATAGAAAGCCGTTTTGTTTTGGTGCGTTTGCAAATATCTTTGAATTAGTCGGAACAGCCTCGCTAATTGGACTGTCTCGGATTTCTCAAATGGCGTCAAGTGGAACCCTTGATTGGGTCTTATAATTGAGTTTCATTGTCGTTCTTCTCAGGGTGATCAAGATTGATGCAATTATTCCAAGATACACACTCCAATCATGGAAGGAAATAAGGAGCTTCGAATATCACATGCCTTCATATGTATTTTGTCCCTGATGTTCAGATTTAGTTCCTTTATCAAGCATAGCTAACAAAGCACCAGTCTAAAACACCAAAGAAAAAAAATATTTGTCTGAAAAGTGGGATCTCCCAATATCCGGTATTTTGAAACCACTCATCACAATTTTGATACTTCAAAATGAAACGCTACCGCTAGATATTAAGTACTTATACTTAATTTGACGATCCTAATTTTTAAGTCAGAGGTATGCATCCTGAAACAGGTGTTAGTAGCAAGCTTTTGACCCAAATTCCAGATCAACCTTATGTTCAAGGGTTAGTCAGATCCGGCAATTCTAATGCGTTGATCGATCAAAAATTTTATTAACATTTGGTTCGATAAGAATCATGAATTTTCCATCTTCAACTGCAAGGGATAATATTCCCAAGAGTGGTAAGTAAATCCAGGAAAAAGATGTAAAGAATTCGTAATAGGATGCCCACTATCAAAGTGTCTCCAAGTTTCGTGCCTGTCCCAATTCTCTCGAGCAGATCCATTTACCATCACCCTGTTCTGTCTTTTCATACCATCTTACACTTTTCGACCTTGTTCAGGACGACAAAAAATGCCTTCTTTTCAAACTATCGACCTTCGACTTTCAAGAGCTCCTATGCAAAGAAACAGCAAAAGCTTTGATCATAGTAAGTTACGCTGCCTGAATAGCCCTGGAAGCTCATTTTACTTGCGTGTCTTTTGCACACCTGTAGGCACATGATTTGTAGATTTCTAATGCTCCGAGATCAATTATTGTCACTTCTTTATGACTAGCAACTCATTACATCAATTCAATGTCGTCTTATTAAATTGCTTATGTCTGACTGAGAGTATTGAAACAATGAAAAACGTGTCCTAGAATATTGCTTCCACACGACAGATGGCTTGGCATTTTATATTCACGGCAAAAGAGTCTGCTTATTTCTTTCACTTTTGAGATGTTACTAGGTATAATATTTGTGATTAATTCGTAATATTAATCGGCTTTCCTTCTTCAAGCAATGGCTTGATATTGGTAATTGATCCGATTATAGCAAAGGAAAAAAAGCTTTGTTACGGAAGAACCCCACCACATCTGTACGTATAAAAAAAGTGGAACCAGATGTAACGAAAACATAAGTGGATGTCTTACTTTATTACCTTTACATTTTGAAATGGCTCTAGCTGCTCAGTCTATACAGTTGTTATGGTCCTTGGTTTGCCTTGGAACCCCGAAGACTAGGAAAAGTTCCAATGAAAAACCGCAAAGTCGGCAGGGAAGCTAGAACAAGTCCAACCAACATGTGGTCAGGCCTTTGGGTAAAGGCCAATTTTCTGAATCAACGAACCTTAAATATACCGTACGTAGATTTGCCTTCACATGTTCATTACGGTGTCATTAGCAAATTGCAAATTGAACGTATTGTTAGGAATGCAAATAGGGCCAAGAGAGCAAATGAAAGGTCAACCTGATCGTCCCCTAAAGATAAGTGTGATATCATAAAAACTGTTCAAGAAGAATTACTATTTTTTAGAAAATAATAATCACAAATCTGGCGTTTTGTCAAATCAACAGAAATCATCACTTTCAATCACCACTCGTTGAACTTTCAAAGCTAATTTGCCTTCAAAATCTGTTAGATCAAATTTATCCAATACAAACTGAACTTTAAAAATCGATGGTTTTAATTCAGATGGCTGTAGGAACATTTTGGTTATATTATTTCAAGAGCATCAGTTGCTATAGGTGTTAGAAGTCTTATTGATATTGGTTCAGTCGTTGGCGTGTTGAAAAACGATGGCAACAAGCTCTTCTCATGTTTAGACCAAAACAAATTGCCAAATTTGTCGATTTTTCTGCATCAATGTCAGATCTTGACACTCTTGCTTGATGAAAATTCGAAAATTGGATTCCCATCTGCCTTCATTAATCTCTTCCAGGCTAAAATTGATGTTAGGAACAAACCATCTCTCAGCTTTCAGAATTGTTAATGGGTTGAAAAATTGATCTTGAATGTCAAACGCCAGCGATAATATTTGCTTTTCCATGAAGTCAACTTACTGATTGGTCCCTCGTGGCATGAAATGAAATATGGTCTCTAAATTGGAACAAAGAAAGTTCCTGAGCCTCAAATGGGATTTCCCCCCCACTGAGTTGCCTAGTTCAAAGTGCTCAATTGGTTCTAAAGCGGCTTAGGCACTCCTTGCATAACATTATCACAATATTAGACTCATTCTCATTAAGAGGCCAATGGTTGCCATCTTCAACCATAGTGAACCAAAACCGCTCCAACCAAGACGGACATAAAATATTTGTACATAACAATTGCCGTTGAAGCATTGTTACTTAGACATTATTATGAATGGGGAGAAACTCAGATTCATAATTTACGTTTTTCGATTTGTGGTTTAATTCAAAAAGAGTCCACAACAATAGAGCCATGGTAAAGGATCTGTCACATTATTGTTTATTGCTTCATTTCAGTTCTGCTTTTTCACATTGCTGTCTCATTCATAACATTCATCTAAGCTTGCCATGTAAACCACCGGCAAAATCCAAGGTCATCATAGAAGTGGAACACCTTCTTTTGGCAAGGACGGAGGTTGTCCGAGGACTGAGAGTTGGTATTCACCTTGACGAAAGGTGAAGTGCCAGTTCTTTACATCACTTTTTTCCAATACACATCATTAGATCCCTTGAGTTAGGGCGTTGGAATTCCCAGCGGGAAAGCTATTACCATTAAGGAAATGGATGCCTTCTCAAAAGGGACCGAGAGGGATTTGAAAAGAGTTCGACGGCAATAGAGAACGTAATAGTCCGTAGTACGAGTACTGTGTTCCACTAGAAATTACCGAACAATTTTCAATCGATGGTCTCATCTAGGACCAATTGTTCTTAAGCAATCATTGGGCTGATGATGAAGCACCTCATTCTTTAATCCATCACGTTCTTAAAGCTATTTGCCCTATTGTTTGACTCATAACACGCTGAGATATAGTTGTTCAGTTTGGCACAAGCTCGTGGCGTTTGAGAAATTGTTCTGGCGCTTTTTAAGCTCACCTCGATGAAAATAACAACATCTTGTAATTAAGTTATTGACCAACCCCGGGCACATGATGAATGATTGGATAGACTCACCTATAGATCCCATAATTGAGGAACAACAAACTTATAAACGGCAGGATCCCCGTGATGAAGAACCGAGTCAAGTGAACATAGTAAAACACGTAATCCTCGTTCAAGCGTAATTCGGTGGGCAGAAACTGGACCAGATTAGTCCCATTGGACTCATCGCTATTGTTCCTCCCCGGGAGAATGGCTTGCAATTCAAAGTACTTGGGCAGATTGAAGAGGATCCCAAAGAGAGTGATAGGGACCATGTAAGCCAACACGCGTCGCCAAGGACTGGAACCACTGGTATTGACCATTATGTGGTATTCCACCGGTCTAGACACGGCAATGTACCGCTCCACAGCCAGGACCACCGTCGCATAGATCGAGCACGTGAGAGCGATATTTTGGAGTTGGTACAGTAAGTAGATGAAGATGAGTTGCTGGGCATTACTCGTGAAGATGTATTTTCGAATGGACTCGAGCACACAACAGATAATGAAGATGTTGTCAAAAATGGTCAGGAACACGAGCATCTTGTTGAAGATCGACGACACTAGCTTGGAGTAGAGAATGGGCAGGGCGATGCAATTCCCGATCAAGCCCATCAAACCGATGCCGATCTCGCCCACACATTCCATCCACCACGTGTAGAGGTATAAGTAGTCACTAACGGTGTCGTCACAATCCTCCGTTGAGTTAGTCATGATTCTTGAGGGACTGATGGGCGGTGATCACTCAAACATGGAGGAGCAAAATGGTGCTTGTCCAAATCATATTTACGATGATATGGTCCGACACGAATCAAAACCGAGTCTTTGACTCCCAGATGATTGATTTTCCCCTCCTTATCCTCTCGGATGAATGAGGCTTGGAACAGACGTCCAAAGATGCACCAGGGGGAATTCCATTAATGGACCATGGTTCCACACACAGAGCTTATGATCCAACTTCCCTAAGCAGACCGGGCCAGAACGACCAATGATATGTAACATCGATTTCTACTCCACACTGTTGAAGTCTCGAGCGCAGACTGAAAAAGGAGCGAGAAAAGCACGAGTCTGGGTGTTGTATCCAAATGAGAAATGAGAGTTGGAACGACGGTAAAATGAGAGTCAGGCCTTGGGATCGGCTTCAAAAGTGACGCTCCCTTTCTCCTCCGAGAATGTTAAGGTGGAAAAGGGAGAGACGGGCACGATGGTGGTTCGCTCGGTCCCACTTTTTGTGCTTTACTTCTCCTTTGGATCTCTGGACCTCTTTCCGCTCAAGGCTCCCCTTTTCTTGTTTGACGGTGATGGTTTGCCACGAGAGATGGTTTTTATTCACGATATTTCCGAATGAACGCGAGTCGTTAAGATCGTGGATTCAAAGAAATGAAGAATGGTACTGATTTGCAGATGAATGGCTTCGAAAATCTTCAATGAGGAACTTTTTTTCGTGGCCAAATATTGGCTTGATTGGGATTCATACCTCTGGGGGGTAAAATTTGAAGGAATTTTTTTAAGTGAAGGACTTAGGTCAAGGAAATGAAAATGTGCTTAATGATATGGGAATCAACAATAAAAAACACACTTTCTTTTGCCGCTTAAAGAAAAGCAATAAAAAAGTCAACAAATCTGAACAAAATAGTAAATCTTATAGGAAGGTGGTAAAATGGTGATTTCGAGGATGTTCAATGTATAATTGCGGGCCCTCAGATCTCTAGGGCAAACATGGCTCGACATTGTTAATATTTCACCTCATAGATGGCGTATAAACCTGTAATTGGACAACTAATTTGGAAATCGTCAACAAGCGTCAGTACAAAGCATACTTAACTTATTTTTCGGATATTATCACGTCATGTGAGCGGACCTTCATGGACCATAAAAATATAGAGCAACACGATATGTGGAAACCATTGTTTGTCGTCCAAGAAAAAAACGACGGAGGAAGTGTCTGGGGGAACAAGGTCAAAAAGAGATTATGGGAATATCTAGTCTTGTGTTCTCGTTAAAAGAGAAGGAACCGGATGCTTATGGTTCGTTTAATCTGAAAATTTACATGGATATTTTTGCTACATCATTTGGCATATAGCTCTTTCCATGAACTATAACTCTAAATTCAAATATTTTGGTCTCGCCATCTCGCGCCCTTGAAATGCCACATTCATTGAAGGAGATTATCCCTTGATTTCAATTCCATCACATTTCCAAACCCCGACGGATAGTGAATAAGCAGAAAGGCCATCTACAAAGCCTGTTCCATTTCTCTTTAAGAAGATTTGCCTGTAATCCTTCGTTAGCCATGGAAATGTTTCGCTCATTGTGACACAACGGAAACAGGGAGGAAAAGGAAAATGGAAACAAAGGAAGGAAATTCCTCAATAGCAATGGAAGCTCGAAGAAAAGCTGAAACTGTTTTCTATTTTGGAGTCGTTGAGATCGGCCAAGCAAGAAATCCCTCATGGTTGAATGAGAGGCGATGTCATTTGTTTGGATTATGCTAAGGGCCAGATTACCACCAAACCTCCCAAATGAAAGTTAACTCAATGAAAGAGAATTGTTAGAGCATGGCATGACGTTCTTTTGCATACTGTTTAAAGAAGGAAAGGCCAATAAACCCTAGGAGAAAGCGATATATGCATAGCTAGTGCAGCAACTGAGAGAACAGAATATCTTTTCAAATCTAAGATGTTTCAGAAATATCATTTTAGCACGAAAAAAAACACATCTTTCTTGTTTCTGATTAAAATACACAAAAAACAGATTAATTGTGTAACTTGAAACTCATGCCTATGCTCGTTTGTGGTTGAAACGGGTGATTCTGGGTGTCTGAGATTTTTCCTTCGAGTGAAAAGCGATAATCTAAAATTTCAGTATTTTTCTTTATATTGCTAGCCCTGAACAATTGAAACGTAACTCCCAGTCCCTCCTGTTCCGTCGGACAAGCATAAGATCTTTTGCATTTATAGACAATTTGGTCCGGCAGTTTATAAAGGCTAGAAAAAATCCGACTGCAACTTCTCAAACGAGGAATAGAACGTGATTCTTGTGATAATTTATACGGTGAAGAGAATATATATAATTTTTTTATTTGCCAATTTTAACTCAACTCTTATCATTTTCCTTTGGTTTTGCAGTTATTGTGATGAGGAAAAGGAAATATTTAGCCTTTGTCAAAAACCATCGAGCCCTAATCCAGAAAACGAAACCCAACATTTAGCTCTTAAAAACTCTCTAATCATAATTAGATATTTAAATTTTATTTTTCGCCTTTTTGTTTCTTTTTTTTTGAAACCTTATTTGTTTCAATTGCATTTGAAGCTTGTCTTTTTGAAGCCAGGTAACTTTTGTTTTTGATAGCTTGGGTTATTTTTATGTTGTATAGTTTTTTTTTTAGTTATTAACTCTTATGAAGTGTCTGCTAGAAAACAGGCCTGAGTCAAATACTTCATGAATGTAATTAGGTACAATTACTAATAGTTTATTTCCAAATTTGTTTGAATACAATTATTTTGCAATTAGATACAATTACAAATAGTTTAGTTCCAAACTTGTTTAATTACAATTATTTTGCAGTTGCAATTCACATACTTTCAGTTACATTTTCTTTCCTTATTGTACAAAAAACTATTAGTCATACGTGAATATTTTACAGACCCCCATTTTGAAATTTTCTTGTCTTTTTTGCTTGCAATTTGCTAGTGCTGGGGCAAGTCCTGGAAAAGTCGGACTCGTGCGAGTCCTTTGATTTTTTGACTCTTTACCGGACTCGAGTCTTTTACAAGCGTTAGTTCTAACAAAAAGACTCGTTAGGCAAAATTATAAGAAGAAAAAATGCTAATCTAAAAGACTTGAGTCGGCCAATTTCTCCAATATATCAAATGAAAAACTCGACTGCACTCGGATTCGAGCCCGGACTCACCCCAGCACTACAATTTACCCTCGGGGTTTCTATGAAATTGTTTTGCGACTTTGGTAGGATTTACTTTTATTGTCTGAATGGCTTTATTGGTGTTTCAACCATCACTATTTTCTTAACAATTGTTTTAAAAACAGACATTTCATGAGAACCTCTTGTCATGCTACGTTTGAATTTGTAAATACAAAGAAAAGGTCTGCATTCATGTACTTTAGAAAATGTCTGGCTGAACATCTGTCAATTTATCATCAAGGATTTGCCTAAGACCCTGGAATTTGACAAGATAGATTTGCCTAATGCATTTCAAAAACAGCGTAGAAAACGGTTGGAAANTTCAGTTACTTTTTCAGAATACTTTTTCAACGTACTTTAACTCCATTTTTATCATCGATCGTATTATCCGAGCTTTTGTATTTTGTATTTTTTTTTTGGTGGGTGGAAATGGAATTGTAATTTGTAAATCAAATATCTCCATTACTTCCCTTCAAAT
>NC_081447.1:5058601-5086014 GCF_007210705.1 Tigriopus californicus | reverse complement strand
AAATTTCATAAAATCTGTTTAGCAAGTGCTCATTTATCAGTTGCAAAGTTGCGTGCTGTCCTACAGTTTTGTTCGTCATTAGTTTAGTTTTCTGAAACTAGGATAACATCCGCCTTGGCCGTACTGCAGAGTTGCGTGCTGTCCTACAGTTTTGTTCGTCATTAGTTTAGTTTTCTGAAACTAGGATATACAAAATTTATTTTGGGACCACTTTATTTTATTTAGCTATTTTGGTTGCATCACAATCGGACCGAAACCTATAAATACCGCGAGTGCCAATTCAAAACTGAAGTCATCAATAATTCAAAAAGACACTCCTAATGAACAACATTGTAACATACCGCCCCCATTCCAAGCAAAGAAAACCATGGGTACGAGCAAAAACTCTTTAGCAAGGCTATACCACTATATTATACTACTAAGACATAATGAACTCTTTAGGGTATAGTTGAATGAATATCTAATCAATTTGAACGCTTCTGGAATAATACCGGTTGAGAGGAAAATATTTGGGATATTTTCGTCAAGGAGTATCTCCACGGCCATAGTATCGAGGGCTCCATGACTTTCAAACACATATCAGGACACGCACAATCAATGTAACCACTTTCAGCTCAAATAATGCCTTCCGGGGGTTTTCTGAACGTCAGGCACGTAGTCCTGATGTAGCTTAAAATGTGTCAAAAAGATGCTCTTTTTTTGTTCTTTTCTTCGCTCAAAGAAATACCAATTTTACATCGATCAGATCGGGCATGTAAAAAAAAGTTTGGCACATATTTGCATGCTTATTGTGTTCCCACTTTATGTGGTTTCCGGAAAGGGATTCTCGGAATTTAACTACTAACGGTCAAATTAGAAAACATGTAAGTGAAGAGTCTAATTTGACGAAAACATGTTGAGACCTGTCAATCATCAGTCAATTAGAATAATTGGAATTGAATCAGAGTAGAATATTGTTTCAAGTTATTGTTTTTTTTTTCTTCAGAACAAGACAGTTCTTTTTGTTTTGAAGATTCGACCTTGAATGAGGCTTTGGGTGACATGTACAAATCTTTAAACTACATTAGGTCTCGAAAATATTTTCAAGGGAAACGTACTTAATGTAGGTCCGTTTAAGTACCAACCTCAGCAGCTCTTAATGCTCATATCATTTTAACTCAATATGCATTCTTTAGGGCAATGAACACCACTAATTAAATTCACCCAAACAACTAGAGATTATCTCTTACAGAGGTACTCTATTGCTCCGTGCAAACTCAAAAATTGCTATGTATGCCAACAAAAATCCTAAGAAATGATTTTTATTTTTATTTTTTATTACGATTATCAGCCGCTCAATCTCATCAAAACACTCCATGCACCAAATACAATTCTAAACCTATTAATTTTCCTCCCATTCCTGAAGTCGTCTCACATTTTCTAGTAAACATAACAAATTAACACTGAAATTATTTGCTTTGCTCTGTTTTTCATGTTCTTCTTTCTGTATCTTTTTCTTAGTCCCTTCTTTTCTTATAACTTCAAACCGATATGATTTCCTACAAGCCTTTCAATTTGATTTTGTAATTCTTCCAACTCACGTTATCGTGTTGCAGCTTGGCCTCTGTAACATTATTGACTATCTATGTCATGTCTTCGTTAATTTGCCCAGGTCCTGGTGAAAACAAGCTTTTGCTTACCCAGAACCTGAGGAATTACATGCTCATGAAATTTTTGATGTATCAAGATGCTAACTCAAAGATAAAATGCCGACATTATTTAATCATGATCAAAGTGTTCCTGAAATAAATCTATCTATCTATCTATCTAATTTGGCATTTTAAACCAGTTTAAGATTTACGAGTGCTATTGATATGCGAGGGGGAGTCAAGTGTAAATGAGATTAAGACAGCCATGCTTTATTTGTACGAACTTGGGCGAAACCTATTACAACGATCGACGGCCCGAGGGCGTCTTCAACCCTGGTTTTAGAGGAAACTCAAATACATGACCACGTCGACGTCAACAATCATCGCCCACCCTTTTGACCTTTTTTAAATGTTTGCTTACAGACCATCGAGACAACATAAGGGCTTGTGCGTTCAAGGGTAGGCCTTTGAGAGAGGCCCAAATCAACAAGGAGGATACTGGCAGACCTGAGTCAGTTACATTCTAAAATGTGATTAATTGCAATAGCAAATATATTCTTTTCAGATGTAATTGATTACAATTATTTCATTTTGAAATGTAATCAAGTGCAGTTACTTCATTTTGAAATGTATGCAATAAAGTACAAATACTTTCAAATGTAAATGAATTGCATTCAATTATAATTCAGTTACTTTTTCAGAATACTTTTTCAACGTACTTTAACTCCATTTTTATCATCGATCGTATTATCCGAGCTTTTGTATTTTGTATTTTTTTTTGGTGGGTGGAAATGGAATTGTAATTTGTAAATCAAATATCTCCATTACTTCCCTTCAAATGTAATTAATTATTATTACCATTAATATGCAAGTCTGGATACTGGGCACCCTGGCATATAACAGAGCAATCTCTGTCTTGATGTCTTTAATATTGATCGGTCGGAATTGATCCGAAAGCCAACTTTAGCCATGTTCTCGGGCATCCCCCTCGTTCAATGTCCTCAAGACTGCGTTCGTCTTCCATGGTCTAGCGACCTTCACGAAAGGCTATTTGGAGCCACAGTATCACAACTCGAGTGAAGGCAAGTAGGCCATGCCCAGTGTTCCGGATATCCTGACAAAATTTCATTTCTCGGATTATCAAGACTCCCAAGAATATTGCCGAGAAATCCCGAGAAATGAAAATTCATTCTGAATCATTCAAAAAAAAATTTAATGAATGTAAAAGCAAATGAGGACAGAAAACGGCAAAATATGATCTCCTTTTCTATACAAATTTAGGTAATCGCCATATTTGTTCTGTCACTTATTTCGCTCTTTTCCATACACTTAGTCTAGCCATTGATTTCGTTACTCAGGTCTTAGTTTTATTCGAAGTGAAATGTATGGATAAAAAATTTCGAAGATTCTCGGGCAAAGAAAATTCGGGAAAGTTTTTCAATCCGCATTTTAGGCGGTTTCTCAGGATTTCTAACTTTTGCTTTCACGAGAACGAAACTCGGCACATTCCCCTTGCGCATCAATTGAAGGTCTCCTTCATGAAGTCCCTCGATTGTCCGTCATGAAGAATTTGAAAAAGGCCGTGGTGATAGGCGACCACTGTCGACTTTAGCGTCATAGAAAAGGTAGAAGACGTGAATTTCCGTCATAACAAAAAAAAACAAAATTTGTTGTCGCCAAAGAGCCAAAGACCTCAGTTTGTGATATTTGTTCATTCTAAGGTTGTAATCCTAGCCCATGTGCACTTTGATTCGCTTGTATCTTGTTCTTGTCTTCTAAGCTATATTGAGATCGAGCACCAATCATTTAAACACCATGTGCTTTGAAAACCGTTTTGATTTCCACAAGTCTCATAACTCGAAATTAAGAGAAGGGGACGTGTCATGGTGGTAAGTGTAGTTCCCCGACATGAGGAGGTTCCTGGTTCGATTCTCCTCCTTGACCTTTTAGATTTAAGTGAAGAAAGCGATTCTCATCCAAAAGGATATATGAGGAGATTTAGAATCACAAAAGCAAGAATTGAGGTTTTGATTTGTAAGCAACTTTGTGATATGCGATGTCCTAAGTGTGTGCTTGACGGCTGTTAATAAATAGAACAACAAAAAAGATGTTTCTTTTTCTTCGAAAACTTGATATGCTAACCACACCCACAGATCAAGAACCAAACTGATACGTACACGCCTCTGCCATTCAGAACGAATTGAACGAAATGAAAGGGTGGTTTCATTGGCCGGGTGAGGCTCAACCCTTCGACCTTGGGCATGCACCAATCAATGGCCAGAAATTGACGTCCACTGTATTTGGTTTCCTTCAGACAATGAGATTTGAACTTAGGTCTTCTTAATGCACACTACCACTTAATTGAAGCCTTGACTCCCCTAAATGCTTAAATTTCTGCCGCCTTTAATATATTGCTATTTGATGCAAACTTCATGCATGGGCATTCATTGCTCATTTTCAAGCTCAACCTCTCATTACATAAACGTCTCATCATATGACAAAGTGAAAGTGTATACCCAACCCAAATGAATCATAACTGTCGTACTCTAACGTCACACCAAGGTAATTTATAGGTTTACTCAACGACTTTTTTCGAGAAATGATTATTTCTGCGTGGTCTAAAGCTATCTTGTGATCCAACAAGCTTGTATTTGCTTGTTCCTCAAGTAAACAAGATCACCAACAAAGGCCATTGATTGTGGGCCTTGTGGCATATTGACTCTTCATTAACATGATAAGCAAAATAAGGGGATAATCCGGCCTTATTCAGTCATTGAGGAGGCCTCAAGGGTCTTGCTTCATCCGATGTAACGATCAAACTGAAAATAGAACCACCCTTAGAAAAAGTCGTAGTCCTTAAACTTCGTTCTGAGCTCAACCTTTGAAGGTCTAATTCAAATCAGAGGCTGGCATTTGAATTGAGATCCAAGAAAATTGCATTGCGTGTAAGCTGGAACTATCATGCTTGCGTTTGAACGAAGTTTTGATTAAAGGATTAACCAATTCAAATTTGATGACATGTAGATAAGATTGGTAACCCCGTCAAGAAGGACTCTGCTTTTTAGAATCTGGAGAGCTTGCTTATAAGATAGGAAAAGATGTGGGTTTTGAAATTGACAACCAAGTCTTTTCATACGTATGCTTGGCCAAAATGCATGAAGAGAGTATAACCATATCCATACTACACTATGACTCAATTACTGAATGGGACCCTTGTCACTCGTATGCAAATTCGGTTACTCATACGCAAGCTGATACATGTAGAATGTATATGACCAAATTGGGAGGAGCTCGGGTATTATTAGTTTTATTATTATGAATATATATGCATGTATTGTTCTTAATTGCACACGGAGACGTGGGTGGGTTCTTAAACAAGCAAATACATAGAAAAGGGCATTCATGTGGAGTAACGGTGAAGGTCGGACAACCAAGGTCTCTTCACCAAGATATTGCACCGGAACTTCCAAATCAGATGTGAATCAATGTCGGAAAGCAGCTTTCTTTGAGCTCACACGAATAATAGCACCGAAAAATGAAACCATAATTGCCACTTCCGCCCAATGATGGTACTAAAACGTCATTATCAACTCCTTTATATGTGTCTATTTGGATGGGTGGGTGTCACAAGTAATCAAGTTTAAAAAGGCTAGTTATGAGCATGTCAAATGGTTGGAGAGAGGCAGCTAGCAGGGAAATGGTTGGTCTTTCTGGCTGGGCGTGTGAATATGTTTACCACATTAGATCAAGATGGGCGAAAAAAAACGGAATATGAATGGAAAAACCAACCGGATAGTTGACGGGCATAGGCCTTAGTGGCGGGTGCTGCTACTACCGGAGGAGCTTCTCATGACCACATTGCTTACTTACATGGCTTCCATGTCCCCAAGGGTGTGGGGTTAGACGGTTAGGCGTGAGAGTATGTGACACTTGCTGGAATATTTTAGTGGGATCTCCACTTTATAAACCTCTCTTCAAGCAAGAAGTTACCCAAACCCACCGAAGACTTGTTCACGAACGGTTCTCTTGAAGAGGGATCGTTCACTTATTTTGTAAAAGTGATTATGGTACCTGGTCGGGGCATCTCATGGACAATTGCACTGTCTTTGATTGTCTCCACGCAAGCTCTCCTGGGGTTCTCGGTTGATCTACGTAAGTTAATGCATGGACATCCTTGGCTGATATCAGCAAGGGGAGATTCCTTCACAAATGATTTGGCCTTAAAGGATGTTTGCTTGGCGCAAGTGTCAGACAGTTTCAAAGTGATACAGTAAGGAATGAATGCATTTCAGCATCTCCACTAAGGAACTTGTCCACTCATTTCCGGGCTAACATCTATTTCTAGCCATGGAAAGTGGAGAGACACCGACTAAAGACATCATAACCCGGGCGTTTCCTACGGCAGCCTCGATCAAAAAGGCCATAGCACAATTCAATGGAGAAGACAATGACCTTCATTATCTCCGATTTGGACGATCCGGAGAGAAGACCACAGGCAAAATCCCAATTATCTCTGAGTTTCTCATGCGACCCGGAAAGCGGTCCATGAAAGGGTTCCTCACCCGCCCGACTCGAAAAGGTCAAGTCTCGGACTTTTTGACTCGTCCAGGAAAACGAAATGTGCGATCTGATTATTTCCTTGTTCGGCCCACTCGGAACGACGAAGGCCTAGATCGGATTATTCGGCAAGATTGGTCCAACTTTCTCAGTCGGCCAACCAAACGTGGATCCATGGCCAGTTTTCTATCCCGCCCAACGAGAAGCGATTCTATGGCCCATTTCCTGTCTCGGCCCACGAAACGCGATCAAATTTCAAACTTCTGGACTCGACCCAACCGAGGAGGTGTTTCCAGCTTCCTCACTCGACCTGGCAGATCTCAAGAGAATTTCATGGAAATTCCGTCGTTTGAGACAGACTACTTGTTCTACGAAGACAAGGAAGACTAAATCCCTCGCTTTATCCACGTGCAAGCAAGAAAAGTTTCGCCTTACAATGTTTTTTCAGGATTATGGTTTCTGTCCTAACGAGTTTCAACTACGGGTCTCTCTCTCTCTCCAGGGACTTGTAGGATTCGTTTCGGTCTTTTAATTCGCCCATGTTAAATAGCTCCTTTCAAACAATGTTGGTCGTACATTTAGACGGGGGGGAATTAGTCCCTTGGGCACTCAGATAAGACAGGCGAAATATGGAACGGCTCATTTTGTCTGGGGAGGAGAAATGGGCCATTTGCATATTTGAGCTACGCCGCGCTTTGTATTTGAATTTCCGACATAATGTGTATGTGTATGATTTATTAACAAAAAGTCGGTCAATAGGTGTATGAAAGCTTGAAAACTGTCTAAACATTTCAAAGTTCAATAAACATGTCCCCATATCTCATATATGGCAACCAAGGGAACCATATCTCTGTCGTCCCTTCAGTCATTCAAGGGATCTCCTGAACTCGGGGTCCTTTATTCTCAAGATCACTTTCGGGCGAGAGGAACTGGGCCCAGTCGATTTGCTCAAGCTCTTCCAGTGTGTTTTGTCTGGCATAAGGCAGAAGAAACGGTTCCAAATCTACGCTCCCCTCTTCATCTGCGAGATGGTCTTCCAACAATTCGATGATTTCTGTTTCGCCCTCTGAGACGGTCGAGTCATTTTGTGAGCGATAGAGCTGCCTATTAGATGATCGAGTGGACTGGATGTTCTCTTCGGAAAAGGAAACCATTCTTCGGGGTCCCATTTCCTCCCTACAAGGAGGATTCCCTGGCAATTGAACCTGGACAGAGGCGGCCTTTTTGGGTGCACTTGCATGCTCGCTGGTTGGAGTCTTGGGCAATTTTGCAAAAACAAGACGCTCTTCTCTGCTATCAACATCTTTGTCAACCTCGCCAAATTCATTGGTTTCACGGGGGGGTAGACTTGTGGCCAATGTTTGCTGACTGAGTTCACGCAATTGCGTTGATATGTTGTGTTGAAGTTCTTGGAGGCTCAGTTGAGTAAGTGCGTCGCTTGAGTTGGACGATTTAGTAGGTTGGACTCCGTTGTCAAGGTTGTTTACTGAGGTTGGGTTTCCGCAGCTCAACTTGTTTTTGAGCAACTTGGTCGCTTTGTCCATGTCGTTCAATTTAAGTTCCAGCAATGAATGAGTGGCTTGATCCATGTTTTCGGGAAGCTCGGGAGGATACCAATAGTGCGAGTGGTTCTCGGGGGAAACTGACTCTGGTGTATCTGCAAACATGGCAGATGTGTAAGTCGTTGAAGATGCTGGTCTAAGTAACGTCCTACCGCGTTGAAGGTCGGTGGGATCATATTTCTTTGTCGTTGCATTATTTTTGTTATTGCTGATGTTGACTGGGTTGTCGAACGTCGTTGGTACTGGGGATATTAGTTGCTCAGGATGTTGGACCAGATGACTTGGGAAGCTAGGGTATTTTGCACTCACGTAGTAGCACTGTGTCTTTGGGTTTTTCGTCAATGGCGGGGAAGACAGTTCTTCCGAGTCTCTCCGAGAGTAATGAGTCAAATGACGATACATTCTGCAAACGTCTTCGAGGGGCTTGATACTCACGAATATTTGTCCACGGCAACGTCCCACAAAGTCCATAATGTTGTACCATCCATTTATAATAGGAAAACTTGAGAGTAGCAAAGGTTTGAGATCCACGGCAACGAAACCAATGACATGGTCCGCCTCTGGGTCCAATTTGGGACCCAAGTCGGCAGGATGATGCCAAACTTTGAGAATGAATTGCCTTTTGGGATCTTGAAGGAGATCTGCACTTAGCAAAGCTTTCGTTTCAAAGCACCAACGTGGATCTCGACAAAATGGAATCAAATTGGAAACGACCACCTTGTGCGTTTGGCCATTATCCGTGGGGCCAGTCTTGGCGACAAACGAAACGTAGCATGACGGAAAGATCCGTTGGTCAGATTGGAGAGGGTCAAATACTCGAGGCAAATTCCGAGCCTCTTCGATCAGGATCTGTCCATAGAAATGAGGCGGAAATGACGCATGAGACCCGCTTTCGTTCCATTCCTTTCCTATTTCCATGTCATTGATGGCGGCTTGTCTTGGGGAAATGCACTCATCCTCGCCATTGGCTCCATGATAATGACAAGCGTCACCATCCTCTTCATTATTATCATCATCAACATGGGCTTCAGATTCATTATTATCCATGACATTCACTACCTCCTCATGATCTGGCATTGAAGATTCCTTGATCCTAATCCTGTCGGCAAACGTGGATCCTGATGATGGAGGTGATGGCTTATGATGGTCATGGATAGGATTTGGCGTCCCTTGACCCCCGCTGTCCGATGTATCGTACAAATGCTCACTCAAGTCCTCAAACTGACGTCTGGCACTGGTTTTGATCTCGCTCACGACAATGCTATCACTTGTCATTCCCAAAAGAGGCTTCAATTTGTGGATCTGGGTCTCGGTTCCGACAGCGAGAGTGGCCCGAAGCTGTCCCATTTCCTTTCCAGTCGTCAAGCTGTTAACTCCAATCCAATCATTGACCGCAATTACGGGCAAATCCAACCCTAAAAGTACCGAACGTCGGTCTGGATCCTGAAATAACAACGTACACACGGATTTGTTGGGTCTCGCTTTTTTACTTTCAAGGGGTACGTCATACGCAACCTTTAGAACATGTCTTCATACTACTTCACACATATATTGGCACATAACTTGTGTATAAAGTGAGCATAGAACTGAGCATTCATCACGTCAAGGTAATTGTGCATATTCCCTTCCCGTCTGGATCGCATGACACGAAGATGGAAGTATGGAAATAAGGGACGGATATGAATAGCTCTATGACGAGCAGATGCGGACTTTGCTCCTTCAACGGTCTTTTTCCCACTACAGTTCTGGGGGAAAATTGGACACCATATTGGTCAATGCGTTCTAAAGAGTACTTTAGAGGACTTTTTTGCCAAACATGACTTCTATATCTCTCTTCTTTTCCATTCCTCAATTTCAAGGAATAATGAGTTTCATGGGTGATCTGCCTACTTTGCTGTCTAAGAAAGTGCACTTCCGTACATTTGGTGGTGACATGGGGTCAAAATTATCTTGTTGAAATGCGTGGTCAACTATTGTGATCAAAGCTAAAACTTTGATCGCAATAGTGCAATGTTCAAGGATATAAAGGAGGATCAACGTACACTGTAAAAATCAATATCTTAGAGGTAGTCCTTGAGCACGATGAAATCGGATCACTCTAAACCCCAACTACTCATACTCAGATGGACTTCATCTCTTTTCCATAGTGTAAGGTCGACCTTGTTCTACAATCCACATGCGTTCATCTATAATTGGAACTTAGATGTAAACCACGAGCAAATTGGATTCGATCATGTACTACCTGAAACACGAATGTGAACACGGCACAAGGCGACGCTCGACCTTCATTGGTTTAGATTCTGATGTGTGTATATGTAGACGTGGCCTTGCGGCAATGGAAGAATCGAGAATCTCCAATACTCTTTGAACTAAGCCTAAACAGTGTATGTCGCTTGATTAGGGATTGCATAAGTATACCTGCCTGAAGTATACCGTTTGAAAAGGTGGAGCTAACAGCATTCAGGTGACGACAAAACGTGAAGCATGATACAGAGTTGGAAACTCGTTATCATTAAGAGACATTCACGAAATAGATTCCGCGGATTCACCACCGTTTCTCTTTGGTCTTGGGCCAATAACATTCTTGATCGTTGCCAAATCAGTGATGTAGCACCTCCAACTAAACAGATAGTGCATGTATCATGCCAAACCTGTGATCAGATATCTCGGATTATCATAGACATGCTTGAACAGAACAAATTTTACTCTTTACTCTAGGCAAAAATATACCCTCATCCGTCAGCCGAACGATGCTGTTCCGTCCTTGGTGAATATAACGGTTCATAATTCATGACGAAACTCACCTGGAACCCGAGATGGAACTGATGCAACGGAAGGAGGCTCAAGCCCACTAATAAGTTCTTCGGCTCAGAGTAGTTCCAGACTTCCACCACTAAATAGTTCTCGCGACAACGTTCCAAAAACTTCTCATCGAGTGATAAGGGAATATAGTGGGACAGTGAGAACTGAGGGCGATCGGTGTTCCAACACACCGGACTTTTCACAACATCATCTGAGCTCAAGAAATGCGAGGAAACAAACAGGTTCAGGGAATTCACTGACTGACCATAATCCTCTGTCAAAAGGAAACCCCTCCCTTCGGAGATCCTCAAATAGGCAAAAACGTTTCGAGGACCAAAGGACCGAGATCCACTTTGGACGACGGAGGGCTTTGTTGGAGATAACTCTGGCATGGGCTCAACAGCTTTGATACCCAGCTGAAGGCCATCTTGCTTTAAGTGGTTTGAAGATTTAGAGCCAGAATGGAAATCCTTTTCACCGTCACGAACCGCCATTTGGGGGGAAACGGGCCTTTGAAGCGGTTTCGGTATTGGCACAGAATTTTGGATTCGGGTCAAAAGAAACGACACCTCGAGATCACCGACAATTTCAGAGCATAGGCCTTCCCCCGAGCTTTTCATGTTCTTAGCCAGAGTTTGGGACACAAAAATGGGCAGTTTGATCCAATGCCCATTACTGTTATGAGGCTCGGTGAGCAGATGCTTCAAACCAATGGAGGCCTCGCCGATCAAGGTGGGCACCCTTTGGTTCAGGGCCCGTGAGTGGATCTTAAAGGTCATATTTGAGGTCCACCAAACGTCTAAAGTAGCCGGTTTGAACACGGTGGGATGAGCGGATTTCTGATTGAACACCACTTGCCCATTTCCCAACATCCGTCGAGAGCAATATTGATTGGGCAGGGGCGATTGTGGTACTTGATAACTGACAAAGAACGACAATATCTCATTCGTGTCTGATTGGACAGCTCTGGCCTTGCTCGAGGTTCGAGCAGGACATTTGGGCCGACAGCTCGCTTGTAACTTGTCAAGGACATTTGGCGTCAATTGGAAGCCCCTAATATGGACCTGGAGTTGGGTGACTGTACTCAAGAAGTGAAGGCGGCACGTACTGAGATTCCACGACGGTAAACCACACGTGGGAGGAGTCGGAGGATTAGGAGGAGGAGGCGGGGTAACCCTGGTCACAATAGGCCTGCCAGGGGGACTCTCTCGACATGAAAGAATCGACGCGGTCGAGGACGAAGATTCATCCCCTGTGTATTTAATGGAGTCCTCTGTTCCAGTCCGTCTGTTTCCGTCCGGTTTATCCCGTTCCAGTCTGTCTCTCGATCGTTTCAGAATCCGTCTTAATCCCGTGATGTCGTCCGTGAAATCTTGAGAGAAAGACACGCCCGTTGGGCCCGATTCAGCGGGGTTTCCACCATTGTCCACGAATTCCACAACTTTGGCCTTGGTCTCAAAGGGTCTTTCTTTGGATGGCGATGAATGGGGCGAAGACGACGAATCCGAGGATGATGATTGACAGACGGCGGTTGGTGTGGCACCTTTTCTGGGACTTTTCCGATTCCTTCGTGGATGGAACTTGGGGGTGGGTTGATAACTCGGATACTTGGGCCCACTCTTGACCGGACTTGGGGGTTGGCTGGCCTTCATGGCAGTGCACAGGGGGGTTTCATCCAAGGTTTCCCGGTTTCCAAATTGCAGACCCACTCTCATTTTACCCGTCCATTGACCACTCAAGGTATCAAAAAGGTCCAAGGTTTTCGAGATCCCCTCTTGACATTTCAGTGACTCAGCTACCGACTCCCACAAAGCCAATCCTAAGCTAATCCGCCCCCGAGCCCCGCCCCTGACTTCAAAAAGGACCTTTTGAGCATCTGCCAAGTATTGTTGGAATCTTTCGTGGCTCGTGATCACGTCATAATCGAGCCACGCCTTCCCATCGGGTCCGATATGGGCGCGTTGAGCTTTAGCATGACCCCACCAGGTGATATCCACCCGTGTGGGCCTGTCCGAGGCTTGAATGGCCTCGAAACGCACTCGAAGGTGTCCTCGGACGCGGCCCTGCAATTTGGGCGGTAACTGGGCCCGTGTCATGATGGATTAGCCGTGATTTTCGATTCAAATCATGATCGGTGTTGGGAGGAGATTTCACGGGAAAGGAATTCAAAACCTAATCTGAAGAGACAAGTCAGAGAACAGAACGAAACGATCTTTCAGGCTCACTTTGGCGGGAGAATATGTATACCTCCCCGCTAGAGGGCGATTGTAGGAAGGAAGGGAGTGAGTAGACAGGGTCCTCTGCCGGTCTGCGTGAGTACTAAAGTGGAACACGATTCAGACGAAGCGATTGACTGCATCATGATGGAGTGATAGGTTGATGAAAGATTGCTGGTAAATGAAATGGATGACTCTCAAGAGAGTGATTCATCTCCGAAGGGGGAATATCCAACATCAAAGATAAGCTTCAAACAAACCAATTTGATGCTTTGTATCTTGGATGCTGAGCAGATGGAAAAGAGATGCCGATGCGCATTTCTTCAGAGACCAGATTTTCTGACAATTTTCCGTCTTCGCCTGAGCGGTAGTAAAGCCAATGTGAGTATGCCGTGTAAATTGTATGAATCTATGTACGTAAGTGCAATTGCCAAGGTTTACGTACTTTCCATTGTCCTCAAGTGGTGGGCCCCAAACCCAGGAATTCCATATTCCAGGTTGAACACATGCTGACAAACCTATGATGGAGAATTTCAGCCCATTTCGAAAAAAGTATGGACAAATTATAAAAAATCATCAAGTTTATCCTAAACCACCTCTACATACAGGGCGTACGTATAGTCCTTTTCATTGAGCGAAGGGAGGAAGTGCCCTTTGCTTCGTCTAGGTGTGGACAAACACAATGAATAAGCCATCAACTCTTCTAGGAAATCTTTCAAAGCCTCTATGGGAAAAATTCAAACAGTAATGACATGTAAATAATCATTTTACTTTATTTTGTATGGTTGATAACGCCCAACGCTTCTGCAATCATCATTTTCAACAAATAGTACCCGAAAAAGCAGTGTCACAAGTTTTTGGTGACTAACCTCAAAACAACTTTTTCTAAGCTTACCGCATGTTTTTTAAGTAAAATGTAGTGGAAAACGATGACGATGAAAAAATCCCTGGTATATTTCAAGTGTAACATCCCTATTTATCCCTATATGGGTCCTTTAAGTAGCAGCTAACTGATGACTCATAGCCATTTTTTGGGAGGTCATTCGTGTATTTATGATACAGTGAAGGTAATAAAAAGACCTCGAAACACACATTAACACTAGAAAAAAACTTTTTAACTTGTTTTGCCTTTTTGGCCGAAAAAAACAATTTTTAATTTTTCAATTTTCATTTTCCCTCTTCCTCGATTCTTTATCGACTTTTTTCTTACTATTTTTCACAATTTAGGACACTTTTGCCCTTTTGTTGTCATTTGGGTCCTTACCTGCTTTCTTTTTAACGTGTTCCTTGTTTGGAACCTTTTTATTTACTTCTGTGCAACATGATCAGATGAAGGATTAAATCCTCAGCCAGAACCTTTTTTTGTCAATTTTTATTGGTTTCGGTTTTCACTGGCTTTACTAACCACTGCAAAGAATGTAATCCATGGTATGATTAAATTGAAAAATTATGATGTGTCAAGGTGTTGCCAATTCAACTTTATATAATATTTAGTCTACCAACGAATCTAAATTTCAAATTCAATTTCCTTGATTTGGCTTGGAAAGTCTGCAAAAAAGAAAGCTTATAGTTGAGCTGCATTTTACGTCATGGGTTTGATCTACCCCAAAATTTTTTAGTCAGCAAAAGCACCTTCAGCATTTAAATCAGTCAATTTTTTACCATGAAATTTGCCTCAGTTTAAAAATAACCTAATTTGCAAGAAAAAAATGCAAGAAAAAAGTTACCTTCTTGTAAACTCAATAGCTTTAGTAAATACAGTTGGGTGCTTAGCTTTTGTAACAAGTTAAAATGCAACCAAGAGGCTGAAAGGGATTCAAAACAACCTTTTTCCCATTGTAACAATTGTTTTTGCTTATTCACACCTTTTGGCACATTTTCACAACATTTTAGATTTTGACAACTTTTTTTCGTGTTTTCTCAAATTTATAAAAATCATTTCGGCTAACGAGGCAACTTTAGTTTTCGAGGTCTAGTAATCATCATGTCTTTATCAACTTATCACCTTATCCCGGTTCAATGCCCCAACAGGATTTGAAAGGTCCCTCAGAAAGGTTGCTGGTGTATTTGTGGTATTGGAATAGGTCAGGCATCTTAGAGCGTATTCTTGTGTTTTTCCGTTTGTTTGTCCGCAACGAGAACAGGGAGAATAGAATGAAAAGGTCCTTATACATGGCTTAAACAACATACATTAAAGCCATGTATTGGAATATGGTTTCAATAACACTTAACATTTTTTTTTAAAGCTTGGACATTTATGCCCATACAAAGGACAAGATTTATGAGATGCCTCTCAATCTAAAAGTCTTCCATAGGAACTTTTAGCTTCATCCGATAACGCCGATTCTTTCGTTGACCTCCTTTCATTGAAACGATCAGGTCAACTGAGACCTACTTACATGATGAGCTTTCGAGGTGGTCAAAGAATCGATCGTCCTTTACTTATTCATGAGAACTTTCCCAATCCACAACATGAGTCATTTGAGTGGTCCAATCCCCCTCGAAATCTGGTCCCTCGTCAGTAGAACAACAATGCCGGAAGTGATCCCCTCCACCGTTTTCATAACTGCCGTGATCTCAGGTTTATTGGTGATTGTTCTAACCGGATGGTTTGTCTTGAACGCCTTCTACTACATTCGGGCTACCATCTTCTACTTTGGGCACAAACGAAGATGTAAACGAAAAAATCGGCATCGCGGCCAAGAAGAGGCCCTGAGAATTTGGAAGAAAAACCACGAGTCTGATTGGGTCAACTATCGTTTCAACGTCCAAATGAGCATCGTGCAAGCCAAGAAATTGCCGGCCCATTGGACCGCTGACATTTTGACACCGCCCTGTCCACCCCCGCCCACCATCGAACCGTTATCCCCCAGTGACTTGGAGTGGGATGACGTCACACCCTGGCTGAAACCACCCAACTTTTGTCGTTATTGGTGCAGTCGACATCCCAAGTTCAATTCTCGGCGGCAAGCGTTCAACGAGCAGCATTTATTCCGCCATAAAACCATGGACGAGTACACGGAATGGAAACGTAGGAACGACGAGGATGTCCAAGAAGCCATTCGGAACCATCCGATTGCCAGCAAATTCTTACAACTCAGCAAGAACGTGAACGAATATAGCGTTACAAATCAGAAGTTCTAACACGCTCGTTCAGTGGTTTTTTTTTCTTCTTCTTTTTTTCTTCCTCTTCTCATGGGGCGTGAACAAATACTGCATTGCTACATTTAGAAGAAGCCGGCTACCCTTGTTTTATTTGAGACGATTCCGTCTCCAGCGATAATTCCTATCGGTTTCTTACGTCCGAGAAACCACCTTTTCACCAAGCAATCAACCGATGAACCATCCAACCAACCACCGCACGCAGTCCGTCCACTCATGCACTCCCGCACATGTACTACTGACGCTCTCACTGGTGTCATTGGTATAGATCGATTGGCAGTTTCCACGTCGATCTCCACTTATGCACAAGCATGTGTTGAGAGAGTACCAGAATTGGTCATTGTCTTCTCTTACTTTATACTACAGACAAGCGTGTCCCCCGTCCTTGTCGGATAGTCAGTCCAGTGTCTCACCATGAAGATCTCCGCCAAATTGGCAATATTCGTATTCATTTGTAGTGGCAATTGCCTGGCCAATATACTCCCAGAGTTTGACTCTGATGCCATTCGCGTGGGGATTTTCGATCCCAACAATGTGGTGATCCACGTGGGACAGAACTTAGTCAATTTCCTGTCGAGCAGTTTAGCCTGGTTTGTCTTGCTCCAATTCCCAGATCTGTCCAAAGTGAAGCCCAAGGAAGAGGAGAAAGAGGCCAAAGACATGATGGAGCCTCAACAGGAAGCAGGCAGATACATGAATGTGAAAGAACCAGCCGCCAGATATGGAGCCAAACGAAGGTGGCGTCATCCCAGACGGTCTTCACCTAGAGTGTACGATCGGCCGATCCCAATTCAATATGTGTCCAAGGTGTTGAGGTTGATAGCCGACGCATCTGATCGGATGTCCAAGTGAGTGAACTTTCTTCGACACACTTTTGTGGTTGCACGTTGTGGTTCTACGTTTCGTAATAACCTTTGGTGGACCACTTTTTAAGAAGCTTTTTGATAGGGGGCAGTACAAATTCACATTCCCGAGAACGACGCGAAGACAGACGCAGAATTGCCAAACTGACACATTTTGCAATGAAAAGCGTCATGTGAATATGGAAAGTAATTCCTGCACCAGTTGCTACTTCGAGGTGATTGAATCCCATCAACTTCAGTTTTGCTTCTTCTATTATTTCCAGGTTTATGGACGCTCTGTGATCAATCCTAGTGGATGTGATAATGAAGATGCCTGGTTTGTGTACCGTGTACACAAAAAACCAACAAAAATGTCGATGTTATGATTCGACTCCTCCTCATGTGTCAAAATAATGGAATCGTCCAACCTAGAGAATAAAGTTCAATTCCCTTCAAATGCAGTTTAACCACTCGCTCATTATTGCCTTGGAAAAGCGAGGAGTTGCACTAGGTCAAGGCCCTTTGGAAATTTTGAACTTGACCCCTTCCTAAATAACCTATATCCCGTTTTCTTTAATCGAAACGAGCTAGCGATAAAGCGAATGTATGCCCGGCAAATTCCAGATCCATTTCGTTTGCTCTCAAAGCCTGGCGTAATCTTCAACAAACCTTGACCATCGCAACATGAAAAGGAAGAAACAAAAACAGTTCCAAGGAGAAAGCCAAAACGCTTTATGGACTGCGTCAAGCAGCGGTTAGATTGCTATATTGTCCAAAGAAGTCAGTGGTAGGTCGTAGGTGCATTCAAGAAAAGATTTAGAAGATCTGAAGTCTGTTTTGGGCCTTTTGCCTTGATTATCAGTGATCCAAACTATCCAAGGATGACCGGTTACCTCATTCTTTATAAAAAGTACCCTTTTATCCATTAAAGTAGGAAATGTTTGTAGTATATAAAAGGGGCTCTGGGAGCAATCTAACTATTCTAATGAATGGGAGGCTGGGTAAAGAAAAAGAATTCTCATTATCATCACAGTTCAAAAAAAATATTTAATCAAATTTCTATATTTCTAGTACATTTCTAATGGTTGAGAAAGCTGCATTAATGAATCTATGAATTGAAATTTAACATGATCACCATCAATTGAGGTAATCCGAGTGAATATTCCACTGTTTTCAATCAGTGGAAAACATTTAACTTCAGAAAAATAATTCATTTGCAATAAAATTGATTTATCATAACCCCTAAAACTATGTGAGACTACTTTTACACAAATATTTTTCAAACAGTATTTAAGATTGCAATGATTGTGAGCATAAACTCTAAATTTCCTAGAAAAATGACAATGGTCTTTAACAGCTTTCTCACTAGGTTGAAATAGTAATTCACAAATAAAACATTTCATACCTTATTCTTTGACCATTGATTCCATTTCTTCCATTGGCTTGCTAGAATCCTTGATAATTTGGCTGATATTATCAACATCTTCTTTTTTAATTCTGTGATGAAATTCTGAGATGTTGTCATTCCCTAAACTATTTCTTGCAATTTCCCACACGCTTAAATGGGCGAACCAGGGGTCGTGAGGTAATGATGAATTTGGGCTGTGACGACAAAGCGTGAATATCCCTCAATTGGGACACCCAAAATCAGATGGCAGCTCTCTCGCTCGGCCTGCCATCTGTTTTTGGATGTCCCAATTGAGGAATATTCCCACTTTGTCGTCACAGCCAACATCAACTATTATCTCACCTTCGGGAATGATCGCGTAACAAACAAATAACAAAACAAAAAAAATATTTCCTTGCATCATTTTTCAAGTTTAAAGCATTTTTCTTTTTGAGATATTATGGTGCTGGATTCATCTGTCTCGTTGAACGACTTTCATTATAGATAGGAAGCCCTTACACGTACTGCCAACGGAGATCTCGTTGAACGAGATTGACGAATTCATACGTGTGAAACGGAGTTTTATTCGAGTGAAATACCATTTTACCGGCACAAAAAGAACCGTTTTTTAACAATTTTCAAAAATTAAAAGCAAACCTGAGGATGGTTGAAATCAAAGTCTGAAAGTGAACCATATCCAGGTTGAAATGGTCCCAAATCCCTCACCACATTTTAAGCAATTCATTCATTTGAATTGTAATGAAAAATAATTTATTAAAATTGTGATGATTTTGATAATTTTGTTATTATTACCCAGCCCCCCCCCCCCAGCAATTAAAAAAATGAATTGGTCTCAAAGCCCTTTTACATGCTACTAATGTTTTCACAAGCATGCACCGAGTTTGTCATAGGGTGCAAAAAGACATTGGTGGTCGATGCATCCGTTTCATTAGATCAGATGACAAAAGAACGAGAGAAAACTTCTCAACGCAAGTAAACCAGAACAAGTGAACAAGTTTCGGGTAACGATCCAACCGATGTTGATAAAAACCTGTCTTAAGTGGCTGTTGAGCTAATCTCGACCATAAATTATATCGTGAATTCAAGACTTATCTACGACCTTGACTTCAAAAACAATATCCCTATCCTTCCTCTCGATTGGGGGATTTTTTGTACCATATGGTATTTGATAGGGGGCGGTTTGGTGTTTGTTTCGGATTCAAGATCTGTTGCTTATTTATGTGTGGTATTCCACACATTTTCAAACTTTCAAATGACCATCGTGAGCGAGCACTTAAACAAAACAAAGGTCGGTCGATTGGTTCAATTTTTTGCAATAAGACAAAGTACAGGCTTAAAGCTACTGATTGACCTGAGCCCTTTCGGGAAAAATTAAGGCCGAAACCAATATTTGGGTGTCGCTGGAAAAAAGCGCTTGCTTGAAATTTCATTCTGTGACGTAACTTGTGTTCCTTATTCGCAATGATGATTAGTATACTTAAAGCCACAAACTGAATTCTAGCCGTATGAACTGATCATTGGGTAGTGGGAAATGCGTCTGGTCGACATACGCGTATGAGTATATTTTGGCTGAGAGAGGTTTTGGGACGTATGTCAATGGCACTCTGTGTGTTGGTCAAAAATATATGAAACATTACACAGAGGTACCTATTGAGATAATAACGCTAGAAAATATATGATACATTCTTTTACATGGTTCAATAAAAATAAATGATTATGTATTAAAAAGCATGCATATTCTATCATCAAAAAGAACATGTGAATCCGCTGTCTATTGATAACGCCCTTAGGATTGGGCAACTGACAACTACCATCTACAATAGATCACCATCGGACGGAAAGTAGCTTTAGTGAGTCGAGTTTGCGTATTCAGCGAATCGACGAGATGGCCTCTCTTTTTGTCTCTGGCCTTGGAGAGCCAAACCGGGTTTCGATACGCGAACAGGAACCACCCTTCATCAATTATTTTTGCCCTTCATGGGATTAAAGCAACCAGTTTCGAACGCGGTTGATTTTGATGGAAAAATCTGGCGCTACAAATGAAATGGCTCTGTTAGTAAAAGTTGCATCCACTTGAAGATCAAACGCTTTCTTGTGAAGAAATGCGGGCAACAACCACTTCCCATTTGTGCGAGCTTAGGACTGGTCAATGAGAACCGAAACTTGATTTTCTCGATTTTGGTACCTTTCTGTCGTTCGTAAAAGCTATCACTTTCGACAAGAAATACTGTAAGTCGCTGAATCCTGGTTCGATCCGGAATTTTGAACCAAGTCTTGTCCATGTCTGACTAATTCTAATGGATCAACGCCTAGAATTCACAACGAATTTTTGAGGGACTTCATTGTTTTAACCAGCCTAAATACTCAAGTAACTTTATGGCTGGAGCTTTTTAATTTCGTTTAATCTGATTGAAAGGCAAATATTTAGCAAGAGGCGGTTACATAAGGCCCTTAGTGTGCGAAATTCGGGCAGGTTGGTAAAAATACCTTTTTTTCAAAAAATAAAAGAAAATCGCCTTCAAAATCACCTCGGGTCATATCATTGGAATAAACGAGTCCCAGTCCCAGTCAGAGCATTGAACGTTTGAAAAAATCCGATCTCGCTTCAACTCAACGAGGAGAGTATGCATTGGAACATGCATGGCAAGTTTATATTGTTCTGAGACAATTAGATGGGATGGTCCAAGACTGTTTTTAGAGTAGTGGAAAGCACCAAGACCTCTCAGTTTCGATCTCTTTTGCATGATTTTTTTGGTCTAAGAAGTCTTCTCTAACTTCAGTCGTTTCTGTCAGGAATGGATTCCTGAGGCCTGCTTTTTAAAGCTCTTACCTCTGAGTCAGGGGATGGACGTTAATCGGTATGAAAATACACTCGCCTAAGTGCTAAGCAGATGTTCATTCTGGTTAACGTCTAGGCCTTAACCCAGAGGTACGAGGGTTTAAAAAACTCGCCTCTGATCAGGCGCTATTTTTTGTTGTGACTGGAGGTTTGCAATGCCTCGTACTCTCTGCTTCACACATAGAGTTGATGTTTTTGCTAAGGACTACGGGATTTTGACCGATACTTAAAAGATTTCCCAAGTCAAGTCATGTTTTATAAAATATTTGGTTTAATAACGGATTTGTACCTCTTGCTTTGAGGCGAATTGCTTAGCTTTTTCGTTGTTCAAAACCCTTTTCGTGAGTCGGTTTTGTTTCAGATTATTATTCAAAAAGTAAAAAATAATGCAAGTCAACTGGAGGGCCGGGTACCCACATCCTTTTCTGTTCTTCTTTTAAAAGAATGACTTAAAGATAAAATTTCATAGATTTAACAAATTTTATGTAGGGCTCTGCGGACCCCTAAAAATTGTTTTGCGGAGTCCAGGTTAGGAGCCCCTGGGGTAGAGAATATAATTGGACACCCGGTATGAGAGAAAGCTATTGGAAATACAAACCTCGTCGATGACGGAAAATCAGGACGTGCATGACGTCTTAACGTCTTGGTCGCACTCTTTGTAGGCTGGCCGATCGTGTATTACGTACACAAACATTCACATAGCGTTCACATTTTGTTCAAGATGTTGTTGTCTCATAGTTCAGGTTTTGTGGACTAGTTGTGATCGTCATGTCCTTCAAGAGACAAAACAATTACCGAGGTCTTGTGACCAGTGTAATATTCTTTTTATTTTGTTTTTGTGTAAATAGTGCGACTAAGCTACCGAATTTTATCTTACTAAACTTGGACGATGTAAGTACTTAAGGATTGTTTTTGTTCTCGTGGTCGAGGATGATATATGAATTAATTGCAACCCGAATAGGCCACAGGAGTCATTTCCTTTCGTGCGCAGAACTTAGATATTTTGACAAATCAAAGCTCGCACTAGAATCTTTTAAAGTTTAATCAGATGAGAACCAGAGTTTAAGATATGGCTGAAGGTTGTGACAACTAATTTTCTTGGCGCATTTCAATCGGGCATTTCCCTCAAAAGAGTGTTGAAAATCTGTTTTGTTTCTCTCGCATTGAATGAGAGAAGAAAAGTCAGATCACTCTCAAACTTTGTCCCTGAACATTGACGAGTCGTTCGTTCTCTGGTACATGTTTAGTTCCATTAATTAATCACACAATCCCTTAGATTTGATATGAAGAATATCTAAGTCTGAGTCAAGTTTTTGTTGCAAATGATCGTATTGTGATTGAAACTTGACAAAACACGTATTCCTCTTAATGTCCGATGCAGCTTTCGTGCTCGACAGGTTTTTTTGTGTAGTGAGGCTAGTTTCATCCTTGGCGACGACCATGATAAGCTCTCGGTATTTCCGCGTCTTTAACCTTAGAAAGGTATGAATCAAGTAATTATCAATTGATGACGATCTCAAATTGCCCCTGGTTTACACTAATGTTTTCAAAGATATTCAAGCGCATTTCAACGAACTCGTTATGGTGTAAAATAGGACTATGGCTATGGTAACGTGCTCTTTATGCGATCTGATGATCCTTCTCGGAAAAATACATCTACTTTGCAGATTGCAGTACTTTTACATAACTGAATTGCAATGCATTATCACTAGGGGTAAGAAAAATAGGTTTTGAGGCAAAATCAAGTTTCAACATATTTCGACCAACACTTTGACAAAATGATTTATTCCGTTGTTTGCAACTCTAGATAACCGAAAAATGGCGAATATTACATCTTTCCCGGAGCTTCAATATATTTTTAGCATTCTTTGTCATTTGGTAATATTCCTTCAGAAACTCATTTAGTTTATCATAGATTCAGACTTCAGAACCTTTCAAAGCATGAACTGAAACTGAAAAAAATATCTTGAAGACTAGCTTGTTCGTATGTCTAGCAGAAATTCGAGGGGATTCACTAACCGGTTTTCTTTCCAATGACACAGTCCAGCTCCAACTTCTCCAAAATCTGCTCGACATGAAAACGACATATTGTGTAGGAGCCTAGTTATGAGTCTGTACAACATCAATAACCACTTTGGATTAATGTACGGCAAAATGGATAAATTTCTTAACAAAATGAGGAATAAGCCTGTCAAAAGAACATTTATCCTATCTTTGACTTGTAAAACCTCAAAAGAACTTGAATAACCGGCATACAGTAGCTACACACTTTTTCAAAGAATATTTTTAAACTGATTTTCACGTTATCTTAACTTATTTTACAATAAAAGTTAAGTAAAATGAATAAATTTCTCGTCTTGAACTACTGTGAATCCATTCACAGTGGCGGTAAGGATGTCTACAAAAAAGCTGTGAAACGCTTTTTGCACTTTGAAGCCATGCTTTTTCCTCCAAATATAAATTCGAAATTCAAGTTGTTTTGACTTTTTGAGGCACACATATTGAAACCTGTGTCTTGTTTTATAAATTGCTTAGGCTTTAAGAACCAACTTAAGGTGCAGAATTCGGATATAGTTACTTTTTGGGAGGGACAAAGAAGTGTTGAAGATCTTGAATTTCATCCTGATGTTTACTCAACAAATCTACTTGAATAATTCGACATTTACAAAAGTAAAAGAACAAGATTTATCAAGCCAATAGGACAAAACAGCAAGAAGCATATTTCTTAAGCTTATTTCTATATGCAGTTTGTTTAAGGATTAATATTGAGTGTTGCAGGCACTCATTAGAGTCAGTAGTAATCATTTCCACTGTATCATAGTCCACCAGAAAAAACATAATTCCGTTAGTGGAACTATCCGGATATAGAATCTGATTTCGGGAAGGTATCTGGAGTATATCCAGATTTCAAAATTGTACGTATCGGCTATTGCTTTCGTCTTGTTACTATGTCTCAGCCAAATCAGCCTAACAATCAAAACGTATGGACGGCATCTCACTGTCGAGCACAATAAAGAAAATCTGCCCCACAGTCCTAAACATAAGCATTCAAATGATCGAAAACCCAGCAAGGGAATTCATTGAAGTATCATACTCAATGATTCTATCAAAATCCGTCTGTTTGATTTTTGTTATGAATGAAGACTTCCGCATCGCGTACGAGTAATTAGTGGCAAAACGTATGTTGCAATAATTTGCCAAACTCGAGTTTGGAGACAGTGGACTCGATAAAGAACAAGTAATGGTGAAAACGTGTCCCCTTTGGATTTATCTTGAAACTCGCTTTTGCTACAGTCAAACGAAAATTTGACCCACCGATGGATTCTTCGATCAGCAAATGTTTGATGAGCAGTGATGGGCATTATTTGTCGCCATGTTGAGCTTCTTGTTACTCTAACCACTCACTCACTTCATCACTCAGTTCTGATCGTGGTGTATGACATTAAACCTGGCACAGCTAGATTTGTAAGCAAGAGGAACATTTCCTGATTCATTTAAAAAACTAGATTGTCGCTCAAAAGTGTATAACGTATCACTTAAAACACAAATCATCAGACAAAAAGTAAAGAATTTTAAAAACACCAGATTTCTTAGTGGGATCGACAGTGAAAAGCATACATAAAGCAGCTATTTATCTAGTACAAATTGAATGGTCCATTTTTTGATAAAACCAGCCGACGAATACCCTTCCAGTACCTTGGTCATGATTAATTAACATATTACTTGCATTTTCGATCTCACATTCTCATATGAATTATACTCTTTTCTTGAAAGATGCAATTTAAGATTTAAAAAGTGGTATATCAAGTCAAACACCTTAGAAATAAAGATTTTGGAAATGAAATTCAAATTGTCCCACTGATTCTACATTATTGTTGGCTCAAAAAAATGAAATATTCTATTTCGCGCTTAGTTTTTCTATTTGAAACGTAACTAAAAGAGCTTGGTGTACATTTGATATTAAGTTCTTGCCACGATTGGCATTGATTTTCATGAAATTGATGCAGTCAACTGCCCAAAAATTTTAAATACCATAATTCTATTTCATTCCACAATATGCATCTTCAATGTGTTTTAAATGACCTAATATCTTTTTTGAGTTACAGGGTGACAACAATGACTTGGGGCACTTTGAAACGGCTTTAACTCTTCATCTATTGAGATTTCAGAGGTGACTCTGTTATGTTAAGTCATTAAATATATACCCTGCTAGAATTCACATTAAGTTTATTCGACGAATCCACCTCTGGCAGAAATTACAGCCTTCACACATTTTCGCGCTGCAGTACAAGAAGCACGTATGTTTTCCTCGTCAACATTTTCCCATTCTTTCAATAAGGCTGCCTTGAGATCTTCAATGTTTTTGTACAACCGTACCCGAACCTTCCTCTCCAGTTTCGACTAAGTACAAAAGTTGATCACATTGAGATCTGGAGAGGAAGGAGGCCACATTGTCTTGTCTCAAAAGTGCTCAAATTTGTCCTTGCACCAGCTCTGAACGAGTTTTGCTGTGTGGGAGGGTGCACCATCCTGCTGGAAACAGTAGGAAATTGTTGAGCCTGGATCCAGGGAAGCACCTTAGAGGCTAACATGTCCAAGTAAATGAGCTGGTTAACTTTAATACCCTCTGGAATGAAGACCAAAGAGGTTTTCTTGCCGCAATCAGTTACACCAGCCCACACCATTACAGATGCTGGTTTTTGCCGCCTGAATACTGTTCTCTCTTTCACAGGAACACTCTGAATGTTCCTGGCCAAAATCCGATCATTTTGACTGTTGAAAGCAGCTTCCACAGTGAAAAGCTTTTCATCTGTCCAAATCACAGAAATGTCCGTGCCCTCTTGAAACCACTTCTTGAGTTTTCTTGCTCTGGAGAATCTCTTCTGGATAGCAGTTGAACTCAAGATCTGTCTCTTTTGCATATTGTACGCAGTCATGTGCAAGTCCTCTTTGACCACCTTTTGCATACCTTCCCGGTTCACACCTGCCTGGCGAGCCATTTGTCGAATGGACCTCTTGCTGTTTCGACAAATTTTCATTCTAGTGGTTTTTACTAGTTTTGGTGTCCTCACCGACCTGGGACGACCAGATTTTGGCCTGTTCTCAACACTGTTGAACTGTTTGAACCTTTTAATAGTATATGACACAGTTGATTTTGACACTTTCATGACTTCCAAAGTCTTTGCGATCTTCCTGCAACTGTGGCCTTCCTTAAAAAGTTTTATGATGGCCTCACGTTTTTCTATTTTGCGACAAATGTAGACACTATACAAATCACAAAGTCAACATAAACAACAATTAGAGGTAACTGGATGATATCCTTTTTGCATATGACGGGAAATTTGAATGATGGAGTTGCATTTGAAGCTACTTTTGGATGCCCTAAAACATAGTTGTCACCCTGTAATTTTATATGACACAAGGTGACAAAAACAAGACTTTAGAGTGCCTTTGATCGAAAATATATTTGATGACCTCAATTAGTTAATTATTGCCAAGTGGCCATCAGCGCATTTTGTGGCCAATTTTCACGAAGACTAGGCCATTCAACTTGTGACAGTTTGAATTGTAAGTGTAACTAGTAAATTTGATGATTTTCATGTTGCATACTTTTGTCAGATCCGCCGTTATGTAAGGTTTAGGTAAGATTTTATGTTTTTCTTTTTTCGGCAGCCGGCTTCTTTCATAAAACAAAACTTGTTGTTCTTGATTTACTGATATCAAAAAACAGCTTTAAAAGGTTTGAGAGCATAGTTGAAAATTACTTGACAACATTTTAAGCACTGTGGACGCCGGGTAAGATTTTTATTTCTTGCCACGTCGCACCAACTCAAGGCCATCAAGACTTATGCCAAAGCTGGTAAACTGACGCTGTTGAAGAGCGTCGTGTAGGGGAGAATCTTGAGAGATCGGAAGAGCACACGTTTTCATGGCACCGTGCTGGTTCAACAGTTTCAAGAAGTGAGATTTGATTAGCCCTAAAGCTGAAACAAAAAGTGACGAAGAAACAAAGTTGCCAATTGAGTGCCCACCTTCACCAACGAAGGGGTTCTATCCGTCTAGAAACAACTTCCAAGGTCTGAAATGAAGCCAAGTTGTCATAAGAACAGCTTATCTTTGTATATCCTATCAACCCGATAATAAAAAGCGTCGATTATTTTACCCACTCCTCTAGTAATTTGAGTTAGAGGACTCTACAGAGTTGTCGTTCGAAATGATGGTCAAGAAACATGACCTTCACAATTTCCATCAAGTATAGTCTCAGGTCATGATCTCTATTTCAATTTCAACGCGACAGAAATGCAGCAAGTTTGTTGGAACTTTGGCCACTCTCATTCGAGTCAGCGCCATCTAATAAGCTCCGAAGTTTGGAGTTGGAAAAAGGATTGTTGAAGGC
>NC_081447.1:5057913-5058571 GCF_007210705.1 Tigriopus californicus | reverse complement strand
ATTTTCATGTTGCATACTTTTGTCAGATCCGCCGTTATGTAAGGTTTACGTAACATTTTATGTTTTTCTTTTTTCGGCAGCCGGCTTCTTTCATAAAACAAAACTTGTTGTTCTTGATTTACTGATTTCAAAAAACAGCTTTAAAAGGTTTGAGAGCATAGTTGAAAATTACTTGACAACATTTTAAGCACTGTGGACGCCTGGTAAGATTTTTATTTCTTGCCACGTCGCACCAACTCAAGGCCATCAAGACTTATGCCAAAGCTGGTAAACTGACGCTGTTGAAGTTCAGGTCTTAGTGGAGAATCTTGAGAATGGTGGAATGGGGCAAGTTCAGTTTAAAGGCACGCTTTCGACAGTGGTCATGGAGTCCATGCAATGGCATACGTTTTGATGGCACCGTGCTGGTTCAACAGTTTCAAGAAGTGAGAGTTGATTAGCCCTAAAGCTGAAATAAGAAGTGACGAAGAAACAAAGTTGCCAATTGAGTGCCCACCTTCACCAACGAAGGGGTTCTATCTGTCTAGAAACAACTTCCAAGGTCTGAAATGAAGCCAAGTTGTCATAAGAACAGCTTATCTTTGTATATCCTATCAACCCGATAATAAAAAGCGTCGATTATTTTACCCACTCCTCTAGTAATTTGAGTTAGAGGACT
>NC_081447.1:5057804-5057877 GCF_007210705.1 Tigriopus californicus | reverse complement strand
TGTTCTTTTCCACTTTTACGGCGGGAGGTGGGCCCGATCTTCGGGCGTTGGAGCTTGGATTTTGGTCATAAAT
>NC_081447.1:5055471-5057768 GCF_007210705.1 Tigriopus californicus | reverse complement strand
AGGAATGATCAAGCCTGCATTTTTGCACCGTTTCTTTTTGTTCTTTTCCACTTTTACGGCGGGAGGTGGGCCCGATCTTCGGGCGTTGGAGCTTGGATTTTGGTCATAAATCGGTTTAGGTTTCATTTCACATGTACTGAGTAACGTCTNGGCGTTGGAGCTTGGATTTTGGTCATAAATCGGTTTAGGTTTCATTTCACATGTACTGAGTAACGTCTGGTTAAGATGTTTTGGCGCCAAAGTCAATATTTTCTTTTTCTTCTTCTTCTTCACACGGACCTTCAAACGTTCATTACAAAGCAAGGGAATTACATCCACTTTCGTTTCCAGTTTGGTCCCTGCATATTGGTTTTGGAAATGGTATTGTAGAACCGGATTCCCTGCTACCAACTGGCACATTTTGTCCCAATGTTGCAATTTCTTCATGATGGTTCTAATGGTTTTGTTTGACCACGTCCTCGGCGGCTTGGGAGAGTAGATGTCGAACTTCGTTGGAAAAATTGATTTGTTGCTTCGAGATGGCGATATATTGAGGATAAGACAGAAACTCGGTTTGATTGCCCGTAGTATCTAATCGATTGGGAACGGGCGGGATCCGCATATACGAGTTACTCGATTCGGTTTGATTGATGCAGTCAATAGCACTCTTGAGATTCAGTTCAATCTGATCGCAAATTCCGTAGAACTCTTCTAATTGGGTCTCAAATTTGCCTCCCTGGAGATCGCTGTTCTTCGTGGCCACACCACCTTCTTGAAGGCCGGTTTGCGTGACCTTCTGGGCGGCTTCTTTCAACGTAATGGACCACTTGTCCTTCAACGGAACCACGAGTTCTCTGGCTTTCGTGATCAACTTATCTTCTTGTCTCTGTTGTTGTTGCTGTTGTTGTTGTTGCTGCTGCTGCTGCTGCTGTTGAGGTTGTTGTTGTATCTGCTGTTGAGAATGAGGTTGCTGTCCACTTTGATTTTGCTGCATTTGATGTGACATGTGAGGTCCTTGCGACATCTTCAAATCATCGATCTGAAAAGAAAGTTTGATTTTGATTAGTACATGAAGTAGCAAACTAGTATGCATCAAATAAGATAAAGCATCATCAACGTCTCTTTGTATTGACTTCATTGATGGATCGTTAATAAGATAAAAATGGTTCGTTGATTAGAGCAACAATGGGATTGCACATGAAAAATACAGGAATCGAAGAGAAACCAGGATTGTCGTCCATTTTGTACTGTTGGTCCGTCTCATTTTCTAAGCTTAGCATGGAGCCACTCATCATCCAATTCCTCCAAATCCCGGATCTCGAACACCTTGGTCAGTTCGGCCTCCTTGACCAGACTCAATTTGGTGCCGGCATACATGACTTGCAGCTCAATTTTGCAATCCCGTGGGGTTGAATAGAGCAGACACATGGGATAGGAGACCCGATTATCCGAATGAGCCAATTTGAACGAGTACACCACAAATCTGGGCTGTCGCTCCGGCAGCTCTTCGCGCAATTCCTCGGCCGAGATGTCGTCCAGGACGTTCTCGCAGATCAGAAGCTTCCTCGAGCGAGCAAGCGATGGTGGGAGGAGGTTCTCAAGAGCTTGCGGCTGAGTTGATCGGAGGAGGGGGAGGAAGAATGGGCGGGGTTTGTAGGACTGTATATTTCCTTGTTTGTTTCTTTGTGTCTGTTGTGTACTTGCAGTGTTGCCAGGTCGCTGGGAAAAAAGGACCAAATATTTGGAAACAGTTCGGATACTGGCGTTTTATGCAAAAATGCATGCTGAGATAATAAATGAAAAAAATCATGAGATGAAAACCTCCTAGATATTGTTGAGTCTTCTTTCAAGGCTAACTTATGATACTTTCTGTTCGAAGCCACTGAAATTCAATGCTCTTAGGCACTCCAACCCTTGCCCAAATGTTATCTTGCAGTGTTACCGTAATTATTGATTATGGTATTTAAACACAACTTATTTTTTCAAAATTCATTTTCAAAGGTTGAATAAAATGAAGTAATTGCTTTAATTCGAGTCTTAAAAGCGACAGACTCGAGCAAAAGCACCAGATATGGAGGGTCTACGTACTTGTTTTGTTCAAAGATCAGAGTTACGCCGAGAGCTATTTTACTCAGACAACTAGGGACACTTTTTCCGAGGATGTTTTTCAACTTGACCCGGTCCGCACCATTCGTTTCATAGGGGATGTTGCTCCCTTCCCTCGCAAAATGTAAACAATAACAAACGCTGGCTCTGGGAGGCACAACGAAATTGACTATGTACCATGTGTATTAGTAAGGTATTGCTATCTGATCCTT
>NC_081447.1:5052141-5052833 GCF_007210705.1 Tigriopus californicus | reverse complement strand
GTTTTCTCGTACTTGATGCGTTGCATCTTGGATCAGGGCTAGTTTCCATCTTCACTAAAGTTAGCTCATGTTGTTCCAATTTTCAAAGGGGGAGATAAGTCGCTCCCCAGTAACTATAGGCTGATTTCTCTCACTTCGAAAATTGTGAAGGTGTTTGAGAAGATCATGAAGTTCAAACTTGTTGAATTTCTTGATATACATGAAGTCCTTCCTCCTAGTCAGCATGGGTTCCGAGCACATTTCAGCACGGTTACCCAACTGATTGATCATATTGAGCAGGGTATTGAGGGACTAGAGAGCCATGAATCAGTTGATGTAGTCTATCTTGACTTTGCCAAGGCCTTTGACGAGGTAGTCTTTTAGTTAACAGGCTCCATGAGATTGAGATCCAAGGCAAGGTTCTCAATTGGTTAAAAAGTTTCATTTCTGGTAGGAAGCAATTGCTTAAGGTTGAGTGATCCTTTAGTGGCATACATGATGTCAAGTCAGGTGTCCCCCAAGGTTCGATCTTAAGGCCCCTCTTGTTTATAATATTCGTTGCCCCGCTTCAAAAGCTTAGTATTACTGCCAGTCTCTCTTCTTATGCTGACAATACCAAGTTAGTTTCTGGTAGGAATGGCCAAGATTCCAGTAGCCTTGCAAAGGACCTAGAATAATTTATTTTGGGGTTACATAGCGTAATATGGCCCTGA
>NC_081447.1:5051579-5052105 GCF_007210705.1 Tigriopus californicus | reverse complement strand
AAAAGTATCTATTACTTGTCTGAAAAAAGTATGAGCAGGGTAAGTTTGGCTGATAGTACACGCCACAGACGAGCCAGTCGGTAGATTTAACGACTTAAACTTAAAATGCAGACACAGTGGAATCCACTTATATTGTTGCCCTTGGGACCAAGCCAAATTGACCATACATCCAGATGTTATCTATCAGGTTCACAGCAACGTTAAATAAGCATATAGATCCTAGTGTTTATATTATATTTAACTCAAAAAAAGCTTGAATTTTTGAAAACTTATTTTCATTTCCAAGGAAACTATAATGGCAGGTTCTGGAGGAACATTCAAACTCAGGACCAAGTTGAATTTGGCTTGGTGCCAACAGCCACGGTAATTCCAGCTCCAGCGTTTAGATGATCTTGTAGTCACAGATCAAGATGATTTAGAGGCCATCAGGGACTTGAGGCTTTCGAGCTCTCCTGGTCCTGATGGCGTGACATCTCAGTTTCTGATGAGATGCTCACTGGTTCTTGCTCCTGTTTTCTCGTACTTG
>NC_081447.1:5036205-5048458 GCF_007210705.1 Tigriopus californicus | reverse complement strand
GCCTGAAATGAACCACTTTACAAATAAATAATATAAAGTGATCTGCCTGTAATTGAAGAAATCTACATTTTTTATTTTATTAGTTTGATTTCAAAAGTGGCTCGGAGTTGCTACGACCAAGAGCAGGCCGATTAGGCGGGAAACCTGTTCACATTCTATATATTATTTTAAGTTCGTGATTACGCATCAAGTCCATTGTGCCTTAGTTGGCAAACTCATCAGATGGACATTAATCTGTAATGAGGAAGCAAAAGCCCTTCTAAAATTGAACTTCGCTCTTTTTAGTGTGAAAAGGGTGTTATCAATTTGGATTAGATACACAATAATTCATTTAAAAAAGTGTCAATGTCATGGCCAATTCGACTTAGAAAAATGTGATTTCTTTTTATATAGCCAAGTACACTCCTGGTTGACTGATTACCATTGAACGAGATGGTTATTGGTAACACAAGACGATCCCTAAATAGGAAAAAATATATACCTAATCAGGTATTCCACCTTTTTCCTCTGCTAGAATCATTTTTCCGGTTTTACCTTCGATCCACATCACTAAAGCACGTTTCTCATCCAAAAGGTGGTTTTTGTGAGCTTTGACTTTCTTTATCGTGAATGGTGACTCGTTAATTTGAAAGATATCTGGTTGAGCGCTTTTATCCTCAAGCTTCTTCATTTTGACCTTGTTCACTATCATTGACGCCAATCACTCTTCACGGGATCCATCCAAATTGTCGACTGAGTGAGTGTCAAATCAGGTCAAATCAGAACGAAGATCAATAGATAAGTGAGTGCATTGAGAGCCATGCAGTTTGTTGGATGGTGCTTTTTGGTAGCCGCTTGCTTGGAGAGCCACAGTTGATTCAAAAGGCAGGTGACGGCCCCGAGAGCCCCGGTGATGATAAAGTGATGCCTTTCAATTGAGTTGGCTGTCATCCATCTTTCTTTTTTCTGGAGGGTCAATCAATTCCGTCGTGTTGGATACGCTCTTCTGAAGAATCAATATCTTAGCATCACGGTATGTTTGACATCACCTGAAGTTATCCATCTTCTCGGGTCTCATTCACTCCATGAACGAGTTTGGCATCAAGTGAGTTTCTTGAAAAAGCTGGCATACTTTGTAGATGAAAAACTTCCTTTCAATAGGAGTGCAACTAGTTTGATGACGCTGAAATGTCTTGAAAACGAGGAGAAATGTCCGTTCTGACGGTTTTGAGCTTCAAAATCTGCCCACCCAAAACCAAATCATAACAAAGAGCTGACGTTGAGGTCAATTCTGGTCGCCAGAGGCCGGTTCTTTGAATCCCGTCTAGTTCATGCACTAATTCAAGTACTACGTAGTTCACCGTTAGTTAGCGGTGACTTAGTTCACGAACTTTTTCGCGTTCTTTGAATCATGGCTAATTCATGTTTAGTTGGCGGTGAATTAGTCACTGAGGGTAATGGTGCGTTCTACACGACAAATAATTCGGCAAATAATTAGCCATTGACAAACATTGTTGGCATTTCACAAGCATTCACAACATTTCTCGAATTGAAACATGTTTAAAGTTTGTTTGCCAAAGAGCAAATATTTCATGGACGACAGCGTCTCCCCAGCCATTGGAAGAAAGGTGTCCATTTTCAGTAATTATGGAACTTAACTCTTCGATCCATGATGGTTTTTAACAAAGAAAAATGTATTGATTGTTGTTCATTTTGACACAGGATAACCCCAACTTGGAGAATGAAGGGGCCTGGAATTGTCAATTCATGTTCAAAGTCATCAGATTGTCATCCTATCCCCTTTTAATTCAGTAGTCACACTTGCATCTCCCGTCGAGAATTGAATGATTGAATGAATGATCGATCGATCACAACCAACCGAACATTATCACCTATCTCCGGAATCCGATTCATCTCCTCACGTCCAGACAATGAAAGTGTCGACCCCAGTTAAACCACCCACCCTGGCCTGTCCTCGGGCTCAGCTCGGTCATGGACACGGCCCGGCCATGGTCCCGGCCCCTTTTTAATCGTCTTTCTGTGAGCAAACTGGGCGAGCCAACCAAAGCGTCGATGGATGGATGGAATGGATGGATCCTTGAACCTCGTCCCAAGAAGATTAATACGATACAAGTTGGATCAGATATCAGAGACAACGAATCATCGGCCCATACCTGGAGGTTCTTGGCGGACACACACGGCATGATCGGTCCTCTACGTACCACCCTTGAGACCCAAGCATCAGGACCAGCCAGCCACTTTTGACTGCTCTTTTGTCCATTTCCGCCCGCCAGTTTTAGCCATGAAAGCCAAATCAGTCGGATCTCAACGGACCGAGTCTTACCCACTGACATGTCATCACTTTAAAGCTGCCCATGACCATCACCTTCCCTGTGAAATGCCGTCTGTTCTTTGGGCGGGGTCCTTATTGGTTCTATAAAATTGAACTCTTTTTAGTCAATGCCATCTGTAATGTTAACTGCATATAAATATCCAAATTGTCTTTATCATGTTTATGTCTTACTATATTTGTGTTTAACGTTTCTTGACATGACTTTGAACTATATATCGTTGTCATACCTTCGACCCGTTCTCGGCTATTAAATAGTTTGATACTCTGGAGAACTGTTGTCCATTTATTCACGATTATAATGAGTTGGAAAATTGGTCGGGTTTTTGTTTCAACAATTGGGTTATGATTATATGATACATTAAAAATGATTTATAAATGAAGTTCGAAAACCTTTCGAAAAGCAAAAATGTATTAAAAGTGAATCATCAGGTGGCTTATGGTAAAGTTCATAGAACGGGGCAAAACATGCCTTCAATAGTAATCGGTTTCACCAACATATGACCGCACAGATTGAAATTGGCAAAATAAAGGACTTTTTGGAAAGCGAAACATTCTCATAATGTACAGTGCCCATCGGTGTTTTTTTCAAATTTCATTCCTCAGTTTCCCTATTTTCCATTTTACTAATCATATTGTTTACAGTGAATTACAAATATTGAATGAAAGACCCATTGGAAATGATACGATCACTTGCAAGGTCATCTGATTAGAAATCTACATCAAAAATATTTGTCAAACCGTTTTGATCGGGCAGATTTACGTGTAGACGGCTCAGAGATGAACTGTTTGTCAAATGCCAAACCATTTCCGAAATAATTAGGCAAACTTTGTGACAGAATTTTCTCGTGTAGACGCACCATTAAGGGACGCGGAGGAAGTAGAACGTTTAATATGTTGGGCGTTTTGGGCTGGTGAGGGCCAACTCAGCTAATGGAAGGTGGGTCGTCGCCTTTCCTGGTCTTGGGGCGTACGGACACTTTCTATTGGCTCTTCTTCTCGTCCTTCCTTTCGCCGACGCTGATCGTACAGGTCGTGGTGAGGCGGGAGCGTGGCCAGCTTCCGGTGTTGGCTCCTCTGCGTTGCGTTGGTTGTATCTACTTGGTCTCGGCGTCTTCATCAATAGAGGTATCGTCGGAGTCGTTGTGTCAGTGTCGGAACTATCAGACTCCTCGCATGTGTGATGACGGCTCAATTGCAGGGGTATTCATATGGGGTGATGTAGGCAATGGGATGGCTGGATCCCAGTCAATCATGGATCCGTGTCGTTATGCACCACCACCGTGCATCGGTATGAGTATTGCCTATTTGGTGGAAGCTATGCTCTGGCAGACAGCGTAGAGGGTGCTCCAGGGGAGTTGGTGGGTGGGCGAATTCTTTCCGAGTGTCGGATATCAGTGTTAAAACAACAATCGGGCCCGGAGATGACTGTCATGTTCATTTTGACGAAGGTTTCGCCTGGGGGAACGTGGTTTGGCCTCGGTTGGTTGTGCCTTACGGGCTAGAGCAACGCTCGCAGGCCTGATGAGTGTAGGGTGCGTCTTGTCCGAGTCCATATGAACGCGATTGAAGAGGCCTGTGGGAAGAGTTGGTCTTTGGTGATTTGTTATGTAATTTAACATGCGGTGTTAGGGCCGGGGTTTTGGGTGAGGTTGGATGAGGCTTATTCTGGGGATGGGGATGTTTAGCCTTCGGCATTGGCTTGGTTCTCTAATGCGGCTCTATCTAATGCTTCTGCTTCAGCTTCGTCTTTTGCGTCCTCTTCAACGTCAGTGGAGGCCATGGATGACAGACCTTCGTCACTTGATGGAGTCTAGGAGGTCGTGAAGGGGTCCGTGCGATGTTAACTGAACCTAAAATAGACATGGCGGCGTGCCATAACGCGGCAATGGGAAAGGCGGCGGGCCCATGTTTGGGTCTTGCCTGTTGGTGGTTGTGTAGTAGTATCCAAATGATGAACGGCTGCCGTTGCCTACTGGCCTTGCGACATAGCGGGTGGTTACGCCCGTTGTTCCATTAAGGGCATAGGTAGAAGGTGAAGTACCGCCCTTTGGGAATCTGACACTTTAGCAGGTCCCTGGTGCGAGTAGAAACAGTGAGGTGGTATGGTTGATAGGTGTGCGGATAGTTGCCATCGTTTGCTGAAGATATTACAGCCCGGTGGTCTCCGTGACTGCATGGTGGTCGGTAGTGGCCGTTTTCGCTGTCGTCGAGGTAGAGGCGGAATAGTCCCAGAAAGTGGCCTGAAAGGGCAGGAGCGGGGGATCAGGAAAAGATTAGCGAAGAGAGGAGGGGAGTTAGCGAAAAGAGTGGGGAGTGTCCTCTCGCGCCTGCACAAGAAACATTTCGCTATCTGGTTCCGGGTGATGTATTTCGAATTCTCCTTCTCATGTAATAAAGTCCGACAGGGTGCTTTTGGTTGATTACCATAACTCTTCGGTGCCCATTCGTAAGTCCGCCTAGGCGAGGATCGTGAGACTTGCCAAATACCTTGCTCTCCATTGCCGATGGCGGCTTGGCGAACGTGGAGAGAGACGCTAAAAGTTCATTATCAGTAATCCACTTTGGAACGTTTAAAAAAATCGCCAAGGGTTGAAGCATTTGAAGCACTTCGATTGCACATGACCAAGCCTTTCCGACAAACCTCCCTTTTAAAGTTGAGGTTGCTTGTTGAATCGCTCTGTAACTTCAATGGGCTTAAACGGTTTCGACTTTCACAGATCGGTGACACTTCCTCCTCCACAATGCCCGTAGATCTCGGATTACGCAAACCCAATTCGTTAAAAATGAACGTTAGCGAGTAACCTTATCCATGACCGGAGCATTCGGATATTTGGGGCATTTGAAGTCGAGGGACAGAGACATCAAGTCATCCTTGGCTTTTCGAGTCTCTATGGATGTAGAGCTGCGTTTTGGTACCACAGCTAGGCAACACTACTTATACGTACGAGCATTGAGAGACGGTGAATAAGACTAATCATTTTTGGCCTTTCTGGCCCAGAACGGCACCTGACCGCCAGAACAAGTTCGCTCATGCAGAATCTAGGAGCACTTGACAAGAAGAGTCGACCCCTGTAGATGCCGAAATGATCACTTAAAACACCAATTTAAAGGTTTTTGAAGAGGACAATCACCAGCTGCCTGTATCCTGCTCTTGCTCTTGCTTTAACCCAGAGAAACCACTTGGTCTGAAGATTGGTGGGCTCGGAGGTGGTGGTGGTGAAGGACGACACAGGGGGAGTGCCAGCATTGCCGAGGAGCACGTCGAATCGAGGACGAAAAGCACGTCGAGTCGAGGGGCGAAAGCACGTCGGGTCGAGGAGCACGCCGAGATCGAGGACGAAAAGCACGTCTCAAGGACGATAGAACTGTCGAGGTAAGGAGCTGGACTTAGTCAGTCGAGTCAAAACGTTCGAGTCGGAAATTTTGAAACGCTGCATTGTCCGATTTCTAAAAAAGACTGCACAAAGTTAAGATCTTAGCAAGAACTAGCCGACGAGAGAGAGATTTCCTTCATCTCTATAACAGAAACCTGGCATTCGGCCAGGGTCTTCTAGATGAAGAATAGACCATAACTGGTTTCAACTAGTCGTTGTGACTAGGATACGCCCTGATAATCCCATATTCCCACCATGGGGTGTTATGCCATATGTTAGAATGATTTGCAAATTATTCGGGTACAAACGTCAATGGAGAAGTAGAAGTCTTAGTTTGTCATTATCCAAGGCTTGATCTGTCTATTGTAACAATGCATAAGACCCCCATCTTGTTCAGTAAGCTCTTTTATGTCAGCTTCTCCAATTCCCTGGAAAATGAGTTGGATAAGGCAGTTTGCTCGAAGGTTTTCTTTGTAGGGGACTTTAATTTTCGGCTAGCGTTTTGTAGAGTGGGAGGTTAGTCCTGATGGGATATTCCATTCGAAATCGAAATCTCAGTCCGTTCGAAAGCGGAAGAATTGCGATCTTGCGCAATTTCTCTCAGCATGTGGGTGTAGCCACAAGAGCAAATAAACGTTCTGGACTTGGTCTTTTCCACTGACCCTGATCTGATCCAGTATGTCCATGTGACACCTGGTAATCAGTCAGATCAATCATGTTCTCGAGATAGGGTCGACCATTACTCAAAAGCGGCGTGCTCTAGAGTAAGCCGGCCAAAAAGGTCGGCTGGCTAATTTTCAAGTTCAAAGATGAACATTGGCCGTTGATATAGAAAGATTAAAAGAACTTGACCTGGTTTCAATTCTGAAACAGAATCGTCCATAGATGCAGCCATTTGATAAATTAGTTCAGTTTTTAAGGAATTTTGCTCCAGTTTAGCAATCTCTGAATTGTGTTACGGAAGGGGTACACGGACAAAAATTCCAATATGTAGGAAGACTTTGTTTCAAAAAGAGTTGCCAACTAGCAAAAAGGCTGAGAGAGCCACTTCGAATCCAGTAATTGTGGGTAGTCTCCAAAAAAAGTCGGACATAGTTCAGGGTAAGATTAGGCTCCATCGAATATGACCAGTTACCAAACTGAGAGTAAGGTGATTCAGGAGGTCAGGTCGAATCGAAGGCTTTTTTCTCTTATGCGAACTCTAAGAGAAGATGAAACACTCTGTTGGGCCTTTTGAGGTTGATAGGAAAGCCATTAGCAATGTAGAGACTATGGCTAACATGCTTGGAGATCAGTTCTCCAAGCATTTTCAACCACTGAGTTTCAGAAGCAACAGCTCGATGCTCTGAAGATGAGTCTGTGAGGTTGATCAAAGTCAGTCAAGTTGAGCGTTTAGATGATGTTGTAGTCACAGATCAAGATGCTTTAGAGGCCATCAGGACTGAGGCTTTCGAGCTCTCCTGGTCCTGATAACGTGACATCTCAGTTTCTGATGAGATGCTCCACTGGCTCTTGCTCCTGTTTTTTCGTATTGATGCGTTGCATCTTGATCAGGGCAGGTTTCCATCTTTACTAAAGTTAGCTCATGTTGTTCCAATTTTCAAAGGGGAGATAAGTCGCTCCCAGTAACTTATAGGTGTTTCTCTCACTTCGAATATTGCGAAGTGTTTGAGAAGATCATGAAGTCCAAACTTGTTGAATTTCTTAAGGTCAATGAAGTCCTTCTCCTAACCAGCACGGGTCCGAGCACATTTTAGCACGGTTACCCAACTGATTGAACTATTGAGCATGTTATTGAGGGACTTAGAGAGCCATGAATCAGTTGATGTAGTTTATCTCAACTTTACCAAGGCCTTTGATAGGGTAGATCATGGTCTTTAGTTGACAGGTCTTATGAGATTGGGATCCAAGGCAGGTTCTCAATTGATTAAGGTTGAGGATCCCATAGTGGCATACATGATGTCAAGTCAGGTGTTCCCACGGTTCGATCTTAGGGCCCTCTTGTTTATATATTTCGTTGCCCCGCTTCAAAAGCTTAGTATTACTGCCAGTCTCTCTTCTTATGCTGACGATACCAAGTTAGTTTCTGGTAGGAATGGCCAAGATTCAGTAGCCTTGCAAAGGACTTAAATCGAATCTACTCTTGGGTAACACAGAGTAATATGGCCTGACGGAATGAAATTCCGCTCAATGACATTTTGGGTCCAACTCCTCTAAATACTCCTCTTGAGATAATGGAGGGTAAAGATATGGAGCAGGTCTCATCTATGAAAGATCTAGGTGTAGTCCTCCAAAATAATGGAAAGTTCGATGAGCATATCAGTTGAGGTGGGTAAGGCTTTTCAAATGTGCGGTTGGATATATCGACGTTTAAGTCCAGAGATAGCATCACGATGCTAACTTGTACAAGTCGATTGTCCAGCACATCTTGAATATGTTTACGCATTTTGGGCTCAATGAGTTCAGCAGGTTTGCAAAAGTCGAGCAAGATCCAAAGATGTTTCAGAAACATCACAGATTGAGAGAGCTCTCATATTGGGAGAGGCTAAAAAAGTTGGGACTGTACAGTGTTCAGAGAAGGTACGAAAGGTATCTGATACTGTACGTATTTCAAAAAGCATCCATGAGCTTTGACCAACCAAGGATTTTAGAGTCAATGCTAGTGACCGTGGAGGCTTAATGTACGTTTTGAGAGCACCTTCAAGCCCTCGAGAATCTAGCTAGTTCGAAACAATGAAGTCCACATCTTTCTTTCTAGGGCTCCTTCATTGTTTAATTGCTTCCCTTGATATTCGTAGGGAATACGTAGGCCTTGTTGATTCGGTAGCATCTTTCAAGTCAGACTTGGACAAATTTTTAGATAGCATTCCAGATCAACCCTACATTCAAGGACTAGCTCGTCTGCCAACTCAAATTCGTTGGTAGACCAAATATCATATAAAGATTGAAAGGTAATAAATAGACGAATTAAAACCTTCATTTTAATAGTTACTGGGACCAGAAAAAACGGTAGGAAACTTGGCCTCAATTACGAGTAGTTCCCTATCGAAATGCTCTGTATCAAAGAAATGCAAAGGACATGTTGGACACCAGTCACTTGGAAGTAAAACATGTCCGTAATCTATAAAATGTGTGCCAAAAAACTGTTATCAATACGTAAAAGCGAATGAATAGTATCCGAAATGGCACAGTACATGTTCAGTTTTCTTCGTCCAATCAGTTCAGAATCAAGAATAGTGGTGCTCACGTCGCCATCAGTTTGGTCACCACCAGAATCCTTTGGAGGTCACAGTTGGTGGATTGTCGCTTGGGTTTGCAACACGGCTGGAGGAGATACCGGACCTAAAGGCCAACACATTTCCGAATGCCACATTCTAGGCCCCAGGGCCGGAGTGCAGCCATCGGAATCTTTGGATAAGGTAGCCAAGACTGCTGAGAGGCCTCCGGAGGTGGCGAAAGAAGCAAAAGTGCGAGGTGGTGTGCATTGGAGGCCTTCGACTTCATGCTCCAAAACACGACGGCAGACACGACGGCAGGAGCCAGGAAGCCCACCATCGCGGCGAATGCAGGTCGAACCATACCGCAACACTAGGAAGAAATAAGGCGAAAGTAATCATTTTTCAGCGCATTGTTCCATCGTCGTAATAATATAAGTATGTTTCGTCTAAGAATTTAATAGCTGGACCTGGACCTAACGCTGGACCTAATTGTCGGGTTAAGCTAGGTTTTAAGAAGAGAACGGGTAATCAGGTCTTACGTAACCTTAATTTGTTGGTCATTTCGGGTTAACACAAAGACCTGATAACCAGAGAACGTCTATACAACATGATGCAAAGTGAAACTCACATTTTTGATGATGTTAACGAAATTTGGATGGATAGAGGAGATCTGTAAACGTTTACGGTAGTTAGGCACGAGGTGCTCGTCCGTCCTCTCCATTGGAATGGACAGAGCCAACCCAGGCTCTGAGCGATCCATGAGAACTGAGAACTTGCTTTGAGAAGCGTGACCGACCACCATTGCTTTCTTCACCATGCCAGGATTTGGTATTTATTGGTAGTCTGTTCAATTAGACCTTAAAATGTGGCTTATTCTTTGACTTTACTTAAAGCTAGATTGAGCCTCGCACAGCCCCCATTTGTTTCGTTTATCACTGAGAGAGTGCAACAGTGCTGCTAATCCGGCTGGGGGTTTGGGACTTTGACGGCTATCCTGCTACCATCCCACTTCTGCGTCCCCTCATCCACGGACTTCTAGAGATATGGACTGCAAACGGAACCAAAAATATCCCATCTCCTACACGGTCATTTTATTCCAAATAAGCACTTCATACGACCACAAAGATCTTGTTGAATTGATGAACTCAGCCAAGTTTGAGCCAAAACCTATGTTTAGGGAACTCAGGAGAACATGTTCAAAATTATAGTTAGTAAACACTACATAAAATTTGAATTTTCGGCCTGCTCTTGGTCAGCTACATAAGCTTTTGACAACATAACTTTGAAACGATCGACTTTGCATGTAAATGATATAAAATTGACCTACCGTTAATTGAAAAGATCTACGTTTCTTATTTTTTTACTTTAGTTCGAAAAGTGGCTAAGAGTGGCTATGACCAAGAGCAGGCCGATTTGACGGGAAGTTTGTTCGCAGTCCATATTTCTAGAAGTCCGTGCCTCATCCCTCCTTGGCCTAGCCCAGTCAGTTAAGAGCCGGTATGCTTGATGGCCTGGCGTGCACCATCCTATTAATAGGGCATGTCAAGTGAAGGAAATTCAAGCAAAATTGTGGTCCGGCACCCTGATTTTGGGCATTTTGGGGAGGGAAAACTAATACAAACATCACAGGCAACTCGCACCATCTGCTTATAGAATTTTTACTAATCAAGTAATTTTGAGCAAACTGTGTTACAAAACCCAACAAAATGAACATGTTTGGGGTAATTCGGTAAATGCACTATGCCATTGGCTGAATACTACACTGATATTTGTTTAGACAAGCAGGCAAAATGAACGAAATGTCAAAATTCAATGCATGCACAGTGCAGTTTGGCTTGGCATGTTGTCTTTGATTTTTCTTCTTTGAATAACGTCAGTTGTTCATGAACACATTCACTTGACAAGCCCTTTGAACGTGAAAGCATGCCACAACATAATGAATGTACTATCAAGCCATCAAGTTCAGCTCAGTTTGAGCCTACCGCTTGCTTGTTTATCAGGTTGACGTCAAATTTACGTATCAACTTGACTCATAAGTTTTATGCCGGACTGGGCCGAGTCGGATCGTGCAAGGGTCACTCAAAGTACGTTCCGGACGTTGGACAATAGCTATTTCCTGCTCTCAACTGCCTCATGTGGGCTTCCTTTTTATCGCGTGGTGCGTTCCAACATTGCTCACCCCTTGTCTATTAGTGAGCAAGGGGTTAACAATGTGATATTGTTAACGGCTTGGCCAGTCAGCGGGAAATAAAGTACTTTCCTGCTCTCAACTGCCTCATAAAGGACTCCTTTTTATCGCGTAAGTGGTGCGTTCCAACATTGCTCACCCCTTGTTTACTAGTGAGCAAGGGGTTAACAATGTGACTTTGTTAACTGCTTGGCCAGTAAGCAGGAAATAAAGTACTTTATTGCCCCACTTTCTTGTACGTAGCAAGATGGTGAGACAGTGACAGCTTGGCCTATTCTTAGCAAGTAGCAGGATTGCTGAAAAACTGAGTAACTTGAATAGTGCCAAAATGACTTCAGAGTCATAGAAAATTGGGCAGAAGGCCCATGAGACAAAATTGATCAGGAAAAGGCTATATTAACCTGGAAATGTGGGGGCTTATCCCCAGGGCCCAGTCTTGCTCGTTTCATTTTAGTTGACGCCCCTCATGCTGACGCACTCGTGGCGCCAATAAAATGAAACTCCCGCTACCAAACCCAGGATATTATCTCCCGCATTTCCAGGTTAACAAATAGCTATTATAACATTGGCCCCAGTCACTTGAGACTTGTTAATCTCTGCTGTACGGTCCAGTCTGTTCCCTCCCACTCCAGTTCTCCCTTACTGGTTTGTTCGCCTAGCCCTCTTTTTACACCATGCGTGCACTCTTCCAGGCTAACAGCGCCCTCGCTTGCATTTGACGCCGCGTAATGTTAGGCAAGATTGTCTCAAAGGTAAACAGCTTCCTATCTTCTTCCCAGTTTTTTGAAAAATAACTGTGACTCACGCAACCTCTCAAACTACCAGCTGTCAACACGATCCCAGCTGCCACAACTAGATTGGTGGCTAAGGTTTACAAGAGAAGATCAAGCGGCGTGCAGCCTTGGGAAAATGTGGATGCTGCTCGTTACGGCCGGTACGGCCAGTAGTGCCAAATGCGGCGGTTTTCCGCCAAATTGACGGTTTTTCGAAGTTTGCGGCGAGAAAAAATCATGATGGCGTGTTGGCGGATTTGGGTCCGCATTTGACTAATTTTGGCGGATATTACGCTCAAGTTGGCAATGAAATAGAAAAAAGACAAACTGCATGAAATCCACAAAATGTTAGTGGCTGGGACTTGAGC
>NC_081447.1:5034733-5036169 GCF_007210705.1 Tigriopus californicus | reverse complement strand
TCACAGGCAACTCGCACCATCTGCTTATAGAATTTTTACTAATCAAGTAATTTTGAGCAAACTGTGTTACAAAACCCAACAAAATGAACATGTTTGGGGTAATTCGGTAAATGCACTATGCCATTGGCTGAATACTACACTGATATTTGTTTAGACAAGCAGGCAAAATGAACGAAATGTCAAAATTCAATGCATGCACAGTGCAGTTTGGCTTGGCATGTTGTCTTTGATTTTTCTTCTTTGAATAACGTCAGTTGTTCATGAACACATTCACTTGACAAGCCCTTTGAACGTGAAAGCATGCCACAACATAATGAATGTACTATCAAGCCATCAAGTTCAGCTCAGTTTGAGCCTACCGCTTGCTTGTTTATCAGGTTGACGTCAAATTTACGTATCAACTTGACTCATAAGTTTTATGCCGGACTGGGCCGAGTCGGATCGTGCAAGGGTCACTCAAAGTACGTTCCGGACGTTGGACAATAGCTATTTCCTGCTCTCAACTGCCTCATGTGGGCTTCCTTTTTATCGCGTGGTGCGTTCCAACATTGCTCACCCCTTGTCTATTAGTGAGCAAGGGGTTAACAATGTGATATTGTTAACGGCTTGGCCAGTCAGCGGGAAATAAAGTACTTTCCTGCTCTCAACTGCCTCATAAAGGACTCCTTTTTATCGCGTAAGTGGTGCGTTCCAACATTGCTCACCCCTTGTTTACTAGTGAGCAAGGGGTTAACAATGTGACTTTGTTAACTGCTTGGCCAGTAAGCAGGAAATAAAGTACTTTATTGCCCCACTTTCTTGTACGTAGCAAGATGGTGAGACAGTGACAGCTTGGCCTATTCTTAGCAAGTAGCAGGATTGCTGCCACGTAATTTCAAGTTCCCTCAAGTCAACATTCTTTTCCCACTCCTGACCGTGATTCCATATTAGGTATATGCTTTCAACGAACGGCATTAGGCTACCGTGTTAAGGAGGGTGGGCCTACGTGCTGACGAAATATCAAGTTCTTCTACGACTCAAAATTTTCGACTTTTTAGTAATTTGGTTAATATGGGAGAAATACTTTTTTATCCCTGAGGAATTTTTCAGGTTGGCGAAAACTAGCTTAATTTTAAACTATGCATGGTGATATAGGCTAGTCAAGTAAACGCGTTCATGGACAACTGACGTTATTCCACGGGGTAAAATCAAAGACAACATGCCCAGCCAAACCGCACTGTGCATGCATTGGGTTTTGACATTTTTTTCCTTTTTACATGCTTGTCTAGGCAATTAGCATTGTGATGTTGAGCCAATTTGATAGTGCATTCACTGATTAACACCAAACATGCTCATTTAGTAGGATTTTGTAACACAACTCGCCAAAATCATTCGATTATTGAAAATTCAATGGGGCGAATGGTGCGAGTGACTGTGATGTTTGTCCTAGTTTCTCT
>NC_081447.1:4984350-5034417 GCF_007210705.1 Tigriopus californicus | reverse complement strand
TCTCCCCAAAATGCCCAAAATCAGGGTGCCGGACCACATTTTTCCTTGAATTTCCTTTACTTGACATCCCCTATAATCTCAATCACCGACATCAAAAGTCCAATGAAAAACAATCTGAATCGTTTTTGGCTGAAGGGGTTATACAAATATGCAGAAAGTATAATTTTAAGTAACATTTTGCTATTGTTTTTAACTTTACACTCGTCTGCGCGCATCTTTTTGTGTCCCAATGAGGACATATCACGGCTCCCTGAAACAACAAACGATAAACTAGTTCTTCTGAAATGGACGAACACTCTTAATCTAGTGGACAAGTACTTGTGCTATTTCGTATTTTTGAGTCTTGTTGTGGAATGGATACAATTTTGGGAGCTTCAATCACTTCGTTTATGGTATTGTTGTCTGTTTGCAATACTCCAGCAACGTCACGTACTCCTAGACCCTCTCCAAAGACAAAAGCCAACGCCGTCAAATCGTATCAAATTTGATGAGACAAATTAATGCACAAGGGATAGTGTACCTCATCAAAGCAAAAAGAACATCGAGAGTTCGAGGTCAAGATGTAAATCATCACTGATCAATAGGGCTAGTCAAGTAAACGCGTTCATGGACAACTGACGTTATTCCATGGAGTAAAATCAAAGACAACATGCCCAGCCAAACCGGATTGTGCATGCATTGGATTTTGACATTTTTTTCCATTTTACATGCTTGTCTAGGCAATTAGCAATGTGGTATTGAGCCAATTTGATAGTGTGTTCACTGATCAACACCAAACATGCTCATTTAGTATGTATAGTCTTTTAGTAAGTTTTCCTCACTTCACAAACTTAGAACAGTGCTATAGCTTATCAAAAATCATTGACCATTGCCTCATGAGCAAACATATCTAAAGACCTTTGTCTTAGGAATGAGGTGAACAAAGTCCCTTTTATAAGTCCACACGGCTTTTTTGTATGGCTGTTGTGTATCTACAAATGTATGAAACTGAACATGCCATCTTCAGCTTTAAACAAAATAACTTTCCATAATCATAGAATAAGTTACTAACCACTCGGTTCATTTTTGCCTGTGGCTGGCTTGGCTTGCTTTGTTATGTTGAAAGTAAGAAAGGTGGGACTTGTGAAAAATGTCAGGGCGTGCATTAAACCTTCCATCCAACAAAATGCCACGTCTTTGTAATCACGCAACTGAAGGACCAAAATCGAACTCCAAAAGTCCGTTTGAAGCAATCATTGACTCCATTGTAACCAAAGTACTTATGTTATTTTAACAATGAACTTGTTCTCAATAACACTCAATAAGTCTATTACATAGCTCTTGCTCTTGTTCAATATACAGTTGCTCTTGCGTTTTGGGTCACAGCCTTAGTTATGGCAGATGATCCAGGCGGCGCGCACAAGAGGCGCCACTTTGTAATCCAGCACAAGGAAGAGAATGAAAGAGGTTCTGTGGGACATATTTTTAGACATCGCGAAATTCTTGATCAAGCTGGAGTTTGATAAGTTAATAAAGGTTGCACAAACTCAATCTTTGCTCAGGATAATCAAATAAGAAATTAATAGATAAAGATAAAAAATGAAACAAATGAAAGACAAAATGCGTGCTTGACTTGCCTTGCCGTTAAGGTATTTTTCTCAAGTATCTTCTCCCCTCCACAGGAATGGTGGTATCAAGAAACTTCTTTAGCAATAATTTGTAGAGCATTTGCTTTCCTGCTTCTGTCGTCTCTTAACGTTTCACTTCCCCTGAGTCACAATTGTCACCAATCAGACTTCTAGAGTAAGAGAGATGTTATTGATGATTTTAAAGCACAGACTTTTGCAATCGCCAAATGGCTCGAATCAATATTGAAGACTTGTTCACAACTCTATTTGCAGGTTTTTTCCTTCCTAAAGTGATGTAGCCCGCGTAGGTTTCGTTCGCGTCACCAAAGTCATAGTTGATGAACAACATCTTGCCCTTTTTAATCTCACTCGCTTTAGAGACGGAGTAGGGCACTAGGAGGATCGAACCTGTATTCGTTGGTCGGTTGAGCTCTTTTCAGCGTTGCCGCCACAGTTGCTAACATCGGAGGCCCGGTCACCAAATTTTACGAATCTGACAATCCCCAAGATAGAGACGGATATTTGCGTTCGGTTGAAGTGCTCTGGATGAGAATGCAAAAAAGTGTCATTAATAGTCTCTAAATTGATATCTTGAAGTAATGGCTTGTCTAGTTGGCTTCCGGGGGAGCGTTTTTCGTTGAATGAATCAATGTTCAAATTGAATAGCGATATTAATCTTGTCTTCCTCCACAAATGAAGCCAACCTTTGGAACAGGCCATCATTTTTTCCGTAGTGGTGCAAATTAGCCTAACTCAGCTTCTTATTTATTATCTTTTATTTCTCTCACATTGAATTTGCTATTACTTTGTGGAATCCTGTTTCCTGGTGTGTGCGAGATTCCACGGGTCCAATAACCTTCAACAGCCTTTTAATCTCCGCTCAGTTATCTTTTCTTCTTGCAGTTTTCATATTTTTTTGCCGAAGAGACAAGCCCAAGCAAAGACGTTTCATCAATCTATTTTTGCATTTTCTTCCCTTCATACATTATTGTATTCTTCTATTCCTTCAGGCCAAACAATATTCTAAACACAATTGTGTCGTGCTTATAAGAGGCAAGAAATTCTTGTAAGGTGCTGAAAACCAATTTATCCTCGGGAAGATAGATGGTTCGAAATGAAGTTAGTTAACGTTAAAGAGAAAAAACCTCCCTGCTAGAAGCATATGAAGTAATAATACTGCAATAAAGCAAAGAATCTGGCGTATCGGTTGCACGTTGCCTTTGCTCCGGCCTCTTGAAAGAATACCTGGCCTGATTTTCATCTTATTCTGGCCTTTCGGCACATTTAAAGCCAGGCAATCCTGGTTTGCACCAGACTCACTCGAGCTTCCCAAGTACTTAAGTCTCAGCTCACAAACTATGTACGAGTCTTCGTCAATCCAGACAGGAGACGGCATTGCAAGCCGGCCAGCATTTGGCGGGTACGGATTGCCTCAGGAAGCGCACGAACGTTTCTACGATGAGAAAGGTTTTCAGAGAAACGAAGCGATCCAATTGTTCGTACTAGTGAGCGCTCGGGCCGTCGTTGGTCCATCCATGTTCTATTGCGTGACCCCACGCTTCTTTCGAGGAGTGAGGGAGTGATACAAAATTTGGAACGATCACAGAAACAGAGAGACGTTAGACTCGGAGAGTGAGCTCGTCAGTGATGGTGATGATGTTGGTGGTGTTGTGAGTGTGTTCAAGATACCAGAGATAACACCATGCATTCTAGAGCTAACTCAAACTGTTACGTCGCTTGTCAAACGGATGACAATTTGTCGTTGATTGAAATATGATGTTTGTAAGAGTGACTCAATATCGGTCGTTTCGAAACCGAAAATCCTGATCAATCGGAACGAGAAAAAAAGGCTGCGGTTCTTCGCCGATTCATCACTTCGCCATAACAAGAGCGCTTTTTGTCAAGATCATCAGGTAAGAAGATTCCTGTGGGCATGTTTACTTCTTCGATCGACTGTTTCATTTCCGTACTAACCCCTGATATATCCAGTACTAAGACAGAGCCGTTAGATGAAGCATATTTCTCAAAGCCACTCAAGGCGACAATAAAACGTTGAAAGCTACCGTTTTTTTTCTGACGCACCTTTTTCATCTACGACTACGGCATGATTAGAAAGCACTTGATGACTCAGATGGGAGGGCTTTTGACGTACACTGAAGTATTCCAACGCACACTTGTCTCGAGAATGACTTATCGAGCAAAAGGGCTCCTTTCCTCATATCCCACTCTTGCTGCCCGACGGTTTGAATGTTCTTTGAATGATTTACATGAAAGACCACAGAAGGTAACAAAAGAAGTACCTGCCTTGGACATAGAACATCAAATATCATTCATAATACAACTTGGTAGACTTGAAAGTGCGTCCGAGTAGGGTTTTTGATCTTTTCGGGAGACGAAATAGTAATCATCATCGTCTTTGATCACTTCCTTGACGATGCTGGCTTGAATGAGAGAACAAATCTCTGGATATTTTTCAACATTTTCCACGACGTGCGTCGTACTTTTGCAATGGTCGTAATGCTCGTGATATTTTCCACACAAACAATAGACCCCGCAGAGCCCCGAATGATCGGAAGAGTCATTTGCTACCTGAGACTGCGGCATATTGGTCGTGTTGCATTTCTCCCAGCTCATCCAAGCAATTGCCAAATCACCTCGGGCTTCAAGCGAGCGAGATTCTCCTTTGCGACATTTCATTTCGACCAGTCTTTTTTTTCAACAGCCAAATGGCAGGAGAAAAAGAGCCTTGAATAGTGGTAGAGCGCAGCAATTAATCATAATCCTCATTTATCAGCTTGCCGATAGAATAATACACATCAAACCGGGGGAAGTTACCACAAGAATTAGAACAATTGTGCATTATCAATGCATTTTTTTGCTAGTACTAGCTAAGTTACTTTGCTAGTAATCAAACCCTTTGGTTTTTGGTTTCATCAATAAATATCTTGGGTCGAGTAAAAAATGTGTTATTTCAATGAATGCAATATACAGTGAGGTATTTTCAATAAAACACTTATATTTGTAAATGACTATTTATCTTATGTTTCGTCTTGATCATGGCATCCCCCCTCGTTCAACGAATAAGCACTTTGTTTTATTTCTTTTTATGGACTGAACATACCTGTGTCAAGTACAAGAACGATATTTTACATATACAAGATAAATAGCTGGGCTGAACGACTCAATGTCTCGAGCTTTAAACATGTGTTTTCGTAATTTTTGAAGGTCTTTCTGAAAGCTCGAACTTAGTAAATATTTGAATGTTTTGTCATTCCGACAAGTCTCGGCGTACCTGCAGCTGGTCCGAAGTTCCGACATCATTTATGATTTGATGATTGCCTTTCGCGAAAGGTGGTGTCAAATCGCAATCTTAGCAAACATTTGTTTCCCCTCAGAAAAATGTGCTGGTTTACAACTTTTTTTGCGGCTGGAAAGTTAAACGTATGCTTATGAAAGGATACTCGTTTAACAGGGACTAGATTCTACCCAACCTTTTAAAGTGCGTCCTTAAAAATGAGACCTTCCCATTTTAACAGACGAAAAAATCTTCTTCTTCTGGTTACAGTCCTTGATAGTTTCCCTAGGCTCTAACAAAGCACTTGTTCAAGAGTTCAAGTGACAAAAAAGAGATGACAGTTCAAAACGAAACTTGATTTGAATAAACGATTCATTAATCTAAAAAATAGTAATTACGGATAGTGTTCGCAATTCCAGTATAAGGCTAGCAAATTTATGCTCGAATAACTAGTCCATCATCCTCAGTTCTCCCAGTTATCTTATCAGCTCAGTAAAGGCCACAAAACACATTACACAACTCCAAATGAACTTGTTCTGGATGGCCTAATTCCAAGCGTCTTTCATTTAGCCCCTAGTATGAGAATATATGTCTCAAATTTCTCAGCAGAGTTAGAGAACAGGATAATTTGAATTATCCAAAGACGTAAAAAATACTGTAAAAATTCTGAATTGAGTCGAGCTCCAAAAGAAGCAAAGTAAGAAAATGAACCAACTCGACAGATAAAAGAGAAGAGAGAAGCAACAACAAATCATGGCAAGTGAAATACTGGAGACTGTAGACTTGGCACCAAATGCGCCAGAGCAAATCCAAATCGTGACGACAAACTTCTCACGTCATGCAATCCTTTCCAACTAAAAGACATCGAAACTATCCTACCGAAGCTAAAAGAGCCAACTTACAAGGAGAAAAGTCATGTCATCCCACTTGCAGCACTAGTCGCTTGGAGCATGTATCTTCCAAAACGTGTTCTTTAACCATCTAACCAGTTTTAAAATTGATGAAGGAAGATCTTCCCTCTTGGCTCGAATAGAAAACAGAAGTTGATCGATCCAAGAATGTTCTTCCAGCTTAAGCTTCCAACGAAAAGAGTGAACACCTCGTTACCGAGCCTCAAAATATCGATTAGGGTCCCTTGTCTAGTCCACCAAGTTGAACAAGTTCACAGGTGTTTCATTCTCTCATCCATGTTTCAAGCAAGACCTTAATTATTAACTTCCAATCACTCTTGGCCGTCATTAGAGAAACTGAAGACTTCCCGCATGGCTCATTAAAGTGACAAAGTCTTCAAAAAAACAAAGCCACAAACATACTAACAATTTCTAAATTCAAATCGAATATCTAAATACAGTAAAGTAATGTACGTAACTAAGAAATACATCTTAAATTCTAGAGCTTCCAAGATATCACAAGGAATGCGTGACTGAACTGAAAAAGCCACTCGGGGTCCAGTGAAGACAGAAACTAGCCAACCAGTCAATTAACGGCATTCTTCTCGTTCAAGATGGGTAAACTTGAACATAACACTACGGACGAACTCCAGCTTAAGCTCTCTAGCTGTCCCACCCCCCACGACGATGAGGACGAGGATGATGGCCCTTCGACCTTTACCACCTTTGAGCTCCGACTATTTCCATCGTCCTATTATTCGCTGGTTCTCACCACGGACAACGAGAACTTGGCTACTCTACAAGAAAATCAGGTATGAGACTCCAAACACTGACTGATATTTGAGACGGCGATAGAATGCCAACAAACAGGAAGTTGAGTGCGTTTTTTTTCGATATTTGGAAGGTGGCGTTTGGGGTGTTGAACGTGTTGAAGTAAATAAAATTGAACATGTGATGGTTTTCAGAACATCGATTCGAGAGCAAAGCGGAAAAGGTGACCAAATAACAGGAAGCCATACAACAACTCATGGCGAAAATACACATGTTTCAAGTTCTCTTTGACCAGAAATGTCCTATCTGAGAGATTATATCGTAACCTATGACTGGAGATTTCGATTCAAATTCAAGTGAATAATTTGGCAATTACTAGGGTTGGACAAGGAGTTGGCTCTTGACGTCACGAGGGATCGAACGTCATTAGTTTGATTGCAACTTGTAACCTGAACCATGATGGCTATATGTAAGTGACTACTGTGAGGAAAGCCAGTTTTGTCAACCATCTAGGATTAACTTTCAACGTTAAAATCAACTACTTTCTACCCAATAGATTGACAAGCCCACCAATAAAGTATTTGCAGAGTTTGGTCACCCTTAAAGTCCGATTAAAAAATTCAGCTGATTGAAGGATGTCCTTGAATTTTCAGGCTCAAGTCAAAGCGGGAAGATTCGACCAATCCAAAGTCATTGGAGATTACGCCCTGAACGAAACATTGGTGGTGATTGAAGACCAATCGGATATGACCATGGATCTTCCCCAAGGGACCATGGATTCTGAAGATCTACCAACCCCGAGTTCAATGCAAAATAGTGCTGAAAACGCCGGTCAACCGCATGTGGCGGTATCTCCTTTGCACGAAGTTGTCGTCTTGACAGACCCTGAAGTCGATCTGGGGGCGGAAGTTGTCTGTGGAGAACAACCTACCGATGGGGTGGAACCTGAATGGTCAGGATTGACGGATAGGGTCTCGTACGAGGAGATCATCCATTCTGAACTTGAGGATTCTCCCAGCATTTTGGTAGATGACTCCTTGGAGTCTTGCTTGAGCCTTTTGACCCAATGGGCCCTTTCTCTACACGACATTCTAGATGAGCGCTTGGAGAGCAATCTGAGGCCTGAAAGTACAAACTGCGTCTGCCCCAAGGCTAAGGCGTTGATCGCAGACTTGAGAGCCTTAGAGGAGCATTTCTTGGATACCCTGAGTTTGCATGATCGTATCTCAGACGTACATTACCATTTGGTGAAGGCCAGAATTACCGAACTGAAGCAGTTATTGATGAGGATGCATGAGTCCTTGCGAGTTCACATCTCCATCCAGATCTCCATTCCGAAACGAGACTTTGTGGATAGAGCCAATTTCCTGGTGCAAAGTGTTAGTGATAGCAGACGGTACTTGAATGATGCCTTTGAATCTATAATCGATCTCATCAAACGCTTACTTCTCGTGGATTCGTGCTTGCAAGTCAATGGAACCTGCCTGGAAAGGCAGTCGATCAAGGACGACAATATGGACGAGGATGACTCTCCTTTACAGGATCGGGTGGAGAATTTCCTGAATGATGGACGGTTGTCTTTAGAATTTTTGGAAGACGAGATTCCAAGTAATTCAGATTCGATCGATTGTGCGCACATGGAATGTGACGACACCGAAGAGGAAGAGGGAGACGAGGAGGAAGAAGAAGAAGAAGACAAAGAGAACCAGCCCTCTCGTAAACGAAAGACTGAGAAAGGTCCAACCAAAGAGCCTCAGATCTCTCCCACCTCGTCACCCCGGAAGAAGCCGCGAGGAGCAAAGCTTTTCATGTCTTTGCCTGTCTCTCCGACTGAAGATTCGACAAAGAACGCTAATCTGGCGGGTATTGTCTTACTTGAGAAATCTCGCAAAGGTCCTCGAAAAGATGGCCTATATCAGTTTGTGTTGTGGAGAGAAGCTCTAAAAGCGGCCAAAAGAAGCCTCACTAGATCCTGTGCTACACCATCAATTCGACCTTGCTTGTCTCCTCCACAGTCTCCTCCTCCGTCAGCGAGGCGTCGAATCTTGGGTTGATTGAGAAGTTGAAACGAATGGTGGTTCCATCCATTGTTGTTAAACTGTGATTTTTGTTTTTGTTACCTGATTCTCAATCTCGTGTTGAAGCCTGAGCGAGTGTTTTGCTTCGTAATTCATGTCCTTTTGTATCTAATGTACCAATTCCCGTGTCGAAAGCACCTTGTTCAACAGAATATTCACCCAGAACTGCAACTACCTTCAAAGTCAATGCGAAGACAGCTACGATCTACGAAATCTAAGGCTGTTGAGAAATACATATTTTAAATCTAGATTGTATCAATTTCTTTGCCTACCTAAAAATGTTATAGTTATACCTCGAAATCATCTTTCCATTGTACAATAACCTCCTCAGGTTGGATGGGGCGACTTTGGAGTACACGGGAATCCTGCCCGAGAAACTCCACGAATCGATCAAATGGTATCAGAAGGAATGGACATGACCAGTTTCTATACAGCCGCACCTTTGTGTTCTCCATGTAAGTAAATGCATGTTCATTTTTCCTCTTGCAACTTAACTTTATTTCTTCGACTGATATTGCCACTAAAAATACCCACCATCGTAGCACGAGCAGCCATGCTTAGCGGTCGCTTGCCTATCAGAAATGGTTTATATTCCGACAACGCCTTCGGCCGCAATGGTTCGTTCAGATGTTTTATCACTTGAGAGACTACGTCAAATACTCAGGGCCCCATCTTTTCAGCCTACACTCCTCAAGACATTGTAGGTGGGATTGCTTCATCTGAAATTTTGCTACAGGAGCTCTTGAGAAAGGGTGGATACCATACTAAACTGATCGGAAAATGGCATTTGGGTCACCGAGCGCCTTATCATCCCTTAAAGAGAGGGTTCAATGAATGGTACGGCGCCCCAAATGTCCACTTTCAGTACGACGGCACCACAGCTCCCAATATTCCTGTCTACAAAGATCAAAATATGATAGGAAGGTAGGCGATCATTATGCACCAACGGTCATTGACGTTCAAACCTCAGCTGAGCTTTCCTCGAGCCAACTTATCGACCAACAGATCTAATTCACGATTTTTTTTTCAAACTCTACGAAAGAAACAATAATCTCTAATTTCTTTTCAGATTCTATGAAGGAATCGCAATCAACTTGACTAGTAATAAAATGACAATTGGAAGTCACTCAACTCAAGCTAGGTTAGCTTTTTGATGTTTTTGATTGGCCTTATTTAGAAAAAAGAGATTAGAGTACATGACAAATTCAATCGCCCAATGACGTTTTAGTTCCTTGTTAAATTCCTAAGTTCTAATCATTTTGGCTCAAGTCGGGTATTTTTTCATACATTTTCATTCAAGCACTTCTCCACCTTTTCAAACCGCCTTTGTACTCAAACTTCTTCCATTTATTTGGAAATGTTGATTTCTAGAGTTTCCATATCAAGGCTGTTTTCACATTGCAAGTGGAGTTATTTCTCTCCTTCTTTCCACGCTTTTGGAAACCATTTTAGTTAAATGAATATATGCATCCTGGATCTGCTTGTCCTAAAAGTTTAATTGATATGATAAATCCCCCCTTTTTGCGATTGAACCTTTTCCTTAAATAAACGGTGAAATCTTGGTGGACGGCACTAAAAATCTAAAATATGTGAGCCTCGGTAGAGGATATTGTTGTGGTTTGAGCACGTGGTCGTGCTCATCCTATGTATTCTATGTATTCTTATCAAATGTATAAATGTTTACTAGTCAGAAATAAAATCAGTTAACAAGTTCCTCCAACTCTTATGAGTCTTCATGCGAAGCTCTCCTTTGGCTTTAAGTTATGCATTCCTATATACATGTGCAGTATCTACGAGGGGAAATCAAGTTAAGAGATAAAGTACATCACTTTAGACTGATTAGATATATTAGAAATTTAAACTTAAGGGCTCAAATTTAGAGCCCTTTCCGTCAAATGTTGTTATTTTTTTGTCCGGACAAAAATAACATGTTATCGACCTTCTTTGTGCTGTTGAAGTCGGCAAAGCACGCCAAAGGTTTTTTTTTTAAATTGTTGATGTGCCATTATAAAAAAGCCAAAATATTTTTGTTCATTCTAAAGTTAAAGCCTAAAGTTAGCCTAATTGAATCCCCCTTGTAATTCCTTCGCAAAAACGGGAAATGTAAAAACAAACTCAAATCAACCATCATCCCAAAAGATACATCTATGTACATTGCCAAATGCATCAAAGAAAATAGTAGAGTAATTTTAGAACATTATGGTCACGTTTATCATCAAAAGAAATGCCATCTAAATCAAATGGAATATGAATTGAATTTGATGATAGGGCGTAAGTGGCTCCCAACTGTCATTTCCTACGATTACTAATACTACTAACTTGATAGCTGGAATATCGGAATACACTCAGCATCTAGGGGAAGAGGCTTTAGAGTACATAAGTCGTCGTGGTCGGACTGGAAAACCGTTCTTTTTGTACTGGAACCCCGACAGCACCCATGCCCCATCGTATGCGTCTGCCAGATTTCGTGGAAGAAGCCAGAGAGGTACGTACGAGTACGTACACAAGTGTCAAGTTTCTCATCGAGGATAAAGTTCGAAATAATTTAGGGTGCATACACCCTCAATGATTAGAAAACGAATTTCGTCACGAATTGCATGCCAGAAAGGTTTTCTTTCCGGCTTGTTCTCGCCCTGAGCTTAAGAAGCCTCAGGATTGGCCGACTTCCCCTCTTTGTGAGGGTCGATTGATTCATAGAGAGGCGTCGGTCGGTCTTTTCAACGTTGAAAGAGTAATTCATAGTTCATACCTGCCATTGCCATTCTAAAAATAGTTAATTCATGAGTTATCGATTAAATACTGAGCGTCTACAATTTCAGAAACGTAGTGAATCCCTAAAATACCAATTATGATCCCTTCATTCATTCATCTCTATAGGAACGGCTTATGGTGATGCCTTGATTGAAGTAGACGATATTGTCGGGAAAATGTTAGACCTCCTGGTGAATCATAAGCTGGAAAATGATACTCTAGTAGTTTTGACGTCAGACAACGGTGCAGCTTTGGTGTCTAAACGAGAAGGTCTGCTTATTCAAAACTAAGCATTCATGTTCAAATCTTTATCCCAAGTCTTTGCTTATTCTTAGCTGGAACGAATGCTCCATTTCTATGCGGTAAACAAACGACATTTGAAGGGGGTTTTCGAACCCCCGCATTCTTTTGGTGGCCAAACAAGATCCCTGCCGGAAATGCAAGCTCGCAGGTACTAATCAGTAATCGTTAAGAAAGAAAGACTCTGGTGAGTCACCTTTTTTTGACGGTCTGAACGGATATCCTGAGCTAAATCCAATATGCGCAGGTTGGAACACAAATGGATTTATTTGCCACGTTTCTCGATCTGGCTGGCCTTCCTATGCCACGGGATCGAGTTTATGACAGCATCAGCTTGAAACCGGCTCTGATGAATGGTGATCTGGATCTGGAGAAGGTAGTGTTTTTCTATCGGGGAAATGGACTCTTCGCCGTAAGGAAAGGTCGTTTTAAGATGCACTTGTGGACTTGGAGAACTCCTCAAGAAGAGTTGAAACGGGTAATTGATCTCTTCTTTAAGTCAGACTTTAAATTGTCAATATTTTGGTCAAGTGTTACATGATTTGTTATTGTATTCAAGTCCGCATCTGGCCGTGTAATTGTGTCGTTTAAAATAATAGCTTTATAATTCGTTCATTGTTGACTCTTCTCTAAACATGATTGACGATGATTTTACAAGCTGCATCGATTTTCAAAGATCACTTTAAGAATTCCAAAAGGTTCTGTTCTATAAGCAATTAAAAAGATTCTAAGAAATCGTTTGGTTTTTTTTGTGCTCCAATCCACTTTTTAGGGTATTGATTATTGTCCCAATATCCACATGGACGGCATTGTGAGCGCGACCCAAGTGAACCACACTGCTGAGCCCATTCTCTTTGACGTAGACAATGATCCCGAAGAAAGGTATCCCATTCGTCCAGGAAATTCGCCTACCATCTACGAGACTGCTGTGGGTTACTTGAAAAAAGTGGTGGAAAAGCATCAACAAGATTTGGTACCTGGAAAACCGGCCTTGAATTATTGCGATCCAGCAGTGGAAAATTGGGCTCCTCCAGGATGCGAAGATCTCGACGATTGTCTACCAATTCCAGCCTCAAAGGTGGTGATATGCGACTGGCCGCATTAAAACATGAAACTGAAATGCGAGGTTGGGTGGCATGATTGAAATAAAGTACCGAGAACTAATACCAATGTTTATATTTACTTTCTACTTTCGCATGCTCGGCAGGCATTGGACTGATGAAGAATATTTCGTTGAAAGACATGCCTTTTTATCATTAATATTTGATTCATTGTGTAAAACATGTTGTCTTCAAAACTTCAAGGATGTGCCGTGAAAATGCGGGCTCTTCATTCGAGCTCATTTCGATGCTTTATGTCCCCCGCATTCGCTCTGGAGGTAAGAAATGATCAATGATGGGTTCATTGGGAACCAAGTACACGTTTCTGTACAATGGTTTAATTTATCTTCAGAGTGAATGGAAGGCTCGACTCAACTCGCCCATCTTCCAGAAACTAGAAATGAACAAATTTTTCGTGGATATAGACCGTAAGTTCCAACGCGAGCGTCGCTCCAGTCACGTGGATATTGATCTCTACGCTAATAAAGCTCAAGGGGACACTGAATTAGAACAACTCGAGGAATTGCTCTACCAGTTCCGCCGAACGCCACAGACTGTCCTCAATTTACCGTCTACTCATTTCGCCGTGGTGCGGGCCTTTGTGGAAGAAGGCAAAACGGACAATCTCATGCGTTTGATGGACGACCGATTCAATTACGGCATCTTTCCCGACGATTACAGCCTGGTCTATTTGCTCGATCATTTCTTAAAAAGTGAAAACTGGCGGGATGGCGCCAAAGTTGGCATTCATATGATGATTCAGGAAGATAATGCCATTCCTGTTGCTCGAGAAATGGCCTTGTATGCTTGTTACATGTACTTGAAATATCCGGTTCCTGATCAAGTTTGGGCTCCACAGGAGGTTGAGCCTGAACCCGAACCTGAGGACGAGATCAAAATCCGAGTCAAATACCTGGAACCGGAATATTTTGATGATCATTTTGACTTGATCCGGAAAGAGCATCAAATCGGGAAAACATTGGCCAAGTTGGGGAATGGCGATCCAGATCTGGAACTGTTGGGCTTGGTCTTTTGGGAGAAATGGGATTTAGTGCGAGATCGCGCCCAAAAAGACACATTTGCGTCCGAGACTTTGGAATTGATTCGCAATCACGTGTCGTCGATGGAAACGTTGGAGGTAAAAGATGAGATCTTGAAAGTGTTGAGCGGTGCCAAATCTAGCGATTCCAATGTCGAGGAGAGACTGAAAATGGCTGTCACGGAAAGCGTAAATCAGCACGAGTCCAAGTACATCGAAACGGAGAAGAAGAACTTTGAGGCATGGAACGCAAATCGTGAGATCGCCTTACAGAAGCAATATCAGCTCTATCAACGAGAAGCCAAAAAGGAAGAGATTCTCCGAATGAAACAAAGCCTAAAAGAAAAGGAGGAGAAGCTGTTCTTTTTCGAGAGAAAAGATGATTTGGACAAAATCAAGGAAGAGAAAGAACTGGCTTGGTCCAAAACCAAACCCAGCCGATCTTGGGGACGCATTACACTCAAACCCAGGAAGGCTGTTCCCAAGGATTACACACCGCCAGAAATGGGCTCAAGGTCCACTGCCGATAATTAAAAAAAAGTCAACATATGTGGCAATACACGTGTATGTATTTAACAATCGTAAAATGTTAGAATTTAATAGTACAGTATATTTGTGACCGATATTAGGATATCATACTCGTGGGTCGAGACGAAGATCTAGATCCTGAGGATGAGGGAAGTTTTCTTAGTTTGACATCATTGATCGATTTGCGAAGTGAATTGGTCCTGGACAAGCGTCTGGCCATTGAGGGGCTCGACATTTGTGATTTGGACCCGCAACCAGGAATGTTGTTGCGATTGTTGCTTTCGAGTTGAAATGCAGATCGGTTCAATCGTTCCGGATGCTGGACCACGATTTCCATTAAAATGATCGATTGTCGAAGGAGCTCTTCATCTTCAAGTACAGGATATGGAACGACGAATTCGAGAAAGTCCTTTTGACTCAACTCGGTCCAATGCATTTGGGCCAGACCTCGATGCAGATATTTCTCCAAATCCGCTTTGGAAACATGATCATGGAAGCCTTTTTTGCACTCGGTAATCCACTCTAATCGGTGAATAATCGGGATCTGACTGCCTTGCTGATCTCCCACTTCGGCACAAGCGGTCCTATCAACTTGGTAAAGTACCCTAGAAAGCAGAATATATTTGATTAGTTTCGGGGGAAAAAGCTGATGTTCGGTGACGATTTGATCGTATTACCATCGGAGGAGATTATTATAGACAACCATGGCATCACAATTCCCAGGCTTTCGTCTCTGAAGCACTTCGTGAATTGCCGCCTTGTCCAACCAAACAAAGTTTGGATTCTCAAATACCTTTTCATTCATCTCATCCACCATCTGGAATGTGAGGTATTTTTCAAATTCAATAAGAATAAATTTGGTTCATTGAATAGCACCAACGAAATGTCAAAATGCTCATGGCATGGGAATTCGGTATGTAAGTAAATCATTGGTCAAAACAAATATGTGCAATACTGACGTCTTTCAAATATTCGGTACTTTTATAGCCAGGATTCGGAAACCATTGATGTGTAGTTTTTGCAATTTTCTGCATTTTAGACATAAAGTTTGAAACTCATGTCTCAATCAAATTGCCCAACAAGTGAACGAGTAAATCATTTCATCGAGATTAAATGCCAAAAGGAGCGTTTTAGTGTACATCGAGGGGACAGTTCATGTTCAAATTGCTCACCTTGATCACTTTTTCCATCACTTCCTCTGTGCCCAATTCTTTGTACTGCATAGCATAATTCAAGTCCCAGAAAACAGTGTCGTCGCACATGGTTTGATGAATGGTTTGGGCACACAGTGTCGTCAAGTGGTCCATTTCAAAGGCCTTACTTGTGTGCCATAATCTCCACAAAAGATTGCGACTGTATCCATTTTCGAAATCCGAGGAGTTGAATCTACAGAGATATCATTTTGTCCTCTTACGACTGATGATAGTTTCAGTATTTCCCATCCCAAAAGTTCTACTTACTGATCTTTGTAAATGTAGTTGAGCAGTGCCTCCATGGCAATCGGTGGGATCCCGTCTATGTCGAGTCGCACGTAATCATAGCATTGGACCAAAGCTAAAGTGACTTGTAATCTTGGTTCCAAAACCAACCGTCGATCAGGATTGGTCACCTCGTCCAGCTCGTACAGAACTTGGTAAAGCACCGGACTCGCCGCACCAAGTAACAGTTTGTGGGCCTGAAATCAAGGACAAACCGGTTTAAAATCAAACACGTGTATGTTTAAACGCTTCTGACACTACCACTCAACTGACCGTGAAATCCTTGACTGTGTCCCCAAACCACCAGTTTTCGTCACATGCCAAGATGCATAAATCTGACATTTCTCGGCTGTTGTGCAGTTTTGAGGTTCTCTCCAAACCGGATTTTGCCTTGGCTTGCCATGTATCCGCACCTGATCCATAAACCCATGGTTCCGAGCTTTTCTCGGGTTCTTGGTCCACTTCTCCATCGTCCTCACTCATGTCACCAATTTGTGTTTCCTCTTGTAGCGATCCCATAACGGCATCAATTTAACGTGTTGTTTCGTCCACCTTGAAGGGATATGAACTGACCAGCCACTCAAATGACTGAAATGATCTTGGCGTTTGAGTGCGTCTTCCTTTGAAGTTGGAATGTGGCCGAGTGTTTCCGCGTGCATTCATCAGGACACACTCTCGCATTCTACACACTCTGGCTTTCACCCGGAGTGTTCCCATTCATACTTACGTACTGTGGGTTCAATTTTCAAAGCATCTTGGTAGTGTTACACTGTCATTATTTGCCAGCTTATGCCCAAAGAATCTGCTCTCTGTCATAGCCAAGTTCAGAATCATTGTTCATCTTGCTCTCGAGTTCCACTTGGATGACCTTTCCTTGAAAGAGACGCTCATAAATCTCGTTCAGGGTATCTGCATTGGCTCTGAATGATTTTTATTTCTTTGTAGCCAGTTTGAGATAGTAAACTAAAAGCGTCTGATCCATGCTTAAGGTATGCTCCAAAGGCTGCAATTGTACTCTTCTCGGCTTTCCGGAACAAAGGCCATAAAACGTGGGACAACTTGGGTCACGACGCCTGTCCTCACACTCTCACGCACGTCACTTTAACCTCGTTTCAAAGGACAGTTGTCAATCTTTTAATCTTTGGTTCAGTTTGAGTGAAGTGTCACAACAATTTGTACAAATAAACTCTTCTCGGCTTTCCGGAACAAAGGCCATAAAACGTGGGACAACTTGGGTCACGACGCCTCTCTTCACACTCCCGCGTACGTCACTTTAACCTCGTTTCAAAGGACATTTGTCAATATTTCAATCTTTGGTTCAGTTTGAGTGAAGTGTCACAACAATCTGTACAAATAAACCTCCGGACTTGACAAAACGACCCCACGAAAACGACTGAATTATGGAAAGAGCTATTGGGCACTTATGGCGTGACACAATGATTTCATGTAAAATAGACCATTTCGTTGCCCTTGCGTGCTACATTGCAGAACCAATTTGGCGTTGGATCTGCAAACCATTGACCTTGTAGGCACAAGGTCGATCATGAACGAGAATTTAATGCTTTCCAAAGGAAAAACATATTCAATTGAGTTTTACTCTGTTATAGAACGGCTTGTGAAAATTATTGCTTAAATGTAATTAATCAATCAAAATGATTATTAAATTGTTTGAAATGCAATTATTTACCCGCACTTTCTTTTCCGCCTTGTTCAAATGCCTTTAAAAGGCAATTACTTTTCAATTGTAACTTATGATATTTTTCTGTTTCTAAACGAATTATGCGTCAATTGCAACTTCTTTAAGCACTCCGAAATTTGGAAAGATTTTTGGCATTTTTGATATTTTTCTTGAGGATTTCAGAAGAATTTTTTTTGTCAAATTCGATGATATCAATTTGGATCAGGCAGGCTATTAGCGCTCCAATCATTTTCACATTTTCTTCAGGTATGTTTTCTTTGATTTTTTTATCATACAAGCTCTTGGAATGGATATTGTTTAATTTGTTCACGCAAAGAAAAATACTTCCATTAAATGTTACTTATTAGCAATGCCCTTTCATACATCGTTCGAACTGAATTTTGGTTAAACGCGTACCAAGAATCATAAAAACGTGCTTAATATGTATAAAAAATGTGGGCTCAAGTTTAATTCAATGGAATCTCAATTGCAAATACATCGTATGTCTGCTCATTGAAATCCTACCAGTGTGCTCTAACATATCACTTTTGAAATATATCTTGTAGTTAGAATGCATCGTTCCCAAAATATTTTTTCAGTAGGTTCTAGAAAAAGATGCATTGTTGACATCATGCTTAAACTGAAGTGAAATCTAGTTTTCTCCCATGATTTATGCTGGATGACGAGGTACTTGGTAAATAATGCTAATAGCTACATATTTCCATTTCACCCTTCGATTTTGTAGGCTCATACGCCTCAGTGACCAAGACACGGCCATTGTAAATAGCTGCCAAATGATTGATGATGGCTCCCCAGAGCTCAATTCTCAGATTTTCATTCTCATCTTCATCCCTCTCATTTTCCGTCCGGAGATGAGCCTCATATTTAAAAGGCATTTCAAAACTCTATTCAGACGTACATTCCTCACATTCCAAAGAATTGTCGGATTTGGCAAAGAAATAGTTTTGAGAAAGCCGAGATTCCCAATTTGATGCCTTACTCATCGACCCACTACTGATTGGCTTGTTCGGTCCTAATGCTTGGACGTGCACTGTACACGCAATTTTTCAAAATTGTTTTTCTGCTACATAGTTGATATTTTCATAGCCTTTATTTCAAACTTCTTTCAAGTCGATTTATAGCTATTATACAAACGAATATGTACAAGAAACGTAACAATGGAAACAGTTACTTTTGATTAGGCTTTTCAAACTCGTAGGTTAGGTTTTCGATGACGGACATGTCCTCTTCCGTTGAGCATTCCTCCTCCTCCTCCTCCTCCTCCGCATCTTGCACGGAGGATGGAGAATTTTCAGTGGGTACTTTATCCACAAATTCCACGGTAATCACCACATCTGAAGACTTGAATACGGACGCTCTGAATTGCTCCAATTCAAAGCGATACTTTTGATCAAGTTCTATCACAGATTGCAAAGTGGTCAGTCTTCCGTGGAGCAGATTCATTGTCGATATGGTCTTGTAGGCCAGATCATCAATGGAATCTTGTCTGACGTCAATCACCTCCTTTCGCCTCTCAATCTCCGATAATTTTGAGCGAATTCTATCAAGTCTTGAGCAGAGCTGATTTGGATCCATGGTGAGCGCCTTTCCTGCTGAGCACTTGAGTGGTACTGAAATTGGATCAGTTACCTTGTCAAAGGCCGTTTGATATCGATAAAACTTCTAGCCCACCTCTTGGTCCTCTTAGTCAAGCCCTTTTTGGCCCACTTTCGTATTATGCTCTGTTCCAAACCCTTGTCCCTTTTTCCACCCCTTCGTTATCCGACTTGCTTACTTGCTTAGGAATGAAACCATTTAGCTCGCCAAAAGAGGGCAAACACAATTGTCAAGCGATTAATCGGTTGACCTTTCGAAAAACTCCCTCGTACATTTCTTCCAAGTACTCGAGATTCTTTTTGACCTTTATGAGATTGCTGTCGATCTTGCGCATCTTGTTTCGCATTTCGCCCAAGATCCGTCCGAAAGTCCGATTCACATTGGCGATGATTCGAAGATTTGAGGCAAAATTCCGCTTGGTTCGATAATGCATGCCTTTGCAAATGGAGCATTTAACTGGTTTGTTTTCGGACACGAAAACGCATCGTTTCTTGTAAAGTTGTCTCGGGGTTTGATAGAAATGATTTTGAGACTCTTTGGGTTTGGGAGGAGGTTCCTCCTCATCCTCCGCTTCACTATCATCATTCTTACCCTTTTGACGTTTCCTTCGCCGCTTCCTTTTCTGCGTCTTCTTGTCCTTTCCGTCTTTGTCCTTCCTCTTCTTCTTTTTCCGCCGCTTTTCCGCCGCATGCTTGAGGACCTTTCTCGCGTACTCGGCCGCACTTCGTGGGGACAAATTCCTGGGAGGCTGGAAGTCTTCGAGTCCTTGGGATTGGTCGGCATTTGCATCGGACAAGATCATCACATTTTCTACTTCAATGTTTTCTACGGTCTGCTTGGCTCTCTTCTTGCGTTTTGTGGACTTGCGCTTACCTCGCTTGGACCTTCTCCTTTTGACATTGGCCACTTTAGATTCCATCTCCGAATCTGACTCAGAACTTGAAGAAGATTCACTTGAAGCCGACTTTGACCTTCTGAGTCTTTGCTTTCGTTTCTTTTTCTTCGTTTTCCTTGGATCATGGACTGACAAGCGTTCTGGCGAGGTTGGAACTCTATTAATGTCCATATTAGACGGAAAACTCAATCTATAAGTTTTCGTTTCAATCACCGTACGATCTCCAGGAGTCTTTTTGGAACCTTTCTTGTCTTCAGACGGCCTTCTCCGTCTGGAAGACATATGACTGAAAGCTTTTGGTGTACCTCTACTCCCTGGACTGATGACAATTCGTGGAGATACATTAACTAAGGGGATTTCCTCTGAGATGGATATGGCACTGCTTCTGCGTCTGGACGCCGAATCTGGTATATTCACAGAGATTGTGCTCACTTTCGAAGGCTGAGCTTGGAGGGCTCTTAATTCTTCCGAAGCATCCTCGTCCGATAAAGACAAAGAATAATCTGTGTCCGACATGATCACTCGTTTGGGACAATCAGTTGGGAATTGGGCGACTATAGATCGGATCACGAGCCATGTGAACCATTCGAATCGGTGTTCAATACTAACTCTCTTTTTTGGTCAAGTCAATCATAAATTTCATTTTTGCTTTCCCTTGACAGTATCTCAAGGATACCATTACATGACCATTGGTCATGGGGGAAGAGTAGATCGTGGGGAATATGGTGCCGAGAATTGGGATCGCTCTATATATAAACGTGAAACTCCCACCCACGGTTCCACAACCATTTGACCCCTCTTCAGTGATGTCCTCATAATCTGTCAATAATTTGACCGGGAGAGCTTCCTCTTGTATCAAAGGAACACGCAGAAGGTCACACAGAATGGCTGATCGAAATGTGCCAAGGCAACACCCCTTCTAGTCGACCAAAAAGCCGACTAGTAATCGAAAGAGTTTAACCCAGGGGAAGAAAATTTGTCAAAAAAGCTGGTTGGTATTTCCGTTTGATAGACTCCATAACGTGGCCGAAAGATTGGACAAAATTTGCTGTATTTACTTTGGACGAATCTTACCATATTTCATAATCTGTTGTAAAGCAATGTTTTTTTTTTAACATTAGGTAGGCATTAAAACCAGCTATTCCAATTCTCAACTCTTAAAGAATTTAGAGGTCCATGATATTAGTGTACAACCAGAGCAATTCTCGGAAGTGTTGGAACCAGAAATTTCTCCCTTTGCCACTTAAAGGAGTTGAGTACGAGGAGAAGAGTTCTTTCCTCAAAGACTGAAGGAATATTGGAATGATCGAGTGGGTTGATAGTAAAAAAAAAACCTGACTATTTATGAATGTTAAGGTTAATTAGGGGTTTCAAATTGTGACCTCAACAAAACATTTATTTTCGGAATTATGGGTAATTTAGCATCGTTTGAAAATTGCAGCCTTACCTTTACTGAGCTTTCTAAATAATCAAATTAGCTTATTCTAAACTGCAACAAATGTCTCGGTTTTCATGAAGGAGCACAGGTAAAATTGATACAGAAATAACACTTCACTTTGATTTCCTCTTTCTTCAAATAATTTAACTTTAATCTATGAATTTTGGAAAGCTGAGAGTCTAAAGAATTGGGGAATAGGCAATAACCAGCATTTTCCTCATATTTCGGGTTTCAAGTTCAAGGAGAAAGTTTCAATTCATATTTGGTCAAATTCGTGAACGAAATTACAGACCAATCCTCAGTTTTTTTTGCCATTTTTTCCCTTTCTCAACTCTGTCTCGGTTTTTTAAATATTTTTCACATTGAAGGGTATTTATTGGCTACTTATTGTCATTTGGGTCCTTAACTGCTTCCTTCTTAACTTATTGTTCCTTATTTGGGACCTTTTCATTTACTTCTGTGCACCATGCTCATATGAACGATTAAATCCTCAGTTAAATCCTTTGAACAAATTTTATTGTGTTGCATGTTTTGGGCTTTCATTTTATTTGTTTGTTTTTTATGGGCTTTTCTAACCGCTACAGGGAATGCAATCCCGAGTACTTTTAGAATGAAACGTCATAATGCGTCCATTTAAAACCTGTCAGACTTTATATAACATTTGGTCTACCAAAGAATTTGAGTTGGCAGACTGAGCTCGTCCTTGAATGTAGGGTTGATCTGGAATGCTATCTAAAAATTTGTCCAAGGCTGACTTGAAAGATGCTACCGGATCAACAAGGCCTACGTATTCCCTACGAATATTGGAAGGAAGCAAATCAAACAATGAAGAAGCCCGAGAAAGAAGAGATGTGGACTTCATTGTTCGAACTAGCCTGGATTCTCGAGGACTTGAAGGTGCTCTCAAAACGCACATTAAGCCTCTACGGTCACTAAAATTGACCCTAAATCCTGGGTTGGGACAAAGCTCATGAATGCTTTTGAAAACGTACAGTATCAGATACCTTGCGTACCTTCTCTGAAAACTGTACAAACCCAACAATTATAACCTATCCCAATACGAGAGCTCTCTCATTCCTGTGATGTTCCTAGTGAAACATCTTTGGACTTGCTCGACCTTTGGCAAACCTGCTGAACTCAATGGAGCCCAAATGGGTGGAGCATATTAAAGATGTGGCTTGACAATCGACTTGTACAGAGTTAGCATCGTGATGCTGTCTCTGGACTTGAACGTGCTAATCGAAGACTCTCAATGTACAATGGTGGAGCCTTACTATTTTTAATCACATTTTTTCACTTTAATTGTTAGGATGTCTTTTTCCAGGGTTCATAAGCCTGTGGTAGTGATATTCAACATAATGAACACGCCCAATTGACCCGCCCCGACGGGTAACGGGATAGTTGAACTTTTGGTCGTCCAGGTGGGTTTTGATGCACCATGGTGACCGTTCTTTTTGAACACACGTAATTTGTTGCAGTATTGTCAGATTCTAAAATAATATTATTTTTAAACTTGGCAATTGCAGATTCGCCTGGTTTACGTTTCCTCTTTACATTTGGCATTGTAACTGGGTGCTTCGATCATGAGAATGAAACAACACTATGAGTCTTTCGGATATGGTTCAGCTCCCAGAAAGTCTCTGAACCTTAAAAAGGTGCGCCAAAGACCATGCGTACAGGTACAGATGGTCCATTTTTTATGAAACACCCTGTAGTTGTCGTCATGAATGGGGTCATTTCGTAACAATTAGCCTCTTCAAATAGTTTGTTAAAGTTTAAATAACAGTATTGGGGCTCCACGGCCCATTTCTTTTTTTTAAAATTCATATTCCCAGGTCGTCGAACTTTGTTTTGGTTCTCTTTAAGGGCATGAAATGAGCATGAAAGTGGGCAAATTTACAATCTTTATTCGCAATATGATTCAGTCAATTGACGATTACAATATGCGCTAGAGAAAGTCAAGCATCTTTGTCAGTCAATATACAATTTTATCTGAAGAGATTCAGTTTATGTAACTGATATCAATATATTTTTTGTGGGTACAACAACCCATTAACGTGTAACAATGAAAAATGGTCTGGGAAAAAGAATGCGACTGATAACAATTTGATCTGTTACAGTTTTTGCTTTTTTGCTTTACGTACACATCTGTATTTTAACTTCCCACCAGTTTCAAACGCCCTGAACTATCAGACATTGCACTTTTTCGTTTTAACTTCTTTGTTCCTTTTGACAATTGTCTGCTCGAAATTTAGACTATGCAAATACACAGACCATATTTGAGACAAACCAAGCAAATATGTAATGCTAATTTGGCCAAGATTGAATGATTTTGTAGCCATTTTGTAGGCTGGTAAACGCAATCTTCATAACAGATGATGGCTTCTCTCTGGATAAGCTACATAGAAACGAATTATTACTTTTTTCCTCCTAAAGATTGCCATTAAGTGTTGGATTCCAACATGTTTCATTCGCGTAGTTTAAAGGCCAATCGGTAATGACTCTGGTTGTGAGACCCCATGCAAAAACATTCTGTAAATCTGGGAGATGACTTTAAACATCTTATTCGTTTGCTTTCGCCCACACTTACTTTTCTCAAGTGTTTACTCTAGCCAAGGCCCTACAGACATCCGTGCTCTAGCCTACCATTTTCTGCAGTTTTCGCTACCGCCCAGTTGTCCTGGGTCCAATACCTTTATTCCTTACAAGTGTAACTAATAACTTCAAGCAAGGGTAGGCTAGGTTTGGCGGATTTTCTCGTCGCAAGTTGAACGGCAAGTAATGTGTAACTCACACCTTGTTTGTGCTAGAGGGTGCTGGAGATGTTCGGCTGATTTTGCAAGACGTAGCCTTTTTAGAGCTCAGCAAAATCGGTGAGAATAAGAAATGGTAGAGTAAAAGTGAAAAAATCCTTGAGAGCTTTTTCCTTGTTCCTAAGAGAGCCAATGGAATAAGTGGCAACAAAAATTGACATGATTGTAGGCAAGTTCGCGTTGATGACATGCTCTTTTTCAATTGTTTAGTAATAACTTGATATAGTTCGTACTTGTGACTTGATCTTGAAAGCCCCACCCAATAACTTAATGAGCATGTATACTTTTTTGTTAAGTAGGTTAGGTCTTTTTTCAATGCGTAACTTCACAAAAGATTAAAACATACTTAAGTTATCTCTAGTAACATATCAGTGGTTACTTTTGTTGCTTTGTCGACAAATATATCTAAAATAAAACAACAAGCTGAATACAAAAAATGGCCAATTCCAAGCAAAGTCTATCTCAAATCAAATGTTTGGACAAGTTGACCAAAATCCAGCGCTTTTGAATCGACCTGTAACGGTGATATGAGTAGCAAAGGGATGACGATGACAAGTTTGTAAATATAAATATATCCAGGGCATTAGTTATCCTCAATAAAACGAACGAATTACAGTTACTTTTACATTAGTCAAAAATAGTAATTTGTTACAAAACCATTACTCGAAAAAAAATGGAATGGCTTTACTCGCTACAATTACTTTTACTAAAATTTTAAATGACCAACATTTTATGGTTTACCCCATCCAGACCATTCTGCTCAAAAAAGAAATGGAGTTTTTTTACTCAAGCAGTCCTAATGTGTAAAATTTGAAGATTTCTTGTCAACATTTTTCAATAATTCTATCTTGACATAGTTGTTCCAAATGTATTGCATCATAATACTTTGAGGAGTCACTGGATGGGATAATGATTGTTAATGGTTTGAAACAATGTCGCAAAATTCATGATGGAAAACAGTATTAGACATTGTGAAGTCAGTAAAGCTCTGTAAGAAGTTCATCCATTAAGTGAAGTGAAGTGAGGAGGCTTTGGAAATTCGAAGCAACATATTTAATCCAAGGAGACATTTTACGTGCTTGAGTCGAAAGGAATTAGATTGAGAAGATGTAAACACTAAAGTAGCAAATGCAACAAGATTCAAAACCAATAGCACCTTCAGAGCGGTTAAGAGCAAGCACAATTTTCAACCCTGAATTTCTTTGATCAAAATATGCTAGATGGAATCAGTAAAAATGGAAAGTTCTTCAGCTGTCACGAGATAAACGAAAAATTAAAGGCCATTCTGGAAGCTGAAAAATGAACGAGTAACGAGTAATTCTTGTAAGTTTTGGGTCGTTTCAATAACACAATGTTAAACTGTAACGGAATTACTGCTGTACCGTACATCCGCCTTGTTTTGTTGCCAGTCACAGTTAGAGTGAAAGGACAAAATCTTTCAACATGATACCAAAATTCCGTTGCTGTATTATTGGTGGTACAAATTTTCATTCTAAATTTCGCCATTACTAAGATTAAGAATTTTCCAGGCCTAAAGATCTCTTTCATGTTCAAGGAGTGGATTGACAGCATGTCATCAACATACTGATTAGCTCAATCATAATGTGTACCTCCTAGTGCCACTCCAGGCTGATTTTACCTTATATTTGTATCCGCAATTCACATGTTTTCAAAACTAATGACGAAAGTTTAACCACCTTTTTTCCGTCCAAAGTTTCTAATTACAAACCAAAGTTAGGCAAGTAAAAGGTAAGGCAATTTAATAGTGCTGGGACGAGTGCGGACTCGAGTCCTAGTGCACTTGAGTCTTTTACTCGATTTTGGAAAAAATGACCGTCTCTTAGAAAGAAATATTCATCCTTTCTTAGAATTTCGCAAGACTTAGTCTTTTTGCAAGATCAGACCGTAGTAATAGACTCAAATCATCTTCCGGACTCGAGTCCGCACGCGTCAAGTCCGGCAAAAAGTAAAAAAAAATCAAAGGAGTCGTACGAGTCCAACTTTGGCCGGACCCGCCCCAGCACTACCATTTAAGAACCGGATTACTTGCCCAAGCCATAGACTTGGAAGTACGAGTGTCTAGATATCTTTTAGTGCCCTAGCTCTGTTTGGTTCCCATCAACAGTCATCATGCAGAAAGTGTCTCTTGAAGTGCCCAGAATGGTGCCTGTCACACTGAAACAATGCCTCTTGCCGACTTCTAACTCAGCTCAATCAGCTAGAACCAAACCTCCACCATCTCACTAGGCCGCTTAAGGCATGTACGGAAGCTAACAGCAGGGATGCCATATTAGCCCACCCAATTCATCCATTCCCACCCGCACTCACCATTTAAAGGCCAGTACGCTCAACAACCATATTTAGGCAACCAAAAGTCCGAAAAACCCAAAATATAAATGTTTCGACCACCCATATTGTGCTCTGAAAACCCCACAGCTTTTGCCATAAGCCCAGGCCTCATGTTGCCATACTGGCAGGCCTGTCAGAGAAAGGCGAACTTGGATGACTCAAGTGCTCTGTGTGTGGCTGGCAGTAGGACCGACTCTTGGAGTAGGAGTGAAAAGTGAGCGAGTGCCTTCAAGTCATCCTCCATCCATCCATCCATCCTTCGTCTTGTCCCACTCATGGTAGATGGTACCTACACACTAAAAGCCAGTTGAGCTGAGAAGTGAGGGTCACACGGGAAACGCACTAGCCAGTCGGATTCCGCCCCTGAACGCCCCGCCCCGCCCGTCTTGAACCTTATTGGAGCCTATTCCGAAGTGCTCCATCCTGTGGGTGTGGTCGGATTCAAGAGGGAAAGAGAGAGAGAGATTTGGCGTGGGAGTGAGGTAGTCGGTCATGGATGACGTGCCACCTCTTGTTCCGCCCCCCGCCCACACCATGGAATCGGAACCGCAGCATCGAACCCACCATCAGCCCAATCATAGCACCGCTAATAATAACCATTCTCATACTATCAATAGCAGTAAATCCAATGTGCACAAGGAATCGGAAAATCTTTGGTAAGGGACCAAGGCTCAAAGTCAAATCTTCTGGATAGAAAGATGCAATCGAGTTTGGGCTCTCAGGGGTACTGTATTTATTATTGTTATAGGGCCACGGTTCTCTCTGAGGTTCAAACCAATCGGAATGCCCAACTACCCTCGTCCAAAAACTTGTTGGTTCTAGGTACGTACGCCGGTTTTGAGTGGGTTTCTGAGTTCGACCTCTAGGCATGGATTAACGTGTTTTTTTAACTATATTTCGCGGTTCTGGTCAAAAACACTACCAAGCTTGCTTCCTCTGAACTTTCATGAAAAACAGTTTGGTGTTACAATGTTTTGATTTATGGCATAAGAAATAAGAGTTCAAAACGACGAAATATAAAACAGCCCATAGTGAGCTCAAAGTACTCAAGAGGGCTCGAAAAAGGTGAAATGTTCAAAAGGCATTTCTTTTATTAGCTAACATGAAGTGCCGTGACATGACATAACTGCCCCGAAAATATTCAGACTTTTCTAGGTTTGTTGCTTCTACTATGCACTATGATTTCTTGAGTGTCACTCTATCCGCTTTTGATTTCAGGTGATAAAGAATCCGGGAAGACCACGCTGATTGCCAAACTTCAAGGAAACGAAGATCCCAAGAAAGGGGCGGGTTTAGAATACAGCTACATCGATGTGCGGGATGAGTATCGTGATGGTGAGTCCAATGATCAGCCGTAATTAGCGTTAAATTTAATGGTGGAGGGATTAGTGGGGTGCTAACCCGTGGGACCCGAGGGGTGGAACGACTCAAGTTCTTCGCCCTCCTACGCGGCCATTTTCACGCTGAATCCGGCCCAAATGGATGAGATTCAGAGCCAATGCCAATGCTTTCTCTCTATCTTCACCTAATGCTGCCCGATGGTCTGATCAGATATGACCAACGAAGAATATCTCGAATATTGGCTCCTTCCACCCTGGGGTAAAGCCAGTACCGTTCCAAGTTTCTAAACAACTCTCTGTCCTCCTCGCTCTTGTTTTCCGCTATCCATTCAATTCATTTTCCCTTTCTCTGGTTCGTTCTATCGTTCGTTCTTTTTTCAGTTTTCCCTCGTATCTCAATCAATTTATCGCTGGTTTTATTCCGTTCCATCCCCAAAATCGAAGTCATTAAAATTAGTTGGCAGAGCTTATTTTGCTTCATGTTTTCATCCTAGATCATGAGACCATGACTTTGATGTTGCTTGTAGTGATGATCTAGCAGTGTTCGAACCGAGCCTTCGCCAATTATTTGGCCGCCATGTGTTCCCTTCAGTTTCTATTAGGTTCACGGTGTACCCTTTCTCTATTTCACATTTCTACTATGCTGTGTTCATTAGGCGATTTGTACCTCAATATTGATGCGCTTTGGGGCTGTTTTGTTTTTAGATCACACTCGTCTTGGGGTTTGGACCCTAGATGGAGATACCAGCCATGTCAATCTTTTGAAATTCGCTCTGACCGAATCCAATTTTACGGACACAAGCGTGGTCATTTGTGTGTCCATGATGGCACCGTGGAACATCATGGATCAGTTGCAGAATTGGGCTTCTCTCCTCCAAGATCACATTGACAAGCTATCTCTTTCTGCTGAGCGTACTTTGGAACTTCAGAATGAGAGTAAGTGGGTATTAAAAAGTAGTCTGGTCTCAAACAGGAAGTAATGGTGATTTTGCAGATCGAAGAATATGGCAAAGCTATGTGGAACCTGGAGATGATACTGAAGCGACCTCTTCATCACCCACGAAGAGAATCAGTCGCAACTTGGAATTTGAGCCCGAAGAGGATCTGCTTCCATTACCCGAAAACACTTTGACGCGGAATCTGGGTCTTGATCTCATCGTTGTCGTCACAAAAGTAGGACCTGAAATGAGCTCACTCATACACCATGTTCTATGTATTATTATTGGCTTTTCTCTTCCATCAGACGGATTACATGTCCGACTTGGAACGTGATTATGACTACAAGGAAGAGCATTTCGACTTCATCCAGCAATCCATCCGCAAATTTTGTCTTCAATTTGGAGCAGCCTTATTTTACACATCTGTTAAGGACGACAAGAACTGCGATGTATTCTACAAGTATCTAGTCCACCGCATCTATGGGTTTCCATTCAAGACACCCGCATTGGTTGTTGAGAAGGACGCAGTATTCATGTAAGATATGCAAGGATTGCACAAATATTTGGCCCGCTTTTTCCCATCAATCATCCCTCTTTTTTCTAGACCTGCCGGATGGGACAACGAGAAAAAGATTGCCATACTGTTCGAAAACATGCACAGCGTGAAACCAGACCAATATTATACAGATGTTATAGCCAGGCCAATTGTTCGAAAAGTAAGCTTCGATTTGGATCTTCATATGGAGACGGTATTTAGACATCTCAGATTTCTTCTGTATCTATCAGCCTGGCGCTGCTAATCGTGATATCGAGGTGGTTGCTGAGGATGAGCAGCAATTCCTTCTCCGCCAACAGCAATATTTGCTACAAGGCGGAGCTCCGCCTCCAAATCTTGTGGGAGGCGGAGCAGGCGGGGCCCCAGCCGTTCAGAAGACCCCTGATCGTAAAGTAATCGGTTCGCCTGGCGTCCAGGGCTCGCCAAAGAAGGTAATTTCTTTACGACCTTCCTTGTCATTTTTATTCATGAGGTCAGACGAAGATTCAAATGAATTTTTGAATTTGACTTGAACTAATGCTACTATTTCCCCACTTTTCCCTGCCTATTTCATAGTGGAGACCAGGAGTAAGTGTTTTTGCCTTGGGAATGCATTTTCATCCATTTGCCGTAATCCATTTACCAAATAATTGACTTGCCAATCTCTGGCTTGTTCAAGAATTTGGCAATAGGTTAAAAAATCCAACACGAAATCTCATGGATGTCAGCTCTAAGACTCATTTGGTAGTTCAAACGTCGATCCGTACTCACAACTTGAATGGATGATTGCTAAAAAATAAAAATCTTTTCTAAGCTGGGTTTGTCACTCGCAATTGCCTGAATGACATTTAAAACTTGAACTACAAAGTGCTTTCTTGGCAATTTTCATCTCAAGTGGTGGGGAGAGATCGGCAAATTTACGACCCCAATCAGAACTGACGTCGATGAGGTTTCGTGTAGGAATTTTCACCCTATGGCAAAATTCTCAAACAAGCCAGCCAGAGTGTGGTACATCTATAGTAACCCCAGAATGCCGCCTTTTATGTTGTCCTCAGATTCATCGTTTCATTTCGATATACACAGAAACCATCTTGGAAAACGCCAAGTGACACCACTTACGAATTGTACATACCGTGGTGATGGTATTAATGCCATCTGAAAACATAATTCCCCAGTGGCGACATTTCTAATGATCTACTTATGCTGACCAACCATTTGGTTATTAATTGCTAATGCTCAATTGTTATTTGTTTTAAGTCAAAGCGCCAGCCATTTCTTCTATCATTTCAACCTATTTTAGATGGAACCCAGTAAACCCGGCGTAGTGGGACCAGGTGGAGCACCCACATCTGAAAGCGTCCTTTCTAGCTTCTTCAATTCGTTGTTAAGCAAAAAAACTGGCCAAGGCGTGCCTGGCCAACCTGGAGCATCCATCAAATCTCCCGCCCAAGCTGATGACTGTAAGTAGATAAGACCGATTTTTAAATTGTTTGCAATTAAACATGTAGATAATGGAGTTCTATATTTTCGGCTAGATAAAGCGGCTGCAATGCGGTCAGATGCGGCGGCTGAATTGGATCGACTCACACGGTCGCAGAAAAAAGTTCCACTTCCATCATCGGGGAATAGTTCCTTAGAAAGTTCAGTTAACAATACTTCAGATTGTTGATGATGAAGAATGATGATCATGAACCCCCAACTCCACTCCCAAAGTTTTCTGTGCTCAAGAGGATATTTTTGCTTAAATAAAAGTTCTCTTATTTTACACTCCAACCATATCTTGAATTCCTATTTGTTCAAGTGCTCGGCTCTAAAAGGAGAGAAAAAAAATGGATTAAGGGGTCCAATGTGGGAACCAGTGTCCCCCAAATCTTTGTCTACTTTTTCTTTTATGCATGTGCTGGCTATCCTGGCAAAGTTTTGCATTTCCTTAAGCAGACACAAAAAGGTTGAGCTTAAAGATGAAGACATAGAAATATTAAAAGTAATAAGTAATTAGCGAAACAACGCTTCAGACTAACGGAAAAAGAACAACAATATTGGCCGAAGGTTATTAATAACGCAGCATCATTTTTAAATTATTCGAGTTCCTCATCGAGTGTTCAAAGCTTGCTAGTAATTCTTTTTTCTCACCAAATTTCTAGAGAAACAAGTAAGGGAGGATAATTGACAATAACATGACTTTCAAAACATTGTAGTGATCAAAGGTAAGAGACGAGAGACCAAAAAGTTGTAATGAACTCAGTCCAGGACGTCCAGGTGTCAACGGCAAGGCAAGGCTTCAACATCATTGTTCGGATTTGTGAAAGCTAAAAGCCTTTAGTCGTTCCCCAATAAAAAGAAAGCATCATAGTTTCCACTCCATGGTCAAAGTGAATAATTCACTGATCAACCAATGGCGTTGCTTGTTACAGGGGGGCCCAAACACTAAAACCCTCCAGAAAAATAAGTTTGGCTTTTTTTTTTAATGACCGCTATGGCAACTTTAACTTTTTTCAATGAATTAGAGTCTTGTAAGCAAAGTTGAAGATGAAGCTTTCAAAAATCCTAACTGATTACCGGACAAGGACTCAAAAAGGCAATGGATTGCGGATCTTCTCCGTGTGTCAAGTCGACATTGTTATGCGCTTGTTGAGGGTGTCCAAGATAAAAAAACCAAATAGTTATATGGACGTGTACCATCAAGTAGATTCTATTAACATCTATTTTGACTGTAAGTGGTCAATGCTAAATGGTATAAATGTTCAAAATAAATTCAACTTAGTCATGACAGAAAAATGCGTGAACCACGGAAATGTGGTCGAGGATGCTTAAGTTAAGAATTGAAATTTCAAAATCAAGTGGATAATCAGTGTTTTGGTTTTTGGGTCATTACAATCGGTCATTAGTGTCTGACCCTGCTTGACAGAAAAAAAATCTTATTCATCAATGTCAAATGAATTTGTTCTGAAGGACTGGAATTATATTTTTCAAAACATGTTATAATTTAAAATTATTTCGCCCTTCTCCGGCCAAAATACTTTTTTTAAAAATCAGAATACCATTTGATTGTGACTTAATCATTCTTTTGATGGTCAGTAATAAAGACAGCTCATCTTAGGTCCTTAAAGTATTTTCTTTTGACCAAACAGGGTAGCTTTTGCCACTCAAAAATCCTGCACGATTTCAATAATAAAATTACTGGGAACTGGAATTTCGAACAAAAAGCTAAATTTTAAAAATATTGTAACTGATTCAGTTGATTTGTCCTTAACAGTATGAGCATCAAAAGTGTATGGTTAGTGAAAACATTAGTCTGTAAGAAAATATCGTCATTGAAATGATGCCAAATCTTGTTGTTCAGTAAAGAACATCTACCCCTTTTATAGAACTCGCAGATAATTTCTGTCTCTAAAAGATATACTTGAAACGCTCCTTGGTGACAAGGATGGCTACACCTGTAATAGTACTCCGTGGTGACACCTAATCGATCCAGATATCCCGCTGTGTTTTCAAAATCTGGTATGACGATGGCCCAAATCTTTTCTTTTCATGAATTGTTCTTACCGCTCAACAAAGAATAAAGAAAATCAAATGGAGGCTTCTTGCACACAACGATTCAAACATAGATGAGAGAAATTCGGTTATTGTAACACAATGGTTCTTACTCGAGCATAGCAATTTATGCCATTCTACTCTGATTTCATGATCTATTCACACTTTCGAATTCTTGTCGTTGTAGCCCCGAATGATTAAAACGTTTTTTCGTCATCCCGAAATAGCTTTTGATCCCCCCGGTCTGACATTCGAGTAATACTGGTGTTGTCGACCTATCGGTCAGCTCGGACTTACCAGGGGTCGTCAATTGACCCTGCACTAACGTAATTTATCCCCCCCCCCAGTCGTTACCCGGCTTCTCTGATTTCCATCAACCAATGGTAACGTGAATTGTCCACTTATCTGATTATCTCAACCATTGGCTTTTGTACCGAGGCTACTAGCTTAAAGGTTAGCTCCTTCTTGCACACTGACAAGAAATTTTACTACGAACGGACTAATATTAGATACCAATGAAATGTTCCAGATAGTTATGAAGCATTCATTTTGAATGATCTTACCTGCTTCAGATACAAAATATAATTTGGCACATACGCAATCACGCTCTAGAATTGAATTAGTGTGCAGTGGCAGGTCAAAACTGAACTGACCGTCCAGATTCAATCCTAGGAAAGCCCAAATTTTCCCAATCAGATTTCAGTCGTTTGTCTCACTTTGAATTGTTGCACGATGTTTCTCCGTCTTTTTACTTTGACTTTTATCTTGGCTGGGTCTTGGGCCATGCCAACCCCTACCATCAAGCATGTTCCGGAGGTGGTCAAGGCCGTTTCAGCTGATATTACCAATATCGGCAAGGCGAAAGTGGCCGTCTTAAACTACAGCGGAAAAGCTTTTGCAGAAGCCATTGGAGCAGCCATGAATACAAGTACCAACTTCCTGGGTAAATTAGACGTTGAGGCGGCTATCAATGACACCGAGAAGACGGTTACCGCTCAGAAAATGGCCAGCATTAAGGGAGCTTTCGATGCCAAGCGAGCAGTGGTCAAGAACATCCAAGCCTTCCGAGATGCCAATAAGGAATCCGTTCAAGCCATGTACAATTCGACGGTAAGATTGATCCTTCATGAAAATTCAATTTTTCAACATCCATGCAATTGACGAGAAATCTTCTTCAGCTAAGTGGTCTAGGATACGCTATGAACCAAACTGTCGGAGGATTGAACGTGTCCAAAACGGTCATGGCGGATTTTGTGATGGATATGAACTTCGGCAAGGCTCAGCAAATGTTGGCCAATGCTTTTAACTCGACCATGACCTTGGTCGAGAAATCCGCCAATGCCCTTGTTCAAGCTCTCTTGGCCACTAAATACCGTTTGCATAATGCGGCTCTGAAAGTGGATTCCAAGACGACCGTGGTCACCACCAAAAATCAGATCGGAGGTACCCTTGAAACAGGAACGAACAGTGCCTTAGCTACGGCAGAGAAATTGGGCGTCTTCGCTACATTCGATAACTTAATCAAAGGGGTGGCAGATATCCCATTGAAGGTCAACAAGATGGTCTTTCAAGGCAAGGTCAAACCAGTTAATGATGTCAGCGTGACTGAGGAGGAAGACAAGCCTCAAACGAAGCCAATGACCGATTTTGAAGAAGAGCCTATGAACGAGGATTTCCGAATGGAACCTGTCGTGGACATTGAAATCGATGGCCATATTCCGGACGATGTGGAAAGGGAGACTTTGGAGATGGAGTTGGCCCAAGGCATTGGTCAAGTCGTTTCTGACGCCTTTGAGCGAAGAGTTCCGAGAACTTCAGTGGAAGAAGAGCAGGAAGAACAGGAAGAAGAACACATGGAGGAGACAATGGAACTGATGGATCATCTTGAAGCTAATGAGGAACTCATCCAAGAGGAAAAGGATACGGATGAAACTGAGTTGACGGCGGCCATCAATACCGGCGATTTCACTGAAGAGCAACTCACCTCCGTCCTCGTGGATAACTAACCAAAAATTTACTCCCATTATTCGAGGATAATAAGAACTTGGACATTTTTATAAGTGTGTTTTCTTAAAGCCAGGCTAATGTGCAATTTGTCATTTGAAATGAACAATAACATTTTCGTCCCTTTGTACCCGAATTGGGCCTTATTTCATCCATATATTCACTTTACTTCTCACTTCGGAATTGAGATGGCATATTCAAGGGCAGGGCAATAAGTAACTAATAACGGCATTGGGTAACTTGGGGGAATTGAGTTTCGCGACGTTTTCAAAATGATTGCCAATTTTTCTAACCATCAGCCAATTTGCACGAGTAACTTCCATCTTTAGGCTTAAGGGGATCACCAGAGGGGGATGAACTTCAATTTGGTTACGTCTATACAGGACATTCAATTGTCGATTAGACTTATCATCCATAAAATGTGTTTAGACAACATTTAAGTACTCCTCCTCCTAAAACCTAAGGCTGAGGACCGATCGCTCATTTTGAAATTCCCGCTCTACCTCGATGAAAGTGGCAACCTGCAAACAATGACCAGCAGCAGCCATAGCTCCGCTCGAGGTTCGCCCACCAAGTACGAAGTACGAAGCCACCAGCACTGGCACTCTTGGACCCACGGACCGATAGAATGACATTGCCAAGTCTTAAGGTGGCCATAGACAAACTCAATTGGTGAGGGAACTCAAATACTCGGAACACATGAACGGCCCTTGGACAAAAAACAGAGACTAGTTTCGGAATCTATTTTAGATGATTAGTTCATATGTCTAAATATAACTGGACTAGTTGGACTATCCTGGTGGCTTATGCCAAGGATCTGAATCTCCAAGCACAAAATCCGTCACCTTGCCATCCTGGGATGAGCCTGCCCTCCCCTTTACTGGGCGGCTGACCCTTCTTTTAACTGACAGTGTTGCGTAAGAAGAATACTATAGCCCATAAAGCTCATCACTTTTGCTAACCCACGCCTTATCTAGCCATTGTATCGGCTCTACTTTTTCTACTAATGAAGGAAATCTTACAATACTCTCTTTTCATTTCTTACGTCAAGCCCATTTATTTGGAAATGATTGGAAACAAATCTGCGGTCTTGCGCCATTTCAGCAAGCCTGTGCGAGGCCGTGTGTTTGAGGCTGATTGAGTGGGTCTGTGTGAGAATCGAGTGATAGAGAGCTCCAAGTGGCAGGAACTAGGCCAGGACCTTGAAGTCTGGAAGAGCCTTGAAGGCCAAATCTCCCACCGAGGCTCAAACCTATTCCGGGCTTGGAGGCGGGCTATCCATCATGTTAGTCCAAGAACCCGTGCACGTAAGGAGTGGGATGGATGGGTCTGCCCATGGAAGATTTTTGTGCTCTGTGGCTTGTTCAACGGAGAGAAAGGTCGATCCTTGTCTGATCAGAGATCACTCACTCATCCGGATTTGTTTGCTTTGCAGGCGGCCATTTGGCATTGTTTGAACCATTATAGCTTCGGTGATGCTACCTTTCTGGCCGAACGACTCTTTGCCGAGGGTAAGTAGATATGCTTGCTTTTAGTACTCGTGCTAACTCGTGAGCCTTTTCCAGTCAATAAATCGTGTCGGGTGATGTTCCTTGAAAGCATAGTCATACTGGCACGGAACTTTTTATGATAGGACTACATTCATGGGTCCAATGGGTCCGTCCGTCCATGAAGTAGTTCCATAAATGTATGTCAGATCCCGTTGACCCCAATGCCAGTTTAAATGACTTTAACACTTGTATCACCAAGTGAAATTAAAGCCAATCTCGCTTGATATCGGATCGAATCAACGAAGTTTTTTTTTATTTATTGACTTGAAATATATCGTTAATTTTGACTAGAGTGTCCTTCCAAGTATACCATTCCTGGCCTTTGCCATGAAATGGTCTCATATAAAAGAATGAAGCAATAGAACCCAAGCGTGATTGTCGAACCACCTTTTTGATGCTTTCAGTCAGCTCCGAGGATGCTTTGCATCTTTTGGCCACGTGCTATTATCGATCGGGTCGGTGTCATGAAGCCTACGACCTTTTGACCACCAACGGGGTCAAGAAGTCGGAGAATCGATTTCTCTTGGCCAAATGCGCCTGGGATCTGAAAAAGTAAGTCCATTTCTTCGACCATACATAGGTCTCATTGACACCCATTGATTTGCCTGTGATTACCTTTACAGATTGTCAGAGGCCGAGTCCGTTCTTCAAGGGGATGCGTTGGACCCACGGAAAGAGTTGTCGGGCGAGGATTTTGTGGGCGAATTCGGGGAATCGGCCTCGTTCGCCTTGCAGCTACTGGCCCGCGTATACGGCCAAACTGAGCGTCGACAGCGGGCTTCAGAGGCCGATCGGAAGGCCTTGCGGATGAATCCGTTTCTGTGGAAATGTTTTGAGTCCCTCTGTCAACGGGGTGACTTTCCCGATCCGAACCAAGTCTTCTCAGTCAAGCATCTCGAGAATTTTTCCCAGTGTCTCGGGGTCAATGGGATACTGAATGCGGTGAACACGATCACGTCGAACTCGCCGGTGGTGCATGGCTCCTCTGTGAACGTGTCCCATGCCCCTTTGCCCTCAACATTGCCGGTGATCACGCTCATTTCTACGCCCAATTCGGCTTCCACGCCCCAGCCGTCCCACGTCACACCCAAGCCTATGGAAACCCCGGAGGTTGTCACACCCATGGAAACGCAATCCGAAGTGGTTACGCCGTTTTCTAATGTGTAAGTCTTTCCCCAAAAAAGTGGGAACCTGATCGTTGGAGAATTGTCGAAAAGCTACGTACTTTGGGAGAAGAAAGTTGAACGTATCAACAAAGAAAATGTTCCCCAAAGATCCCCTTTCGTGCCCTCACTTTGGCCAATGTTCGGCAATATTTTGTCTCTTCTAGGACTCCATCATCGAACGCCTCCATGAACAACTCGACGCGCCTGATGTCGGGTATTGGTGCGCTAAATTACACCACCGACTCCGAGATGCCGTTGGCCACGAAGCAATTGAACAATTCGCATCTGATGCCGCCCCCGCCTTTACGAAAAAAGTTCCGCCAACAGAATCCTCACACCCCTTTGGCTCACATGATAGACAAGTGTCTGGATGATAGTTACGATACGCCCACTTTTGGCATCTTGCCTCGTCACTCCATGGCTCGATTGGAAGTGGGTTCTATAGCGCTTAAGCTAAATTTCTCGTCGCCCTCTCTCTCCGTGTTGTCACCATGTCCAGCGACCCACTCGCAGGACTCCAACCTGCCCGAAAAAGTCCCCCTAGGAAACAAATTGAAATCGGTAAGAATTAAGCTCTTGCTTTTAGCACAGATTCACAACTTCCCCCATGCATGATTTCACTCATGATGCCCTTCCATGGACGTTTTAGAGTAACTCTGCCAGCAAGGAGAACCCTCCGAAGCCTAGTGTCTTTGGCCAGTCTTGTAGCAATAGTGGGAACCAGAACATAACTCCCTCGCCAGCCAGCCAGATTGTCCGAAGATCCTCCAGGCTTTTCGGGTCCACCCAGTCAGTCAAGGAGAATAGCAAGGCCCCGGCCAAAAAGGCTCGCGGTGTTCCCAAGTCACCCTCGCGCAAATCCAAGACCCGGCTAGCTCTCTCGAACCAATCTGAGTTGGCTGAGAAGAACGAAAAGAACAAGGTTGAGCGAGAGAAACTCCTTGGAGATGACCCCAAAGTCATTGGGGGAGATGATCTCATCAAACCCAAGACCTTCGTCATGCCCAACTTGAGTTCACAGGCCTTGGTCATTCAGAAGCAATCCGTTGACGGGCTCATGCAACTCATGCGCCAGCTTGCCAGTGCTTTCATCGAACTCTCCAAATATAACAGCAAGAAGGCCATCGAGACTTTGGAAGGACTTACCAGCAATCACCTCAATACGGGTTGGGTTTTGGGCCTCATGGGGCGGGCTCACTTCGAGTGTGGCCAGTACAAGGAGGCGAGACAACTTTTCAAGAGCATGCGCGAAAAGGAGCCGTTTCGTTTAGACTTCACAGAATTCTACTCCACCACGCTCTGGCATATGCAAGAGGATGTTGAATTGTCATGCCTGGCCCAAGACCTCACAAAAATCAACAAATTCTCGCCTCAGGCGTGGTGTGCCGCCGGCAATTGCTTTTCTCATCTCAAGGAACACGAGAATGCCATCAAGTTCTTCCAACGGGCAGTACAGGTACAGATGCAAATAACTTGGATCCTGTGCTCCCAAGACCATTCACACTGTTCCATTGTTTCAAATTGTAGGTGGATGACTCCTTCGCTTATGCCTACACCCTCCTCGGACACGAATATGTGGCCATCGAGGAACTGGACAAAGCCCTGGCTTGTTTCAGATCGGCGGTGAGAATCGATCCGCGACATTATAACGCTTGGTACGGAATTGGACTGACCTACTACAAGCAAGAGCGCTTCCAATTGGCTGATATCTATTACAAGAAAGCCCTTCACTCCAATCCGTACAATCCAATCCTTATGTGTCACGTGGCTGTGGTAGGGCGGTACAGAGTCCACTTGTCCTGAAATTTTCAATACTCAAACCTTCTTTTGCAATCACTCAGGTCCAACATTCTCAACAGAGAACCGAAAAGGCTTTAGAGACTCTGAACTCTGCCATACAGCAGGCCCCGAAAAATTCCCTGTGCAAATTCGAGCGAGCTTCGATTCTATTCACAGCTGAACGATACCATGAGGCCTTACAAGAGCTCAATGAGTTAAAGCAGCTCGCCCCCAAAGAGTCTCCGGTGTATTTCCTCTTGGGAAAGGTCAGTAATACCCCATTCATTGCTTGTTAACAGTTGTCTACAAATTCTCAAACCGGTCTTTCTTTGTTTGTAGGTGCATAGCAAATTAAACAACACGCACTTGGCTCTTATGCACTTTTCTTGGGCCATGGACTTAGACCCCAAGGGAGCAAATGCTCAAATCAAGGACGCCCTTGATCCTAATCTGAATCGGGCAAACCCAGATGAAAGCACAGTCAACAATCCACATGATGATGCAGGGGCGATGGGTGGGACATCGAATCTTACAAATGCCCATGCCAGTAACCAGGACGATATGATGCAAACCGAAAGTCAAGGTACAAAACCATAACCCTTCAACACCTAATATATTCATTCTTCACTTTGATCGAAAGGCAGAATTGCCTGGGTTTGCTGCAGTTCATGTGAAGCGAGTCTTCAGTCCCTTATTTCTCTCTATTTCGATTATCGAGATTGTATTCTTTTACTCCCCTTCGCTCTCCCTCTCTTTATCTCAGATTCTTACTCACACACCTTCCCCCTTTGAAGGGCAGAAACTAGGCTTAGCATCATAAACATACGAGAAAGTCGATGCTTTAAATTCGGATTATGTCCACGACAGAATATAGGCACCTATAGGAACAAGAGCTTTTGCATTAACGTGGGCTTTGTTACTTGGACAGTCGGCAAAATCTCGGTTAGTTCGCCAAAAAAAATTGTGAAAGATTTTGGGGTATCGTGCGGTGCTTGGAGTTTTACTTACGATATATCGGGCTGAGAAAAGCCCCTCTTTCGTCAATTTGTTTTTTCTTTTTTGGTTTGGTTTTTCACGGGCTTTTCTAATCGCCACAGGGAATGTAATCCCCAGTACCATTAAAATGAAAGGTTATAATGAGGCAATTCGTTACTTCTCAAGCTTTATATATTTGGTCTACCAATGAATTTGAGTTGGCAGACCGACCTAGTCCTTGAATGTAGGGTTGATCTGGAATGCTATCTAAAAATTTGTCCAAGGCTGACTTGAAAGGTGCTACCGGATCAACAAGGTCTACGTATTCCCTGCGAATATTAGAGGGAAGCAAATTAAACAATGGAGGAGCCCGAGAAAGAAAAGATGTGGACTTCATTGTTCGAACTAGCCTGGATTCTCGAGGGCTTGAAGGTGCTCTCAAAACGCACATTAAGCCTCTACGGTCACTAGAATTGACCCTAAACCCTGGGTTGGGACAAAGCTCATGGATACTTTTGAAAACGTACAATATCAGATACCTTTCGTACCTTCTCTGAGTACTGTACAATCCCAACCGTTCTAACCTTTCCCAATACGAGAGCTCTCTCATTCCTGTGATGTTCCTAGTGAAACATCTTTGGACTTGCTCGACCTTTTGCAAACCTGCTGAACTCATTGGAGCCCAAATGGGTGAGGCGTATTCAAGATGTGGCTGGACAATCGACTTGTACAGAGTTAGCATCGTGATGCTATCTCTGGACTTAAACGTGCGATATATCCAACCACACATTTGAAAAGCCTTACCCACCTTCAGCTGGATATGCTCATCGAACTTTCCATTATTTTGGAGGACTACACCTAGATCTTTCATAGATGAGACCTGCTCAATATCTTTACCTCCATTATCTACGAGTGGAGTATTTAAAGGAGTTGACCCAAATGTCATTGAGCGGAATTTCATTCCGTTCAGGGCCATATTACTCTCAGTTACCCAAGAGTAGATTCGATTTAAGTCCTTTGCAAGGCTACTGGAATCTTGGCCATTCCTACCAGAAACTAACTTTGTATCGTCAGCATAAGAAGAGAGACTGGCAGTGATACTAAGCTTTTGAAGCGGGGCAACGAATATTATAAACAAGAGGGGCCCTAAGATCGAACCCTGGGGAACACCTGACTTGACATCATGTATGTCACTAAGGGATCCCTCAACCTTAACCAATTGCTTCCTACCAGAAATGAAACTTTTTAACCAATTGAGAACCCTGCCTTGGATCCCAATTTCATGGAGCCTGTTAACTAAAAGCCCATGATCTACCTTGTCAAAGGCCTTGGCAAAGTCGAGATAAACTACATCAACTGATTCATGACTCTCTAGTCCCTCAATAACCCGCTCAATATGTTCAATCAGTTGGGTAACCGTGCTAAAATGTGCTCGGAACCCATGCTGGCTAGGAGGAAGGACTTCATGAATATCAAGAAATTCAACAAGTTTGAACTTCATGATCTTCTCAAACACCTTCGCAATATTCGAAGTGAGAGAAATCGGCCTGTAATTACTGGGGAGCGACTTATCTCCCCCTTTAAAAATTGGAACAACATGAGCTAACTTTAGTGAAGATGGAAACTTGCCCTGATCCAAGATGCAGCGCATCAAGTACGAGAAAACAGGAGCGAGAACCAGTGAGCATCTCATCAGAAACTGAGATGTCACACCATCAGGACCAGGAGAGCTTGAGAGTCTCAAGTCCCTGATGGCCTCTAAAGCATCTTGATCTGTGACTACAAGGTCATCTAAACGCTCAACTTGACTACCCTTGTCAATCTCAACAGACTCATCTTCAGAGCAATGAGCTGTTGTTTCTGAATTGAGTGGGGTTGAAAACACACGAGAGAACTGATCTCCAAGCATGTTAGCCATAGTCTCTACATTGCTAATGGCTTCCCCATCAACCTCAAAAGGCCCAACAGGGTGTTTCATCTTTCTCTTAGAGTTTGCAAAAGAGGAAAAAATTCGGATTCGACCTGACCTCCTAAACCACCTTACTCTCAGTTTGTAATTGATCATTTTCGATGGAGGCCTTAATCTTACCCTGAATTATGTCCAACTTGTTTTAGAGACTACCCACAGTTACTGCATTTGAAGTGCTCGGAATTTATTTTGGGCCTAATCAATTCCTCATCCTGAAACTAATCGAGGTATCTATGAAAGTTGAAAACTGTAATAGATAAAAGCCAGACATAAGAAAATTCGAAATCAAATGATAAATTGTCTTATTATGAAAGTATCGATCTAAAAGTTATTCATTTATTTCTATTTTTGCCCTTTTTACCCTTGTAAGGACGACATCTATTGGTGATTTTTTTTAATACAATTCACAACCATTATGTAGCACGTTTCCTTGGCAATTTTATGCAAACAACAAAGAATCGAACTGATCAGAAATATATATTTTCCAGACGAGTTTCACGATATCACCGGATCCTTCCACCCTGATGGTGGGGCATCGACTTCGCAAGAATCTTTGGACGCCTCTTCCGTGGGTGTGCGAGTACCTTTGAACGATGATGAAGCCATGCGATTTGATGTGGAAGTCACTCCGCCCTCCGGTTCTGCCTCTGCCAGTAATCCGGGGCTCTCAGCCGCGCTCCATTTGCAACATAATCACGTCCCGTCACGCGATGACAGCTTGTAATCCACGATCCTCGTGGACGGTCGGGGCTTTGGGATCCTCTGTAGACTGATGTTGATGGTGCCCCTTTTCTAACGTGGGTGATAAATGATGACGATGATAACCAGAACATCATTAACAAAGCGCAACGAGGATGGAGATGATGAGGACAAAGTGAGGAGATGAGCATATGAACCGGAGTGTCGGACCCGAGTCGTTCTAGAGAATTATGAGAAACTGTCTTGTTGTTGTGCTCCTGTTCCCGTTTGATTGGCTTAATCTGGTATTTGTGTCTGTACAGAAATCGACTTCATACTTATAGCTCTTGATTTGGGAAATTTGCCCAATCAGAAATAATAAAATCACCAAAAGACTTTACCACTAATGACTTTGACCTAAATTCTGGCGTGCGTCATTTGGATCAAATTTGTATTCGAGTGTTTTGGGTGTAACATTATTCTTACTTCTTCGTTGGCGAGGTCACATTCATAATGGCCGTTGAACATGTTAACGCTTCAATTTCCCCACGTCTGTCGTGTTGCTCGTTCTGTTATCGACTCAATTCGTTGCCCTTGGTCTTGCAAGTAGGATGTATTGTTACGTACCTATTCTCAGAGGTTCAAATACCCTACTAAGTTTTGACAAACACTTATTGGCTGTTTTTCGAGCTGACAAAATCATAACGAACAATTTTCTACTTATTGCATTTTGTGACTTTGAGTAACTTACTCAATAAGGAGTATACATGTAACATTGGGACATTGAACATTGACTTTGAAGCAGGAAAGGAAGATGACGTCATCGTCAAATTTTGGCCACTTACTTGCTCTTTTGAGGCTTCATTGTTCTGTGATAAGGGTTTAAATTAGAGTTCCAAATCATCTATCCATAAGGGAATGGTTCATTTAGCATTGTATTTTAATAAACTGTCACAGCATTACTCATTAACATGCTTAGAAATAACTTTTTAGCTGAAAAGAGCCACTTTTGGACTTATCTTTTCTCTTTTAGAACTTTCTATTATTACAAAAGACTTTTTGAAACCCTAGAAATGTTTTTTGTCTAATATTGTGCTTTGTATCTTGGGGTTTTAGTACCTCTGTTGAATGGAAAAGTACCCTTGTGACCTTCTAATATTTGTGCTGATATCATCATTCAGCTGCTACGTACAGGGGTCAGTATGGGAAAAACGTCCTTATTCTTCAGCTTTAGCTCCAAAACGCCCCAACTAAATCTGAACTCAACTGCCCTAAGAAATATTTCTGAGTGAAAGTTTGACTTTTCAATATTTTTTTGAGTATATAAGTTTTTAGTCTAAGCAAGAATCGCATTAACTGATTAAATAGAAGTTGCTAAATAATAGACTAGACGTTGTTCCTTTTGATCTTAAGATCCAAAAATGTGTTAATGTGTTCGGGCAATTCCCTCAAAACTTAACAGGGCATTTGAACCACCGTGTTCATTATTGAGCTTTTCCTGAAACATTTATTATTTTTTCTAAAATATATGTCACCGTATTCAATTATTGTTTCAACGACAAGAAATATTTTAGGCTCGGATTCCCTCACTTTAAAAAATGCCTAGATGTTGCTTTTGCCTGAATTTGCCTATATTCATCTCAAGGCCTGGTGACCCCGCGTGTTAGCATAGCAAAAGACGATAAAGCGTTATTATGTGAAAGCATGTCTTTAAAACGTGATTTAAATGAGCTGAACAAAACAACAAAAGCATAACTGATATTCGAGAAGAGCTTGCACGTCATTCCAAACTAAACTCCTGCGAATTGGGCAACCGATGCATCTTTCAGTACCAAAAAAGTACGCACTCGCGTAGCCTCCTAACATGTAAGCCGTTCTGCCCATATTGTTAGGTCACAAAAAGAAAGTCCCAAACTAGAACCTTAATACGAGCACACACTAATTGCATGTACCTTAGATAACATGAGGAGCTCAGTACCGTGTAAACCTCAACCAAACATGATTTTCTCGACCCTGTTTGGATTTGGAGCATAGGTGGGCATGGCTGGCCATGCATGAGTAATAGTAAATCATTTTTCCCGTTTTGAAAGTGGAATATCAAAGGAATAATTTCAGTTCTCTTGAGATTTGTCAATAAATGTTACAATATTTTATGCATGACAGCAATTATGAAATCAGGCTTCATTCAGATAATGATTCAAATTCGGCTTACTGAACAAAGGTACTTCATTTACATTTTTGTTGCATTATTTTACGTTTTTTTTTTAAATTCTTGTCACAATCGTAAAAATGGGTAATCTGCTAGGCTAGAGAATGGTTTTTAGAGGCACCTTTTTTACAATGTAATGAAACAGGTAATTACTGCCAGATCCATTCCAAACTGGCTTTGAAAAATGTTTCCACATTTTGATCCAAAGAGGAATGACCACACCTCTCCTGATCTGAATCTCAGGGATGTCTTGTAATTTGAAGATGCACACAAATAAGTAGTTCCCCATCACTATAGATTGCTTTAATGTTAAAGAGTTTCAAAAGGATAAGTTTGAAAACTCTGAGATTGCACTATGACGCTTGCTTTCCCCAAATCCTTCAAGTATTGGATCACAAGCTATCTATCTATTATTCAAAGTTATTGTCAGTTTGAGGCAGGTTTGTTAAGAAATATTAAAGACCAATATACAAAGCTATCAAATGAAACATCTTTCACTAATTCAAATCCAATCCATGAGGACTATATTTCATTTCATGTTATTTTCATATTTTTTCAACATACTTCATTTGTCTCAATTGCTACCTTGAACAAATTTGTGGAGCCTGAAGAAACCTTTTTACTTGCCAGAAATCTGCACCTCCATCTAGTCATGAATGCCACTGCGGATCACAGGGAACGAAGCACAAATCTCACTTCAAAACAGATTTTTGGTCAAAGCAAGTACAACTTAATCAATTGGTTGTACTTGGTCAAAGTGAAGTAACAGTTTCTTTGAATATTGCCCATTTATGTCTTTCATCAAACAATGTTGGCTCTAAATGTGCATATAAGAACTGAGCCGGAATTATTCTCCGAAAGGCCAATCATACAAGAGTCTTTTATTGGTTTAGGGTACCCCGTGTTTCCATGTTCCACAGCTTGGCCATCCAAAGTGTTCAGCTTGTTCCGCGAACAATTCTGTTCCACCCAGACAATTACACCTGGTACGCTTCCTACCAAACTGAGAGGTAGGATCATGGAAGGAACATTATTGGTGGGACACCACTTGAAACGAGCCAAGGACTCGACTTTCCATTGACAAGAGAAGAGACACACCAGCAACACGGTCCATTTCAGTGAAGAGTGCTTTCAAGGCCAATGATAAGTCTAATATTGGGGCCAACATGATGGCAAGGATTTTTTTGTCCAACATGGTTTCCTTGACTAATGACAGCTAAAAATCGAGAATGACGATGCTAGACCGACCTAGGAGCTTCTCTCTGCATTCCGGGTTGTCCATTCCAAACTTCAAGTAAGTATGCGTTTATTTTGTACGCCTTTTAGCACTTATGTTTCGTTCAGACTCTTTTTCCCTCAAGAGGAGTTGGACTTAGTTTTTTTTTCCTTAAAAATACGAAAGTAGAAGATCAGTTCTTTCTTTGAAAGTGACGGTTCAAAGTTTCTTAAGGCCTTTTAATGAACCGACAGCTCACACTCCCTCTAAATAAACATGCATGAATATGCGATTTGTCTGCATTCATTGAAATAGAAACATCAAGATTTATGCAATGTCATTAGTGCCTGCAATTCGCCTCTAAAGAAATCAGCTGGTTTTTTTGGCATGAATATTCACTCGGAAAATCTATTTTGCCAAAATGTTGTCAGAAAAGGCTTCTCAAATTTCATTTCACTTGCAGTGACCAAGACTTCTTGGGTATTATGTACGTATACGACTTACTAAATGCTTCAATAATGAATAGGTTCATTTGACAAATTGCATTATGAGCCAGTATTAGCTTACTTTGTCTCATTCCGAAATGGACGTTAACATGCGATGATTTTGAAGGGAACTACCAGGTGCACAAGGTGCGGGCAGGTTTATGGACATTTAAACCAACTACTACATAATGTACATTACCGATTCAACTACATTTGCTCCAACCAAACCGGGTTTGCATTTTCCCAAAGATGGTAATTTGCAATGGCATGATCAGCCTTTCCGGAAACAGACGGGTCGTTTACTGTTTGTATGATGTGTATTCCTGGTTTGTTCCATACCAGGTAGATGGGTCGTTGAGACAGGTAGAAAGGGTTCCATTACCAGAATTGGACATCATTTATATTCAATGAATCGATATTCTCCAACCAAAAGCTCGACGATCCCACTCACATGAATCTGGCCTTCAGTTACAGCCGACATTCCAGTACGCATTCTACGCCCAACTCCGCCAATTTCAACGGAACCACATTCAAACCTCGCGATTCCGGACATCGGAGATTGTTGCGGGACATGAGCTCGGATTTTCCTCGGAATCTCAACCACTCTTTGCCACCTTTATCGGGTAAACGAGAGGAGGCCAAGACAAAGCCGCCAAAATTGTGAGTATTGCGATATCGGATGGATTATTAGCGTCCTATTGTCATGGCTGGTTTGTAGGGATAACTTCATTGATGTGTCTATTGAAACCAAAGCGGTTTCACCCAAGATACGATCGCTTAGCGGCAATCCGAGGAATTTGGCCCGATCCAGTGTGGGATCATCGTTATCTTCTTCGTCTGTGTTGTTTCCCAATATGGCCAAAAGACTTTCGATTGACATGGACGATATCGAAGATAACGGGGCACCGGCCCCTCCTATTCCAAGCTTATCCTCCAACGATCAAAGCGACGATTTCCAATCCATAGATATCCATCCCAACTCCTGGCATAGACCGAAAAAGAACTCATTCGGGTAGGTTCAGTGTTACGCTATGAAGCTATGTTTAGAATGTAGAGTACAGATACGATACATTCAGAAAATGCTACGCTGAGTGATTGTGAAAGAATCCAAAATTTCACTGTGACTTAATTCATTTGGAATTTTTGCATCCAAATACCCTTGTTTAGACATAACATCTTGCATAGAGTGGAATTTTTCTTGAAGTTGAGTTTGATATCACTTTCCTTGTCAATAAATTGGGACTCCTTCTCCTAAGGCTAAACACTGTTTCATTCTTTTCTTTCAGGGCAAGCTTCTAACCACTATCTTCAATGCTGATGGGAAAATAATTGTCCGAAATTATATACATGTATCTAAAATACCACGATATTTCCCGATGAAATAATGGACATTGATGCCAAGACTGCGTTGTTGTTTTGATGTTAAAACATAGTTGTATCCAAGCAATTCACCAACAACGAGCAAGATTCCAAAGGTTTGTGTGTAAAGTGTATTATATCAGCAGCAGTTGCGTGGATTCTTTAAGCAAGGTATGAAACCCCGAGGCATGAGTCGTCTTCTTCTCTATTGAACATCATCCACGTCTCGTCTGAATGGTGGCTTCTATCTTCCTATCGTCATCACCTGGAGCCCGTGGCCAAGTCTCAGGCAGCCACATTATGAATCACCAATCGGAACATATCGTGTTGGATGAAGAACGAATCATTGGCGGGTTTCAGAACGAAGACTTGTGTGAACGATTGGGGTGGGTCCTCATCCGTCTGTAACAAACATATTGGAAGTTGTTTCATTAACCATGAGCCGATTGACCAGATTATCTCAAATATGATGCTAAAGTCGCTACTGATCCAAGCAAAACGATGACGAGCTGAAGAAGCACACGAGCTCACGTTAACGGGTTTAGAATCACTCGGTCAAGCACACACGACAATTTTAAGCTTTGGATACTCAGGACAGTCGTAGTCTTGTCAGTTTTCCTAAGATTAAAATAAGCTCAAAAAGAAGAAAAATAGTCTTGTCAGTTTTCCTAAGATTAAAATAAGCTCAAAAAGAAGAAAAAATGCATCTAATGCAAGGGCTCAGTGATAGAATGACAGCTCATGTCTCCAGAAAATGGGCTTTGGTGTTGTTGGTGATATTCTAAAATTTAGTCCGGGTGCCTTCCAGTTGACAAGCCTTTTATGCAAGGCTATTTTGACTAGCCTTTTATGCAAGGCTATTTTGACTAGCCTTTTATGCAAGGCTATTGGTTTTTATGCTGAAAAAACTGTTTTTACTCTTATTGGCTTTCAATGAGCCAAGTTTAAGATGATATTGGGAAAAGACTTGTCAAAACTCTGCCCTATTGTACGTGTAACGTGCATCAAGCATGCATTAATAATTCTAAGGAACGCGAGCTAGATGTCCTGAAAACCCAAGGCTGACCGACTTCATCGACTAGCCTGAATTTGAGATCGGATTAGGCGGTGGCCAAGTTGTGGATGCCTAGCCGAAAGAGATCGTGTTGAATGAACCAGGATTGCCCAAGATTTTTCAAGACGAACGTTTGCGAGAAGCTCAATGCGGGATCGTCATCTGTCTACGAAAAGTAGCCGAAATTAGCCATCAACGGCCACGAACTGAGCTTTGTTAGGTAAAAATGCAATCATGACCCAATGCTCTGATCGCTCAATGAGCCTGTAAGACCTACCTTTAGTTGTCCCAAGACGTTGACCAGAATGCCTCCGTCGAAGGTGGGTTGACAATCCACGGCAGTAATGAGATGAGCAATCTTTTGGAAGGTCAACGAACTGATTTTCTCCATAATCTTGGCCGATCCTTGCATTTGTTGTCCTTCGAAGGTCATCAAGGATTGCTCAGCCTACAAAAGACAGATTGAAAGTGAGCAAGTTGCCGAAAGGTCTTGCTTGGGGTTAAGTTGAAATACATATAGAGGCAATCGACCCATCATTATTTTCGCACATCACAAAGTATGCAAAAAAAAAAAAAAGTAAACACTTGTAACTCGAATTTTAACAGGCAGTGCCATGTTTTTTTTCTTGGCTAACTTAGGCTTTTTCAA
>NC_081447.1:4934052-4984314 GCF_007210705.1 Tigriopus californicus | reverse complement strand
CAGTGCCATGTTTTTTTTCTTGGCTAACTTAGGCTTTTTCAATCACAATCGGGAATCACGGCTGAACGTCTACTGAAACCATTCCACCAAACACTACTCGTTAGTATCGAGCTTCAACCGGCATGGCAAATTCCTAAACAATGGTCGGAATACTTCGTACGAAACCTGACTGTCAACTTCAAAAAACTATTGAAATTCATTGTGTAGCTGAATCATGGTTACCAAATTAGGTCTGGCTCGCGTGGCCTATGATTCGGGACACTTTTTTGGCCGAATACGTTCGAAGTTGTGGGTAAGTATACATATTTCAACAATGCCTGTTCCACAGCCTGGTCCACAGCAATTGAGTGTAGTATTTTAAAGTTTATATCCTGATAAAGTTTGTCTAGAGGGTTTCCATGGGCTCAACCAGCTTTTTTCTTGAGAGCGTTAACTGATGGCCATGCTTTGTGACACGCCCTTCTCCTCCAGAATGGACTATATCCCAAAGTTCATTGGATTCAAGTCTGACGAGGAGGGCGGCCAGAGGTCTTTGGGCAGAACACTGCAATTATGTTGCAAAAATCTTGGGCCAGCCCAAGGATGCCATAAAGGATGCCTCTTGAGAGCTGTCCGGTGCTCTATGGGGATGGAAGACTTATTTTTGGCCAAAACCGGGCGTTTTGGCTGTTGGGCTTGGTCTGAATGGTGCATATCTTCTCATCAGTCCAAAGCACAGGGAGCTGGTTGTCGTTGACCCCACGTTTGAGAATTTGCTTCGCTCGGACCCTGCACTTCGCTTTGGTCACCTCAGACGAGACTTGTCGGCATCTCGTTTTGTGAGGGATCATCCCCAAGTCCGTCTTTACCAACCTCATCATGGTAGACCAGCTCACAGACTACTCCTTCGCCATCTGCCGGATTGATCTTGATTGGTTCACCCCCATCTTCTCCCGGATCCTCTTTTAGGCCTTTGGCGAATCTTTAACTTGCTTCATGTCTTTCCAGTCTCTTGGAGAGATTTAATACTGCGAAAGACAGTGGCCCGGCTGAGAGTGGTCTTGAATATCTTGGGCAATGGTGGTGGCCGACTTTCCCGCTCGAAATGCCTCAATAATCAAGTCTCGGTTCGCTTGTTCAGGTGACATTTCAAGGCCTTAAGAGTCACTTTAACAAGTTTGTCTTTTTAAAATTAGTACTCTTTAAAACCTAGCCTCAGCTGTAATGGACCAGGCAGTCGAGTCAACGTAGTGAATTCGAGTCTAAAGGCCAGACTGAGAGGCAAACACATTGAAACAATAGACATCGGTGCCATAATTGGGGGTAATCAATGGCCTCGAAGACTGATCCCTCGTGGCATGGAAGAGGGAAGAGGGAAGAGGGAAGAGGGAAGCGGATTGGGAGTGAGGGGGTGAGGAGGCTCGGCCCTTGAAGTAGGAAACCAACCTTTATACCACCGATGATTCAGCCATGGGCTACACTTTTTCATTTCAAATGGTGGGCGATATGCCCCATAGAAGGATCAGGGTTAAGAATCACTTTGATAGTTTTCATCATAACCTCTGATCTCATCTGACAGAACTCGTGCCTTGTTAGAGAAGCGAGGCCGGCAATAGAAGAATACAATCCAATGTGAACTCATTCAAAGCTAGTTCCTAAAGACTGTTGTATTGATACATACTCCAGTCAATCATCGGATCCACCTACTGACAGGTATCATACGCAGAGATCCTCCCTCATGATTGATTGATTACCCATTCCTAGAGGGCTTTCATGACGAATGACGGGCACTCTTCCATTACGGGCTACGGTCTTCCTTCATCCTAGGATGCCATTCCACGCCCAACCTTGGAGACCCAGATCTGTGCGCCCTCCGGGGTTGTCTTGGGTTTAGTTCCAAAAGCTCACCCCTCAAATCAATATCAAATTGAACAATCCGGCGGCCTTGAGCCTTTGAGGTACGTGATGACTGATGAGGAAACTTACATTGTAGAGGGCTACCAATTGGGGCCGTTGAGCCGCATCGTCAAAGAGGGCGTAGTATTGTTGGGTGAAGGCCTTGCCAATGGCCTCGTATTGCGGGTTCAAGGCCATCGTCAACAGGCAAATCCGGGGCCGGTCCACGGGCCGAGGGCGGGATGGGCGTGAGATAATCCTCTAGAATCGACAACGGCGAACCAAGTGAGGCCGTTGTTCCCCGACGAGGATGAGGCCAAGAGCATGAACGAACGAACGAACGAACGAACGAACCAAGTCACATCCAATTGCTTGAATTCAGGCTCAAGTCCGGCACCATGAGAAATTCAGATTGCGCCATAATCGCCATAATCTTGGCCAGGTAGCGCCATCTGAATCAGCTGAAGAATGGATCCGCAACAAAGGGCAACCCAGCGCCACACAATCAATACATAAATACATTTCAACGCCTGCTGGGTCGAGGGTCGTTGATAACAGCGCTCTTCAGGTTTAGTTGGCATCACAATTTTTCCTCACAAAATTCGGGTTCAAAATTGTACACTTGACGCCAGAGCGCCTCTGGTTAGTGTTTATTGTTCTGTACCCTCAACCCATTTAGTGTTTATTGTTCTGTACCCTCAACCCATGGCGGATGTTTTTTTTGAAATTTGTTATAAATGATCGCCTTCTAAAGTGCCATGATTTATTGGTTCAAAGATTGAATATTGATTGAATTTGATATGTAACATCCTAAATCGTTTATACAAATCCATATCCAGGGGAAAAAACAGGTTTCTGAAATTTCCGCACTTGCTGCAAGATTCTTTATCATTCTTTTGTAAGGAATAAAATAAGAAACTGAGATGAGTGATACCAGCAGTTGAACATTTTATTTTTTAAGATATGCTTGTCTATACTCAATAATAATAATGAAGAGGTTAGACGTGCTTAAATTCTATATCATTGACTGCCATGGTAAGTTGTTGGTAAAATTGAGGTTGAAATGATAAATGGGAGTAAAGTTGGGCCCAATAATGAGCTTTTTTACTAGTAGAGATTAACAGATTCCGTTTCTCTTTGGTCTTCTACGCTTACTTTAGTATACCTTTATCCACTAAAAGATTAATAGCATGACCAAAAAGGTAATGGACAATCTCACAAAATTCCTAGCTTTGATTGAAGGGGCGAAAAGGCCAAGAATAGGAATTATTAGGTGTTGGGAATCTTCCCTTGGTAGATTATGAAATTTTTGCCATAAAAGTTAGTCAATTATGTCACAATGTTTAACCAATACACTGTTCAGAAAATATCATCTTCATATGCATACAGCCATACATTTTGGGCGTTTGCTCTCTCTTCTTTTTTTTTAGTCCGTTTTTAATAGAGCGCAGTTCAAATCATAGATTTTTTGGCTCTTGCCAATCACAGTGTGGAATTAGCGAAAATTAGTTCATCCAGTGGTTGGCTCATGGATCACTCTAATTAACAAGACTAGGAACCAGGTCTTGTGGATAAACGTTATTCTCCACCGATTAGTTGGCGGTGCTCATTTTTTTAAATTTGTGGCAAAATGTTATAAGGTTTAGATAGAGACATTACGGGTTTTTAATATCGTGTTAGGTTAGGTTGGGTTAGGTTAGGTAAGGTTACCTTAGGTTTTATTAGGTCAGGTTAAGATTAAAAAAGTAGCACCGCCAACTAATCGGTGGAGAATAGCGTTTACCGGTCTTGCGCCCCTCTCTAAACCAGGATCCAGGGTTGTCGGCCCATTCATTACCTTTTTCTCATGGCTTACCACCAATCAGAATTGGGATTCCAGACGAGGAACTTCTAGAACTGCTGTGACGTCACCGTGAATCATAGATTATGGACATGGAGGTAGCGACTGGAGAAATTCAGAATTGATTGGACGTAGAAGTACACATTAAATGTAATTATTCCTAAGCCACTGAACATAATCTTCAAACCCATTGTAATAAAATGTTGCCATTGGCCCTCAATTCCAATTTATGGGTCCCTTCAATTATGGAATAAACAATTAATGCAATTTAATTGCTAGGTAGCTGGACTTGTTATGACCTCATTCAGCACTGCCATTTGCAGCGACAGTCTCTCTCTCTTTTCGACACAAATCTGGCATCTGCCCATTAACCGACAGTCAGTATCATGACCATCATGACCTCTGCCAGATATTGCCAGTCATAAATCGACCAACTAGAAGAGTTGTAGCCCTCAAATACGTGGCACTGTTTTTCCCAGACATTAAAGCAATTCAGTTCCATGTTTTTGACCCTTTTTGTGAGCTTCATTTAGACCTCACTGATTGCGACAATGAAGTTGCTTCTAGATAAGGGCACAAACAGGGCGACTAGATCTAGATTAAAAGCTCTAGATCTGGGCATATTTTACCCAGAACCCACCTTATTCGTGGGTATCTAGTTTTTTCCCTTTGGCATCAAATTTGACACAGCCGAGATCTTTCCCAAAACTTTTCGAAACGCACTCAACATGGAAGACCCCCATTTTCTTGTTCATCATCTCGTAAACTGTGACTTAACCATCCTAAGTTGGCTTTGAGACTGGTGTCGGGTTCAGCACTACCATTCATGTCCTTAACACATCCCTTAGTGTATCAAAAGATGCAAAAGAACATAGTTTACGCTCAAATAGACCTCTTTTTTTTTCTTGTGTCTGGCGTTTCCGCGAACCAACGATCCCGTCACCCTGAGTCCGAAGTCTAGATGTAACACGGAATTGATACATCCCAATTCTCAGAGCTCAGATCAGACCATGACTCACATGTAAAATCGAGTTCATCTCAGTGATTCCAGTCCATACATAACGTGTGCCATCCCCGATCAAAAATGTCGTCCCTCTACCCCTCCCTGGAAGATATGAAGGTGGATCAAATGATGAAGGTAATCAACAGTGTCTCCCACCCTCCCGTCGCAAAAACAACATCCATCCATCGTATCCATGATAAACGTATGTTCCACCGATTAGTTGGCGGTGCTCAATTTAGATTTGTGGCAAATTGCCACTTTAAGGGCTATTAATATCAGGTTAGGTTAAGTTTAACAAAGTAGCACCGCCAGCTAATCGGTGGAGAATAACGTTTCCCTAACGTTTCCGTTCGACTGGCATGCAGCTCTATTGGCCAATCTCTTACGGAGATTTCCTCTTGCTTGGACTTCATGGATCTCTTTTTTGGGAAAGAGTCAGCCTCTTGAAGAGCATGATTATTGAAGGAGTCAATTATAAGGACATTATCATGATTAAGAATTACGTCGATGAGTTTGACGACGTCTCCTAAACCAGGATGTAATAACGGACGAAGTTGGGACACAGAACGGGTTTGAAGTCTTTCAGAATTGATGTCCAATCTTTCCATGGCGACGAGTCCTCTCAATGGCTTCAGATATGTTTCTGATTACCCCTAGTAAATATATGTTCCTTCATTTAGCCCAACTTTCCGACCACCGCCAAAGTCGACGACTAGGTCCTCTAAACCACAGGATTACCCCGAATATGAATGTCCTCCGCACAAGCTTCTTATGTTTTTAAGGTTCAAAATACGATAATGATATCCTGACTCTGGTGCCATGTTCTCATTTCAGGCTCAGGAGGGCTTGTTTCGTCCCGCCCCTTCAACTGCCCCCGCGACGGCCCCGACCGCCCCGACCACCTCCTCGTTGTCCATGGCGGACAACGGTCTGCCTTACCCGGTGGAGAATGCGAGTGCGCCCGTTTATCCGGGCTTGTCCGAATTCATGGGCTTGGAACTCTCGTCGGAAATGATTCGAGCCAATATGCCGGAATACCTGGCCGAAAATCAAACGCCCATTGCGTCGGATGACGGTGCATGGGTGGTAGCCAACACGCCCCAAGTGAGTTGTTGAAGATCAATCAATGGAGATAAGCAAGTTAGGTTTTGTAGAAATTGAAGAGCAAGGGAATTTCAATGTCGTCTATTTGCCTATCAAACGTTTAATTTGTGTCATATCGTGCCAAAAATGCTCGTTGGACTGGCTAATCCTTCGTTCTTTGCGTTTGAAGCTTCTGGGGCTGGACTCTCACTAAAAATTTCATAGCTCCCAAAAGCTGTTTGTCAACGATTTCGATTCTGAAGCTTGACACCATATATTACCCGTCTTGAAAACCATGCTAAATTTGATTCGAAGGAAGCCAAATGTGATTCATTGGTACATCATAAGCCAAACAGTGTCACAAAAGCTGAAAGTTGTCTTTTTTCGCCTAATCATACCCAGCCGATGTTGCGGTAAGAGGAATCGCCAAGAGAGGATTGTTGTGAATTAGTTTACATATTCACAATAGAGGAACCCGTGGGGGAGTGGGTAAACTCATGCATTTATGAATCAGTGTATGTTCTGAATTAGTCTGACTTAGCAATCCGTTACTTTTACATCAGGACAAGATAAAACAAAAGCCAGCTTGTGTCATTAGAACGATTGCTGATTGCAAGTCGGTTCCTGATTTGTTTTGTAGTTGTATCGCATTCTTGAAATTGTTCCTATGAGTAGATCGGTTAATAAGAAAATGGAGAGTGTTAATGAAATTGAATTTGCTAGCATATTAGTACTAATCTATATGACACTACTGTTCATTTAGTTTGACGTTCATTTAAGTTCATAAAAAATCGAGTCAACTACTTGAAGTAGTGTGAAGGGTCTTCATTCAGGCTTCTTTCATGGATCAAAGCTTTAAAGTGCAATAAGCCATGGAATTAACTAATTTACTGTTGTAAACAAAGGCCATATGACCTTTTCCAGCTTATATATGGAACGACAGCTAACTATTTTGAGGTCTAGTATGATTATGCAATCCCAGTTGACCATCACTCGTCAGAAATTTCACTTTTTGCTGAGTAGTTCGCACAATTAAATCCACTCGTTGAACTAATTGAGGACTAACCTAATTTTATCGGCAATTTATGCAATCCAATTTTGTCTAAGCTAGGAGAATTATGATGAATATAGCATGCATAACATGTGAAGATTATCATTATGCAACTTTTAAGCTTGTATTTCCCGAAGTACTTGTTGGCAAATTGTCACTAACATTTAGTTTTGTTTTTATTGAGTCCGAAAGACCCGGTCGATATTGTCGATATCCAAAATGCACAATCTAGAAATGAAACCAACCAACCCGCTTTGAAGAAAACTATAGTTAAAGAATTGATTTGAGTTTGAACCAAATCCAATGTTCTGGTACAAGACTGAATTTGGAACTTTTTTTCAAAGCAGTCTTTGTCGTTCAACCAAGGAAGCGAGTGCCGAAATGTTCGAACTTTCTTGACTGTAACATGAGAATATGCATCTTGCTGAAGATACACTCAAGATTAGAAAGATTTGGATCGGGAACCATGGAACACAAACCCGGTGCTTAGAGTACAACTGCGTGCAGTTGTTTTCTCCTTGGAAATAACCTTCGGAATTTAGAAATATTTTGGGTCATTTAATATTTATTTTGTATCCAGGTTACTTTCAAACTGCATTCCCCACGTTCGCTCCGGTTAGAGTTTTCTGTATTTTGTACTTTAAAAAGGGAGGGTTAAATAAGAAGCGAGGAAAAGGGGTTTCAAGTTGCGTAGGTTCAAGGGCAATTTTAACAATTTTAATTCATCTCGCTCATCATAATGTCCCTTGGGTTGGCCTCAATGGGTCCTCATTACGTAGCCTGGAAATGACTTGGATACCCCTTTTCACGCCATTAAAGCACCATCAACAGCCACAGGATATACGTCAAAAATAATATTTGGGGCACTATACCAAAACTGCCTTCGAAGTTTGGAACTGAACCATGGCCACAATTTTTAGTAATTTAGTATTGCCTCAATATCCTATGGACTAAAAAGTAGATACACATCAATTTGGTCACCAAAAGCCCTACGCCGAAATATGGGTGCCAACGCTCTCTAGCATCAAGTCATTTCGTGGGCTTTTTGTCTCGCCATTGCTCGAAGATTCACTCTGACAAACATCAAATACAGACAAATTGCGAACCTCATTCATCCCAATGAATCTTGGCAAAAATTGAGTTCTGTTCAAGAACAATCAAAATCTAATCGGTGCTTGAAATAGTTAAGCAACAATTTCTGTTTGATTGCCCCGCTGCAAAATTCAACAGAAGTGAATTTAAAACAGTGTTTTTGCGCCATTATTTTTTTCGAGTGGACATTAAGGGTCTATCTAACACGAACAAGCCATGTGCCAGTGGCCTCGCACCCTGTTCCATGAAGACCAAAACCTTCTTCGTCGTCGTTGCCGTGATATGGCTTTTCTCCATTTCAAGGCTTATATTGCAATCTACTTAGCCCGGAGACGCCCTCCCTGAGCTTGTGGTTCTTTGCTGGAGCCACAAAACGAATGAAAGAAGAAAAAAATATCTTGAGTCCAACGTTCCTGCCTCGTTTGGCCTCGAAACAGTGATATTGAGAGGACTGCTTGTGTACATACTACATACACTTAGGAGAGAGGCCGTTCTCCCTGTTCTTGGATGGTGGTGTTGGGGTTTTTCTCAAGCCAAAGAAAAAGGAGGGAAGGAAGATGGTGGGTGGTTCATGTCCTCGAAATGAAATCAAAATGCCACTCAAGATTTCCACATTTGGAGAGAAAAACTTTTGAATGTCTCATTAACCCAGCGTCCAAGGAGGTTCGCAAGCTATCTGAGAAAGTTGCTCACATTCAAGACCTGGTGGAAACTCGTTTCACCCATGAGAAAGTTTATCGGGTACCCTTACCTCAGTTGAGGAGATGGGTGTCATCAGTGGGCAATCATTTAGCAGTGGCATACTAATGTTGACTTAGTTGAGCAAATATTTTATCCATCAAAATTATCCGCGGAGTAAACAGGGAGTGCTTGAATGGTGGATAAGAAAAGGGGAACGGAAAGGAATCTTGCGGGGGTTGGGGTGAAAAAGCCCAAACCAAACGGGATGGTCATCTTTAATTTCGGGTGCGTCTTACATTGAAACATCGTCTATGGTGCCCTGTCTTTGATGTTCACCGAAATGTCCATTATTCATGGGACTGAGACTTAAGTACTTTTTTTTTAGTATACGCAATACCACGCAACATACCGAAAAATTACAGGATCCATTTCTCACCTTTACAAAGGGTGACTCAACGTTATTATCGTTGTTCCATTCGTTCCGTCCAAACTCGAAGCATGAAGGGAGAAGAAATTGGATGAGCAAATGTTCCCTACCATGACACTCGTCTTTTTCCCCCGTTCTCCAAATAGTTTTTTCCTGCTTCCTTTACCGCGTGTGTTGCACTTGGCGCATTTTTTCGTGGAACGGCCCTTCGCTCGTCCGTTTGCCCTAAGCTCCTTTTTTCTGGTGTCAAACGAGGCATCTTATTCCCTGGAATCGTCGTCCCTTTCTCCGTCGTCTCTTGCCCAATAGTCATGCTGTAGCTTGGGTGGACTCCGAGGTTTTGTATGACTACATTTTCTTCTCCTTTCCCCAAAGGGTGGTAGTAGTTGGAAAGTCGTCAGGGTCTCGGTTAGTAAGAGTGACTGTTGAATTCCGGCTAGTTTGAGAGATTATGGCCGGGATAGTGATAGTGATGTGAGGAGGAAATCGACTGTCAGTCCAAGAGAAGTGTGCCTCGTCGAAGCCATGGAGACAATCAAGTCTTGGAAAGGCAAGGTCGTCCGATCGCGATCTCCTCTCCGTGGGATCTCGCGTTCGATTTCCGAGTACATGATCTCTACCTCATCTGCATTTTGCTTGCCATTGCCGTTAGGGCAAAATCACCGTCGAAATCGACCCGTGGAACCTGCCAACTCCTTTGACTTGGATCACTACTATAGTGATGAAGAGTACGATCCCACTGACCATGGGTTCATAGCGTCCAATTTGATGCCTATGCCCACAGTGTCTTCATCTTCGTCATCATCTTGCCACTTTCGAGAGGTAAGAGCGATGGAAAACAATTGAAGTTTAAGTTTTGTACTTACGTAAAGTGCAAAACGTACGCCTTCTTGAGACACACAAGAAGCACAATCGATCTCATTTGTACTCTTTTATGGCATCCTTCCATTCATCGCTCAATCGTCCTATACGCCATTTTTTTACATTCAAAAGACCATATCATCGTAGGTGTTGTGGATGGTTTGTTTGCTTTGAGATTTCTTTATTTTGCTATCTCTCATTCTCTCGCTTTTGCCGCCTCAAGACAAGTTTGATTTTCTTTGCGCCAATTCTTGGCCGGCTTACGTGCGGAGAACCCGAGTGAAAATGTCGGAAGAGCGGAACGGGAAAAAGTGTGTTACTATAAACTTGTTTGTTTCCCCCTTAGAGATGTTATTCGCTTGGGTTTTCTCAGCATGAGCTAAACCAAGGTAAAGCAGAAAATTGACTTAAAGGCTCGACGTCGCGTTAGCTTCTCTGGATTTGAGGTGCCAAGCACGTGCCCATGTGATGCCCTGGTCCTCCGCAAAGAGACTACTGGCCAAAGTAGTCCACACAAAAAATGTGTCAACGCCAAAAGTCCTCATGCAATTGGAAGCAAAAATTGGGATCAAAGTCTTACTTAGAATTGAGCCAAGGATTAGAGTTTGAGAACTCGGGAGCTTTGCCCACCAAACAAATGGACTGCTTCGCCTTCCTTGGCTGTCCCAGACAATTTCTCGGAGGTATCCTGTCAAAAAGGTCAATAAATAATTGGGCCAACTTGGCACGACTCGTTCTCTCGAAAAACCATTACATGGTTGGATTCGAAGTTGAGGGAGGTTAATTGAGGGTCAAGCTTTGGCGATCAACCAGGGCTGACTTTTTGGGTCCAATTCCTGGGAGTGTGAGAAAGAAATACCTTTTCTCCCATTGAATGATCGTGGAATGACCATTCGGGAGCTTGACATAGAATTGAAAAGTACTTAGAAAACAATCTCTTAATGTTTAATTAGGTATTCAATATCAACCGTCACACACCGAGCAACGTATCATCAGAAGGACATTGAAATTATATATAAGAATTCGCAAATGAAGCAGAGTGCACGCACGACAACCAGTGTTTTAAAAGAGAGAATGAGCAATTTGAAAGCTTATCATGTGATCTTGCCAAGGATTTGAACTTGGCAGTTTGATCCCATTTTGGAGTATCCCCCAGAACATCCATCTTTCTGTTTTTTTAGCTGAGTAGCTTAGTCTGGCCCTGACGAGAAACAAGTCACCTTGCAACATATCTCTCTCTCTCTCTCTATCTTGTCGGACAACTGACAAGTTCCTGATGGTCCCAAAAACGATTTTTCATTCCAAGAACATCATAAGTGCGAATTCTTGGAGGTAGAGCCTTGAGACTGCAAAGGAACCACAAACTGGGGTGTGAGGCGCTGTTGGAGGACGGGAACAAGAATGGGCAAGTGACATACCCACCCATACCGGGTCGAGTGGGCTTTTGCTGGAACAACGGAGAAGCCCTCATTATTTGAAGGTTGCTAGAGCAACTCGCTTAACCTTTGTCTACTGAGTTTTTTTTTTGGAAGAGGAATTCTCTTCCTCAAGACGAAAGTAGATAGGTTAGAGCCCTCTCATACCGACCATCTAGGGCCCAACAAAGCGCGTCATCACCATTAGACTGATGCGTACTCGAGCGACGTCCTTGTACCTCGTGCTCGTGGGCCTCTTGTGTCTTCGGAAAACCACTCGTGAAGTTCATTTATTCTCCTCTATGTGGAGAGACGTCACGTTTACACTGGGACTTCTGTGGATAGCAAATAGTTGCTGGTCTTAGAAACACACTTCAAGAGGAACAAACCAGTGTCATCGCCAACATTTACGTACTGAAATTGTTCATCACCTCGAATTCTAAAGCACATTGTGTGAAAGAAGATAAGGGAGCTGAGGAACAGGAAAAAATACCGCAAGACAAGACAAACGAGGCCGCGTCTTTGGACTGTTGGCGGATTGTCGACCAAACGAGATCATTTTCATTCCATTTATGGTGGAATGAGGTTCAAGTGCAGCAGTGTATTATTTGCATTGTGGTCTCAGAACTGCAATCCCCACTCAAATGCCAAATTTCGTCCTGAACTGTCCTTGGGATCCCTTTGAGAGTTTCTCGATCCAAAAACGTATTCTCAAGACGCTTTGTTGTGCCTTGTAAATGCGACTACACTGTGCGTGCCCTACAAAACTATTGCATATTCAACAGTTACCCTCTCGATCGGGATTGCGTGCCCTAAACCCCAAATTGGGACTGTGAGAGTCGCACATCTCGAGGCTTCTTTAGCCAGGTTTCAACTTGAATTTTGTCGGAACCGTCAAAATTGTGTGGCCTTTGCACGTGCAATAGTGTCGGCATGAAATACCGCACCAGGAGCGCTAATGGGTGACAAAAGTGTGGAGAAATAGTGAAAGGGTTCACATCTGGTGTTCTCTCTCTCGCTCTCTCTCTCTCTTTCTCTGTCCTCTCCCCTTTCCAACGTACTTTTCCTTGCTCATTGTCCTCTCAAGTTCTGTCCCAGAAATCTCCAAGATGAAGCAGAGGAGGTGACATATCTTTGATGGAGCACCAGATGGTCTGCCCCCGACATTGCAAAGGATACTACATCCATCGTGTATGCTTTAGCATAGAGATGTGCTTGAAAAACCTTCTTCCTCGAGTGCAGCGTGCTGTTTCAGGGGCGTGCCCATTTCCAAGGGCGTGCTCCTTTCCATGACTTACTGGGTTATGTTGCGATTGAACTGTGACACTAATTATAAATTTGGCTGGGCTCGAGATGCGACTGCTCAATTATTTCCTTCGGATATGTACCAACACCATTGTTTGTCGCTGGTTTGTCGTTATTAATGTAAGAGCATGATGGTGTCGTTGTGGCAATATATCAGAGAATGCTGTCGTCTGTCATCACCCAACTTCATGAAGCGACTACCCAGGCCAGATTTGGCCTCAAGGGCAAAGTCAGTCATCATTGAGGAGAATGAGAGCGAAACCAGAGAAGCCAGATGCAAATGGAGAAGGGGAATGAAGAAGTGCTGGCACTCCTGCTGGGCCAAGGGACCAAAACAAATATGGTCCAGGTTGGGAATTCATCAAACAGTGCGGGAAGTGCGAAGATTGGCGAAGGTGATGATCACGAGATGCCAAGTGCCTCCTTTTATTTACTTCTATTCATTCCACCATCACAGTGTTCTGGTTTTCTTTCTTAGAATAGTATCATGGTTGGGCGGAGGAACTTGATATGTAGACAAACGTTTGATTGATATTTCATATCCATATGAAAAGACGTCTCACTCCCGTTTTGCCATAAAGTGTCTGGAATACCCAAACCCTTGCCCGTTATATTCACGGTCCTTTGTGTTCCTTTTACAGACTCACGTTGCCCTCCCGCAAACAAATCCTTCCAACACTGGAAATCATGGAACAATGGTGGCACCTCTATCTGCATCGGCTCCAGCATTTGCCGTATCCCAACTCTCTCATGGTGTCAGACAGGTACGTTTTATGGTGGAGAGTTAATAAAGGTTCACGTTAATTTTTCCGTCATGTTAACATCAGGCATCATATCTGCTTCCTATCAAAGCAAGGAAGGTGAAGTCCAATATGTTTTTTAGGAAATTAAAGTCAACACCAAGCTAGGCCAGATGTTACTCATGCCCACGCCTTACTCTTAAAGCGAGTGAGGTACGAGTTGGAAAAAATAGCAGAGATATTATCGTTCTAAGCAAGAAAGGGCCTTTCTAAAGTGCCTCTCAAAAGACTGCAAGCTTCTATTGTTTTAAATGTGGCCAATATTTTGAACCATTTCAAAAGTGCCGTAGAATGTTCACTCGTTTGTCCTTGCATTGGTTCCCTAGCCTTGTTTCAAAACTCTGCCGTGGTCTTCATTTCCTGAAAACAAAGGCCAGACTGAAAAGCGATCCTTTTCGTCTCGACAGGGGAGGGAAGGAAGAGCCAACGTTATATGATATGTATGTGGCATCATTGAGCGTCTACTAACCCTGACTTCGGCATGACCTTCACTCGTCGACTTTCTACCGCTATATTTTTTGAAAAGGCCTAAACAGCTAGCTATGCACGCATGGGCGAAGCCATTCGTCAAGTGGCTTGATGTGTACTGTACTGTTTTGTGCTGGTGTAGAAGGATTCACAGGACTCGCAGTCTCACACTTGCACATCTCTGGGCCCTTAGAACAAGAACAGAGAAGATCGTTTCGTCACTTTTGTTGTTCCCTTCCGTTCCCCTACTCTGTGCGTGTGTGTGTGTCAGACCGACAAAAAGATCTTCTTCATTCGATCTTCTCCTTACTTGGATGCAAAGGAGGCAAGTGGCCGTTAATACGTACGCCTCAGTGAAGCAGTCAAGCCTCAGAGAGCCGCGCTCAATTGCCTTTTAAGTGTCTTCCATATCTCCTGGTTTTGGGGGAGTCTAAAGGCCAAACTTGTTAAGTTGCGACAAAAATCGTTTTGGAAGAGAAGTTCCGTGTTCCCTGGGCATCTCCAAGACCTATTGGTACGACGAGGATGTCCCTGGTTAGTCGTTCACCCATGACGATGGATGCAGGTGGCCGGGGCACCCATTTGGCGTCCATATCCCGGAGGACCCAAATGCAATGTCTCTGCGTGGAGGATATCCGGGCCAAAATGCCCTTGGAGACGTTGGTGTGTCCGTATGCCACTCGTTTGGTAAGCCACACGGAGATTGCAGCCCGACTGGTTCATTTTGCGGGGTCATAAAAGAATAAATTTCACATTCTGATTGCAAATGTCGCAGTTGAAATGGTGGGTCCGAGGATCGGGGACACATATTGTGTTTGTGGTGAAGGCGATGGTCGGCCTCAAACCTCCCCGCGGGCACTTGGGGTCGGATCATTCACCTTGAAAGCGTAAAATGGAGCGCTAAGCTCCAAATGCCATTCAAACTGATAAAGTCATTGAGACAAACATCGGTGGAGGGGTTATTTCCGTGGTTGTTTTCTTCCTCCTTTCGCCTGGGCTGCTCATTTTATGAAGATATATTCCGAAACTTGTATGCGTGTGGTTGTGTAACGAGTGAAGAAAACCATCTTGGAATGGAAGGGAACGAAGAAAGGGACGAAAACACTCTAGCACCTAACCCGCAGTAGATCCGTCGTCATTAAATTCCCCCAAATTACATGACAAATGATGGTTTTCCCTTGATCCATGAAAGCAGATGGGATGAAGGCATACTCTCCCGGATATCTAGCCCCATGATTAATTGTCCGCCCCTCATTGTTTTGTTCCTTTCAAATTTGTAGGTGATTCTATGCAAGGATGAGCAAGGCAAAGTTGGTCTGAAAGTGAAATCCATCAACAAGGGCGTGTTCGTGTGCCTAGTGGCCAAAAACAGCCCCGCTGCCATGGGCGGTCTTCGATTTGGCGACCAAGTCCTACAGATCAATGGAGACAACGTGGCCGGATTCAACGAGAACAAAGTGCACGACATCTTTAAGAAAGCACCTGTTAACAACATTGTCCTGGCCGTCCGAGACAGGTAATCAATGAACGTTTCTGACTAAATCCACCTGTTACCTAACGCCATGAAAAGACTCTGACAAGATGTTCCCACACTTTAATGTTCGAAAAGACGCTTGAAAAATGGAGTCCCCAAAAGCAAGCCATTCTGGGTCAGCTCTACTACCGTAAATGGCATTCAAGTGTTACAACTAGCCTTTTCAAGTCTCTTTTGGAGAGATTTCGAGCTTGAGAAGTTCAAGGGGGAAATAATGAGACCCTCTCTCTCCCTCTTCCCACAGCAACCCCATAACCTCTACTACCCTTTCTGTCCGTCTTTTTCGCCCTCTCATGTTCCAACGCAAATTGGCTGCTCAAGCAAGATCCGTCCGTTTAATTTTTGGGCTTGAGGGAGGGGGGACACATTTTGCAACCATTTTGTTGTTGACTAATACTGCCCAAGACTCGACAACATTTCGTCGTGTAGACAGCCGCTTTGGTTCATGTGGGAGGGCACCAAGTTGCCCATTACATGCTTTTCAAAAGGATTAGTAGCAAATGAACCCTTCTCGTTTGACCTTTCCCGTTTCTCCCTCACTTCTTTTCTTCCCCCAAACCGGAAAGAATGCTTTCCGCTTTCAACGCCCCTTCAATTTGGATCTTAAATACATGCAAGAGATCACCGTAATAGAAGAGGCTAAATTGCGAAAGTTCGCCCATTTCTTATCTTGTTAGCATTAGTTAGAAAAAGGAATATCTGGTTTTGCTGCACCTCTGTGTGTCAAGTTTGGGAGTTGAAAATAGAAAATCATGTCGAAGGAGTGTTAGAGTTCCACTGATTGTGGCCAAGTTTGCAGCTCTTATACATTTTCTGTTCTCCCTTCTCTTGGCAGACCTTTTGAGCGTACACTGACCCTCCATAAGGATTCCACCGGGCATTTGGGCTTTCAATTCAAGGATGGGAAGATCACGGCAATCGCTGTCAACTCATCTGCGGCCAGGAACGGCCTTCTGATTGACCACAATCTTTTGGAGGTAAGTTTCCAACAGAGTTAGGAGGGGCAAAAATTGAGCGACGGCCAATTAAGGATTGGTTACAAGTCATCAATCTTGTCTTGTTGGAAGGATCTAGGTAAAAAAATCCTTCCCTAGTGGAACGGAAGTAGATGGCACACATTGCACACATTGCCATTGAGGGAAGGAAGGCGTTGACGAATTCTAGGGCAAAGGATGTGTCCAGCTAGACCTTTGAGAAATCCTATTTACGACTTCCTTGGAGGATTACTAGATCCTCCCCTCTGAATTGCCAAATCCCTTCTTTGGAAAATCTAATTAAATGCTAGGGAATTACATTTCGCCCAACTTCATCATTCCATGTAAGGTACACGTGTGCCAAAAGATTTAGTCGGTGAAAAAACGGAGAGTTTGGGTAATTAAAAGGAGAAGCCGTGTACACTTTTTTGTCGTTTTTTATGACCTCCCCCCCAGTCAAGGTCAGTAACAACTTCAGCATTTATCCTTCCAATAAAGTAAATAGAAGGAGAGCGTAGACCACTGAATGCTCGATACTTCCATATCGTACGTATAGTTTTGAACCATTACGGGACTACTTCCGTAAATAACCCATTATTGGGAGCTTGCATGGTACACATGGTTGTCCAATAAATGCTTCATGATTGTAACAATGAGACCCTTGTTGTTTTACTTTCTCCCAACCAAAGGTGAATGGCCAGAACGTGGTGGGCGTGAAAGACAAGGAGACTACAAAGCTTATTGATGAAGGAGGTCAAATTGTGACCATCACTGTGATACCAAATTTCCTTTACCAGCACATGGTTAAAAAGTAAGTGACAATAGTTTATTTGTCATAGTTCGGAGCGTGACTGTTATTAATTGCTTTATTCTATTTCCTTAGCATGGCCAATTCCTTGGTGAAAAAAATGATGGATCACTCAATGCCCGACATTTAAACGACCCTCAACATTGTCAAACTGAATTGAAAAGAGTGCCATCTAAAACAACCAATGTGTGGCATGATGTTGATGTATTATTACGTTTCTCATTCTAATGGTCACACTGCACTACAAATTTGACGGACTTGGCCTTTTGTCACAAAGAAGATACGAATTTTTCAATCAAAGTTACATTATTGCTTTGTGTTTCATAGCATAAAATATATTAATCAAATAGTGTAAACTCGTGAATTTATTTTCTGCCTTAATCGATTGGACAATCTAATTTGGGATCATTAGTATCAAAACATAGAATAGGTGAAAATGGGCCTTCCAGCAATGTTTTTAAAATATTAGCTCAATCTTCCGGCAGTTTAAATAGCTTGAAATCATCTTAGTGTGTTTGAGTTGGCTGATCTAATATCTTCATCATTAGCGATGTTGCCGTTTTGAGTGTTCAGGCCTCATTATCGTGACGAACGCGAGTGGAAAACAAGTTTTTCACATACTCCAAAATGAACACAATTGTTAAAATTGGTTTGCATTGTTTGGCATTTCATTTCTTTAGCATTTCCCCCTCGAATAAGAATAAGGTGCGTTTTGAGCAGCATCATTGGGTATGATGAGAATAAGGAAAGTGTTTTGAATTCAACTTTTGTTATTATTACAATAGAATGTACCATCAGCTTAAGAAGCATATGTTACCAATCAACAAATAAAGACAAACTTAAGAATGGTTCTAAGGACGCATGTGCTCAAATGGTGCCATCGTCATATACGAGGTGCTTTCAAAATCAAAATGCATTCGTTTCATTTCTCTTTAATCATCGGATTAATACCTGAGATTGAAAAAATCAAAACATGGAGCAACCTATTTTGAGTAACTTTTACTTTATTAGATTTCTGTTGCCGCTGACCAAGATGGTGCTATTTCCATTTCATCTCAGTATGTTGTCGCCACACGTGCCAAGTAGACGCTTGTTTTTTGACCTCTCAAAAGATGGGGAAGAACCCAAGGAGATCAAATAGCATCTAAACGGGGCAATCCTTCATATCCGTCAATCCAGTCTATTTGATCCATTAGATTTGAGCCATTTTCATTTCATTCTCATAAGCGCCGTTTAGAAAGTGTTTGATCTAATTTTTTTAGAATGTAAAATCACGCTAAAGTAGGCCTTGGTGGCTTCAACATGTTTGGATACAATGAATAACTTGAGTATGGTCAGTCGCAAGAGAAATTGGATTTGTCAAAAGCATCTGATATTCCGCTCTGCCATATTTCATTTTTTTACAAACAAAAAAAATAACCAAAAAAAAAAAAAAGGAAAAAAATAAAGCGAATACATTTTGACTTTGAGAGCACCTCGTAAATTCAATGCGTGCGTTGGTTTTCCGATTCACCAGGAAGAACCTGACCTGTCATGAATTTTAATATCTAAAGTGATGTTTCCAAACTGCTTGCTCGATAACGATTTGGAGTCTTAATCTCTGGAGAGTTCTTTTGTTCCACGAACCCTGCTTGGTTTGCTAATGGGTGAGCACTGCGCTACAACAATCCGCCGAGTTAATCTCAACCGAAGCCGGTTCCTGACTTCTGGCTTGACGTAAGGGCGAGTTTTTCCACACAAATCGAACGGGAGATTGGCTTTGACGTCGTAAATCATCGCTCGAGACCATCCGACAATGAACCCGAACCACTGAACCCAGATGATGGTCGACTCGGGTGCCATCTTGATCGATCTTCTGAAGATCAAATCGCACGTGTTGCTTGGGTGTCGACTTCTCCGTTGTCCCATCTTCCAACGTGCTGTTGGATGATCTTTTGAGGCATGACATTGAAGGGGACAAAGAGGAAGTGGAAGAAGAGGAGGAGGAACACGTGGCACTGAGGCTGGTGTTGGTATGTTTCTTTAAGAGCTCGACAATGGCGAAATTTCCGGCTTGGATTGCAAGATCCATTGGGGTCCGACCCTCTGAGTTGGAGAGATTCGGATCCACTTGGTCGTCGTTGTAAGCGAGAAGAAATTCGATTAAGGCCGAGCTGCCTGACAAGGCCGCGGCATGAAGGCAGCTCTCTCCATTCTGAAGTGTTCAAAAGAGAATTCAGAACAGAACGAACATTGGCCTCAAACCCTCCCGTTACTCAACGTTTCAGTTTCCTTTCCAAACGGGGGGGAGGGGGGCAATTGAGTACATAATTTGTAATTGAAGACGACACAATCCCTGTGGCTGCTAATCTTGGACATATTAACAGATATGCTCTGAGATTGAATCAGGAGTAAAGCCGAGAAATCTGACGAATATGATTTCCAAGCCCGCATGACAAGGAAACTGAAACGAGGCCAAGGGTACAATGGTAACCCCGTGTGAATTCCGCGAGAAGATATTCGCCTTACTGGTAACATTCCGACTTTTGCTTGGTACTTGAGGAGCTCTTGGACGATTTGGAGGTGGCCCTTGTGACAGGCTTTGAAAAGAGGTGTCGCGTCGTCCTGAGGATAAGAATAGAGAAACAACCACCATGAATAAAAGATGTGCGACGGATAAGTGAACGTGTAACAACCGTATCTTTCTGAAGAGTTCACTTTCATGCCATCTGTCCTCTTGGACTGCTCAATTACTGAAGTTCAAGCCATTCTAGCTTTGCAATCTCGTTAATTTACGCTTTAGGAGTTGGCAAGAAGTCCAAGGAACTTCCCATGAACAAATTTGAAAATCTACCAACTCTCAACGCTTCCGTGGTTTGTCATTGAGATGAAGGAGCTCGCGTGGTAAGCCATTTCTCAGCCAAATTTAAGACCAAAGAGGTGCCAGAAATGGCAGGGCTCTTCTCGAACGAAGCGGAAATGCCTCTTCGTTCCGGTCTAAAGAAAATTGCACCGAAATGCACGATTATTTGCTATGATGACAAAGCGACGGGCATTCGTCTTTTGCGGCGTTTATGCAGTTACTTGGCATCCTGGATCATGATGATGACGATGTTGAGGCTTACCAATCGACTTTGATCCACTTCGGCCCCGTTCTCCAACAGGATCCTGACACTCTCAACGTGTCCCAATTGACATGCGATGAATAAAGGCGAGGATCCATCTTGACGGGGTGCTCCAATGAAGATGCCCAAGTCTCGGTTCCTCTTTAGGCATTCCGTTATCAACAATGACAAGATCTTGTCATGACCGGCTTGAGCAGCGAGAAATAGCGCTGTCGTGCCATCCTGAAAGGCGAGCTTGTTTCATTTGAACTGGTGCACTAGGCGCATTTGGATCGCTTCCCTTTAGAGTTCAGGGTGAATTGACAAGGTATTCAGGTTTAGGGAGGGTTTGCTAGGTTCACATTGCTTTCCGTGAACTGAGAATTTCAATTTGTTAAATATCATGATGTTGCATTTCTTTAACGCTGGGGCTTAAAAACCTGTCAGGATCTAATACATACACCAATTCATGTTGTTTGCCAAGTAAAGAACGATGGAAAAGGTATTCAATTGTTGTTTGCATCTTTGCAAGAGAGATGCATAATCAATTAGCATCCAAAATTCCGAGTTATTAGGTGGTTAATAATCGTTAGAATGCAACACCAGCTCTTACACTTTCAATAGCACACTCAGGATATTGCAATTATGTTTTGTTAAAGGGAGCTCGATAGTTCTTCATCGAAAATGCAATTAGTGTAAAAGTAAGTTTCAAGATTTCTATTTTCCTGTTTCCTTCTCATATCTGATATCAAACTTCCAGCAAACTCGTTATCGGCCTCATTGTCATTTATCAACACCTCGCCCTTGTTATTAAGAGCTCATAAAGAATAAAAGAAAGTGATGAAATGACAAGTTAATCCAGGGTGCGGTTAGCTAACGACTTCAATAATCCAATACTATAAATAAATGTTGCCACGGTACGTACCTTCATGGCTTGGTGGATGTTGCATTTGGCTTCAATTAAGGCCTCTACAATATGAAGCCAGCCCCATTGTGCGGCACACATCAGAGCCGTGCCTCCTTCCTAAAATTTCCTCACGTGAGAAATGATCGTCTTCACTCCAGAAGGTAATTTCTTGTTGTAGCGAATTTTCGATTTCATACCTGATTAGTAGCATCCACGTTGGCGCCCAAACGAACGAGATCCCGAACAACGTCCTCCAAGCCAATTTGAGAAGCAAGCATTATGGCCGTTAGACCATTCTGACAACATTAACAGGTATAAGGAGAAGAAAAAGAGGATATAGTAGAACCGTCTGACATCTGGCTCTCCCACTGAAAATGCTTTAACGGCTAGAATTCTCGGCCATGAAAAAAAAAAGTGCATTTCGAGTTGAACGCCAACAAATAACTCAAGTCCAGAATGCAGGATGAAATCGAAAGCTGCGCAAAAAGGTCTTTCCAAATTACAAGTAACCAAGATCGTGATAACCTAATTTCATATTACCAAGAATCTCATTCAGGATTCGAGTCTGTAAGATACTATTTGAATGGCATTACCAGTGTTAATCACATCAAACCATTTGAAACATAGGTACTAAAGCAAAAGCCATACTTGGCCCGTTTATAACGAATCTCTACATGTGAGGTTCTTCTCATATGGCTCTCTACGAGCATGTTCCGAACAATACCATGTTCATTGCTCACCTCTTTGGCCACGTTTGGATCGGCACCTTCGGCGATTAAGACCTGGATACAATCCCGCCTTCGACACATAATGGCCACCATCAATGGAGTCAATTGATCCTAGACAAGCCCAACCCCCACAACACCAGAAAGATTAGCACAAATTTCATCTGGCGTGTTCAAGATCGTCTATGATGATCGGGATAGCAATTCACTCCCACATATTAACATGATTTGATGATTTACCAACGATTAGTGAACAAAGCAGAGCTTCAGAAAGAGGTTCAACCAACATGCTCAAAGCCCGAACGGTATGATTTGTGAGCCTTTGTTTTCCTTCCAATAACGTCCAAGGAAATCAAGAAATATTGCCTCTTGGGCTTTCGTCTTTAATCGTCGTGGAAGGTGAAAGGTTGGGGTCTTAAGAGCCACCTGGTTCCATGCCCTTTGGCCAGTGGATAATGGTCTGCACACTCACCTCGTCGTGTTGACAATCCACATGAACTCGACCACTGTCCAAAACACGCTGAACCCATACGGGGTCTCCAACCCTGCACGCATTGTGCAGCTCGAAATCCAACGGAGATTCGGTCTACCAACCAAAGCACAAAATGATGTCTTCAATCTGCTTTTCATTTTCGATCCTTACCTTCTTTGACATGATGAGTGTACTGATATGCCTTGAATCGAGGCCTTCTCGCACACCTGAGACGTACTCCGAGGTGCTCTAGTGCAGGTGCAGAACTGACAGTGAGACTCTGCTTGAAACTCTCTATAGCACAGCGATTTTTTTTTCACGGCCGTCCGTTTGGAATGCTTCGATGATGATGGAGAACTACGCGAGAGTCTTCCCCCGACACTTTACGTTCATCACTATAATCCTTGCCAGAGCGAAGGGCACCCGACTGCTTCGTTACTCTCTGTGTTGTGTTATGCTCTCACATATGTTTCATGAGCGATATCCATTGACGGTAAGAGGCGTGCGTACTAGCACCAAAAAAACGCACGGCGGAGAACGTGTGGACGTTGTGGACGTGTGCATGTGTGAATTACAACTGGAAGCCTAGGGAGGCCTTCCCTGGCGATTTCGAATGACTTCAAGTGAGAGCCTTTGACGAGTTGAGGACCTAGATATTATTATTGACACCACATGAATGTCATCAGAGAAAGATACTTTCCGCTTCCATCAGGCCTTTGGCAAGTGTCAGATTATCCACACTAAAAAACGTGAAATCTGAGATTTTTCTTGGCGCTCGCAAAAGAAGATTTATCGATATCAAATTCTACGTTGTTCGCACATCAGTGGTGAGTTAGGACATCGGGTCATGTGGAGGGATTTGTTCCGAGGACCCTCTGTCAAAATGCTGGACTTCGACTAATCATCGAGAACAATAAGGGAAAGACGACGAATGGACGACAGATTGATCATTTGGCTCATTGATCGGGCGCACATGTCATTGGTCTGCAATTAAATCCGATTTCTCGGAAGGATATGAGTCTATGCTCGTATGATGGCGAAAGAGGGGCGGATTGCGTTGCCCAAAAACATTAGGCAACTTAGATAAAGAGCTTGGAGGGCAGCTACTTATTAATTAAGATTCATTAGAGGTGGGGTGCTCGTTTTTGGCAGGGATCGCTACCTTAACCATAAACTATCATTACGTGCCTCTTTCGGGTGGGTTGCTCCATTTCACACATGACATGATGTGTACTCACATTCAATACACACACACTCTTCGAGGGCACGAGTATCCTGTTTAAAGAGCCCAGACACGATTCACCACGGAAAGGACAAGAATTCCCAATACGTTTGCCAAATTGTGTTCCCATTGAAAGAGACGTAAAATGAACACGTTTGGAGATTGTAAATTGAGCGTTTGTGCTTACAACTCCAATGTGTACAATAATACAAGAACGCTTCGATTAACTTTGTTCATTCAATTTATTTCAGTGGTCAGCATCAAATGGTCATTTTTGAGAAATGGCACATCGATTCACAAAGAAATCTAATTGGCAATGTTTTATTATGGCTAATCTGACGAAAGTTGACTCGTTTGGAACGGCATGGAACTGGGAGCAATAATACCAAACTTCCGGGTTTGCTTAACCTCCTTCACGAGAGGTACTTGGTCCATTAATTGGACCACGAGGAGAGGAAAATCACGCAAGTCTTGCCTTCTCTGCCATTGGCCCATTCTCACCAACAAAATGTGGGACCCTTATTTGAACTTGAAATCCTGATGATAAAAATCCAAGTCCGGATGGATCTTATGCTCGGGAACGATGGTTCCAAATTCCGTATAGTATTCCCCTCCACTCAATATCGCTGCCCAAATAGAAAACGTTCCACGAGAGAGGATTGTGGCATTGCATGAAGCTAAGAGTGCCAAATCGGTGCCAATGTCCACCTCAGAATCAGGGTTGCCAGTCCCAACGAAAAAGACATCTCCGAGTTTGTTCTTGATCTTGGCTCGAGCCCACTCCATGTCGTCAGAAACAAAAATGAAGGCTGGATGATCATATTCATCTCGAAATATGTCCATGGCATCATGGAAGTAACTGGGTTTGAGAGGCTTCTTCTTGAAATACCTCTCAAAGTATTCGAGATGATCGGTGCGACGGTTGTGGACCCCGATGAATGTGATCTCTTTCTTGGGACGACCCATTTGGGCCACTACGTGGTCGATGATCTGGGCTGCTCGTTGTGTGAGATCGGGTTTGAATTTCAAGGTTTTCATCATGTTGTATCGACCCGCTTTGACCAGAAGTTCATGTTCTCGACACTCGTGGGATTGGCTCCTACAATACGGATTAAAAGAAATTGACCTTCGAATTTGGCGGAATATATCTCACTGAAAGATTTTAAAGACCCTAGCTGAACAAGAAGTGTGCTGATAAATCTGCTAGCACCAAATTTGACCTGATTACGATGCTCAAATTTGTGAAATGCATTGTTCATTCTTTTGTAACGCGATCAGTTGGACGATTCAAATTTCTTTGAAACTAAATGGCAAAGTGCTTAGAGCCACCTAATCTACCGAATCCAATTTACTGTGGAAGCTTCCAGTCAGACTAGTTTGCCATTCTAACGGGCTTTTATTAGAGTTGTTCCAATCTGGAATGTGCAGTCCCTTGGGTCTGAGATCGTCACTGTTCCGTGTAGGTTTGAATGAGTAACTTGGGCGTTGCTTCTCGTGACTGGTCCCGTTTCCTGACCTAGTTCTTGACTGTTTATTTTTTGTTGTTGTCTATATTTTTTCGCTTTTCGATTTCATCCCCTGCATTCTGACATTCACTTCCATGTGTTTCGAGAGGGAAATTAATGCGCAATAACTGTCTTTGAGATAATTTGAATGAAGGTTTGGTAATTATCAGTTCGCTACTTATCTCAATGGAACTATGGTAGCTAAGTGGTCTAATATACCCGATAGAGGCATGGGTTCGAATCCCATCTCCGGAGAAAACCATTTTTTTTTCATCTTAGGCCTCCTCTATTTTATAATATTCGTTGCCCTGCTTCAAAAGCTTGGTGTTACTGGCAGTCTCTCTTCTTATGATAACGATACAAAGTTAGTTTCTGGTAGGAATGGCCAAGATTGCACTAGCCAAAGGACCTAGAAATAATCTACTCTTGGGTAACTGAGAGTAATATGGACCTGGAGGGAATGAAATTCCACTCAATGACATTCGGGTCAACTCCATTAAATACGTACTCCACTCGTAGATAATGGAGGTAAAGATATTGAGCAGGTCTCATCTATGAAAGATCTACCTAGGTGTAGTCCTCCAAAATAATGGAAAGTTCGATGAGCATATCCAGTTGAAGGTGGGTAAAGCTTTTCAAATGTGCGGTTGGATACATCGCACGTTTAAGTCCAGAGACAGCATCATGATGCTAACTCTGTACAAGTCGATTGTCCAGCCACATCTTGAGTATGCTTCTCCCATTTGTTCAGCAGGTTTGCAAAAGACGAAAGGTATCTGATACTGTACGTCTTTAAAAGTATCCATGAACTTTGCATGCTACGCAGGGAATACGTAGGCCTTGTTGATCCGGTTGCATCTTTCAAGTCTGACTTGGATAAATTTTTAGATAGCATTCCAGATCAACCTTACATTCACGGACTGGCTCGGTTTGCCAACTCAAATTCGTTGTTGGACCAAATATCCTATAAAGATTGAAAGGTAATAAATAGACGAATTATAACCTTTCATTTTGATAGTACTGGGGATTACATTCCCTGTAGCGGTTAGAAAAGCCCGTGAATAAACAAACCAAAAAATTGAGAACAATGCCGTTGCTGGTGTCTAACGGAAAAGTAACATTGTTTAACAGAGTCAAGTAGTTCAGGCCATTAAAGTATTCGATCATTGAAAATGTCCCAGAAGACCTAGGGGCTAGAAAGATGTTGGAACAAGGAGAATGCCTCAATTCCTTCCTTCACCTTTTCTCGATTGTGATCATCCTCAATGTTTCCAGCTCAACTTCATAATGTAGATCATTGAAAATCAAGCTCACCTGTAGGAGTTAAAGTCCCTTGAGAGTCCTGGCAATGTTGGAAATAGATGCAAGGCTCGTCCTAATCTGAAACTTTTGTCAATGAGCAATGGCCGAATGAATTGGTTGTAGTTTTCCCATTCAATTTCCTTTGGATGTTCACAGAAAGTGGCTTGAAAACTTTTCAAAAAGAGGGACTCTTGAGTGAAAAACTTGCTCAAATTAGTGATACAATCGTCTGTGACGTATGCATCAACATCAAGAGAAATTTTCAATTGGAGCATTAACGAATATAGAGTGAGCTGATTTCCTAATCTGCCCGTGGCGTTGGCGAAGAAAATGGATTTTTCGTCGGGCTGAGGAGGTTGAAATTTTCGACATGTTGATTGCACTTGCATTGTAGAACCGAGTATAAAGATGCTTGTTAATGCACGATTATGCATACCGAAAGTTTTCAGAGTTGACACATTTATTTTATTTTGATCTTGACAAAAAACATGCTGAGTACAGGAAGTCAAACTTTTGAGCGGTCACGCAACCTCCTTGTTTGTTGGCCATTCCAAGAATAAGTAAAACTGACGACTAGTTCCAAGCCTATACTACGAAACTTAATACATTTACATAATAAAATGCACGATTCCGCGTTAAGAAGACCCAAAGAGGGAGCGGGTTTCAAAGGGTTTTTATTTCTTCATGGCGAAAATGATTTGAGCGACAAAAATGTTTGAAAGAATAAGTGTCAAAGATGGAAATTCATTTTACCATAGTATTTTCATGAAATTTATACAAACGAATCATTTGACAAACATTTGACTGTTTTGATTTAACTTTGTTCTTTGTTTCCTTATCTTAACATGATCAGAGTCTAAACAGGTTTGTTCGTACAATTTTATGATAATGGAAAGCTTCCGATGAAACATTCAAATGCGAATTGCGAGTAACACGTTCTCTTGAAAAGGATCATAATGAATTCATATAACTCGTCGATATTTGATAATAAAAAAAGTCAATTTTCATCCACGATCTAATTGGCAAAGTAAACAAGGCAAACATCTTCTCCTCGGATTACATGGGTTTAAAACCTTATGGTGGCAGTCATTCTTATAATTATTATTATGTGCCCTTGGAAAAAACCCTTAAAGAATATAGTCCTGTTGGTAGAATTCGTCATGAGGATCCATGATATGATCTGGAACTACGAGTCCAAATTCGGTGTGATATTCACCCCCACACAAAATGGATCCCCACATGCCGAAAGTACCACGAGAAATAATGGTGGCATTTGCATGGGCCATGATGGCTAGATCAGTGCCGATATCCAAGTCCACATCCGGAATACCGATTCCGGCAAAAAACACGTCACCCTTCTTGTTCTTGATATTCTTCTTGGCCCAAGCCATATCATCCGAAACGATGAGGAACGCCATATACTTGTGATCTACCTCCTCGCTGAAATAGAGACACACTGAATATTGAAAGTATGAAATGATGGACGATAGTAGCTCTCAAAAATTGAGTTTGTCATGATTTGTAAGTGGTGATTTCTCTCAAAGAGTTTTTTTTTAGTTCCTAACTCAGAGCTAAGATTGCTCCATGGAATAAACTTGGTCACTGACTCTAACAATTCTTCGTTTTGATAGACATTATTTATCTAAAAACACTAACTTTGCACTGTTGGGTAAGAAAGGCTGCCTTACAGTAAATTCAGAGACTTGTTACACCACGGTGCGCGGTCTAAAAATTCTCAACTTTGGTACACTTTCAGACACAATCAAGCTAAAATTTACCCTAGAGCATCACAATGCATTTAAGGACCAATTTGCCATTAAAGGGAAAATGTGTTTACCGCATCACATCCATTGTATGATGGAAGTACGAAGGCTTCAGGGGTCCTTTGCCTTGTTTCACCTCCGTGTATTGGATATGGTCCGTTCGGCGATTATGGACCGCCACAAAGGTGATGTCCTTCCGATTTTGGCCCATGGTCTTGGCCACTTCGTCGTAGATGTGGTTGACTCGTTTCATAATTTCAGGCTTGAATTTGAGCGTATTCCTCATTGTCCTTTGATAGGCCTTGACCAGCAACTCATGCTCAGGACATGCATGGGCTTCACCTCTGTGAAGATCGATGGACACTTTCTCAATATATGATGTAAAATGAAAATTTAACTGATTGTGAATTCAACCTGTAAGCATCAAACTTGGAGTCCTTTCCGGTAGAAGGCCATAGGTACAAGACCTTTCCGGTTCTGTAGTTCTTATCAGTCAATAGAGGGCGGATGTGCTTGTAGTAAAAGACCCACTGAATTTGATCATAGTTGCAATATGTGGCTTGAACACTTTTTAACTTGATGGACTCCTCAGTAAAAAACTTTCGCAAATAAATGAGACATTCATCGTTGATGTAAGAGGTAACGCCTAATGATATTTGAAGTTGATACATGACAGCGTACATGAGTAAATTATTGCCTAATCGGCCAAACGCTTCACTGAAAATAATGCTCTTTTCATCAGGTTTGGGCGGCGTGTAAGTGACACAGCCCGGATGAATGACGGGATCCATTTTAACGGCATGGCCTAGCACAGCAAGCCCCAAAACACCTAATATCACACACGACTTCATTTTGATTTTGATAATAATATTTTTGCTGAGCAATTTTTCCCTTGTTCAGTTCTGCAAATCGCGCAACCTCCCACCATCATACATTTATCAAGGAAAACATAAAACTGAAGAGAGTCAAGTGAAAGAATTTTCCTTTGAGGTCGAATGCGAACTGCAAATACGAACGACCCAAGCTTGTCCCACGCATCCTCGTGATTTCGAGCCGAATTTCCACCCGATATTTTCCTTGTGCGTAACGTTTGACAGATGGCGACGTGAAACCTTTGTCTGCTGAAACTACTCTCCATACCTTCAGAGTGACTAAATTGAGTGTGTCATTGATCGATCCGGCTTCAGCCCAATGGATGAGATCTCAAAAACGTGCAATATATCTTTGGATGTTGGAACCCGTTATGTGACAGGGAAAAGTATGTGAGGCAAGGCTAACTCCTGGTAGCCGTATCATGTCATTCAAGGCCTGATATTGTGTTGCTTGCGGCATTTGATTTCACTCTGCTTCTGTCTCTGAAGTGGCAATGTCACCAGATCTGAGTGCTTGAGTAAGAAAAAAAGAACACAAAAAGACCAATAACAAGACAAAATCCTACCCATGTTGACCAACATATCACACTAACGCCTTTCACGATCTTGATGAAAGTGTGTTGCTCCTATTTTGTGGCCTTCCCTGCTTGTTCTTATCATCATGACTTCGGCTCAACTGTAGCTTTTAATGGCACCACCCAATGAGACCTTAACACGCCCCCAGCGGTTGATCGCGGGCGTGTTTCTATTGCTCGTGGTGGATGTGATCTGGGTGTTGTCTTCCGAATTCACCGGCTACATCTTTCACGACCTCCATTATGACAAGCCTTTCTTTAGCACCTATTTCAAGACCTCTTTGTTCATGGTCTATTTAACCGGTTTCCTGTTTCATGGCACGTGGCGAAATCAGTGTTTCCGAGAACTGAACGCTTTACCGGCGTCTGCGACGACAAACGCCAATGGGCGCTCAGCTCGACGGGGCATGCGCTATCAAAGGGTGAATGACCTCTCAGAATGCGATGAAAGTCGAGACGAATCGGCCGATGATGAGACAGAGCCAGTGCTCTCGCGGTTCTTGGGCAGTCCCACTTATGTGCCGGCTAATATTCCCTCGGAGAGCGGGAAAAGTTCGGGAACCGAGAGTGAGAATGAAGTGGTCGTGACGGGGAGTCAGTCCAGGCGGGTTCGGTTCAAGGACATGGCTCAAGTCGTGGAGATGAGTCCGGGGGATGCTCTGTATGCGAATTTAGCGCGATTATCTTATTCGGCCAGCATCCGGGCCCGAGCCGCTTTAGAGCGAGCGGCCTCAAAATTGACCATACGGGAAGTGATCCACGTGGCCATGATGTTTTGTCTGCCTTGGTTCATGGGAAATTACTGTTATCAAGCCGCCTTGTCCAACACAGATGCGTCCATCGTCAATGTGCTCTCCTCGAGCTCGTGTCTGTTCACGCTTTTACTATCGGCGGCTTTTCCCTCGGAAGCATCGGACCGACTCACGCTGTCCAAGTTATGCGCTGTTTGCTTCAGTATGGTGGGTGTGATCTTTGTCAGTTATTCGGACTTACGACTGGAGGGTGGCATTCCCATCGGGGCCATGTGGACATTACTGGGCTCCCTCTTCTACTCGTTGTACATCGTATTGCTTCGGAGAAAAGTCAATCACGAGGATAACATGGACAGTCCCATGTTCTTTGGTTTTGTGGGTCTGTTCAATGCCGCTCTACTTTGGCCGGGTCTTTTGGCTCTCCATCTGGTGAAATGGGAGGCCCTTGAGGCTCCCTCCGCCACCCAAATGCAATTTCTAGTCATCAACGGCCTAGTGGGTACGGTGTTTTCCGAGCTCATGTGGCTTTGGGGATGTTTCTACACGTCCAGTCTCGTGGCTACCCTGGCCATTAGTCTGACCATCCCGTTGAGTGTGATGGCAGATGCCTTTTGGAAGAAGAAGAGCTATTCGCCGATTTTCTTCGTGGGCGCCATCCCCATGTTCATATCGTTTTTCATTGTGGGGATGCTGACCCATTACCAAGATTGGGATCCCGTGTGGGACGGCTGTCATGCGTGTTGGAAGCGCATTCGGGGAGTGTGGAATCCCAGCTCGAGAAATACATACGTGTTCGATCGAAATGAGCGCGAGTCGCTGATCAATCCAGAGGTCGCCACCAGTCCCGATGATGGCGTCTGATATAGGGCCCGAATCCTTGCAGCCAAGAAAAAATGATGAAGAGGCTAGATGTCTGGAACGGGTCCTTGAAATGGGTCAAGTTTGTTTGTCAAATATACATAACCATACACAGATACGTATACGTACGAGCGTATGAGAACTAAGATGTGAACGGCTTCAATGGGTTTTATTCATAATACTTATTCATCGGGCGGGAATCCCCACACTTTTAAGGAGCCGGTATCGCGATCCCGCTCATACTTCTCTTTATCGTCGCAAGCATAAGCTAACAGATATCGTTTGGGATGCCAAGCAATGGTGAAAGTGGGCGCTGTGACCGGAATGGCATGTATTTTCTCACCCGTTTCCACGTGAGCAATATCAATGACGGTGTCTTCGGAGGCCGAGGCCAAGAGCTTTCCGTCGTAGCTGAACGATATCGCCCGTACGGGCCATTCCAAGCGGCTAAATGTGCGCACACAAGCAAGTTGATCGACATCCCACAGAGACACCAAGGCATCGGCACACCCCACAGCAAAGTATTTGCCCTGAGGGTCGAATTCGATGCAGATACAATTCCCCGGATGTGCCGGAAGAACGTTGAGAAGTTCCAAGTCCGGATAGCCATAAACATTCACGCACCCATGGCCATTGGTCAAGAAGAAAAGGTCCCCGGTGTTGTTCCACTTGAGCTCGTTCACTTCGTACTTGAACTGTTCTTCCAGACGGATCTTCTGTCCTTTGACGTCGATGAAGGTGACCAAATCTTCCTTGTTGCCCACGGCGATGGATTTACCATCGGGCGACCAAGCGATGTTGATGTTCTCGCCTTTGGTGGGAATGTTGCTGCAACATTTGGCCGTGCGAGCATCCCAAATTCGAACGGTTTTGTCCCCAGAGGCGGTGGCCAAGAGCTCCGGATTGGTGGGATGCCAACACAACTGGTCCACACTATCGTTATGGCCTCGGAATGTATTTTCCTTGTTCAATCGATCCGTGCCCAGGGCGAAGACACACACTGTTTTATCGTAAGAGCCGGACGCCAATCGTCGGCCATCGCAGTTCCAATCCACGGAATGGACTTTGTGAGCGTGCGAATTGTATTCGCGAGTCTTGAAGTTCTTCTTGAACTTGTTCTGCAAGTCAGTCACATCCTGGCTCGAACTTATCACCATGATCAGGGCTCTGCAATGAAAATAAGGCACTCCAACGATTAAACCTTTCTAGAAATTTTGACAGAGTCAGACGTGATTGACGGGTTTCACATGTATTTCGGTCCCATGGCTTGAACAACTTCCGTGACGAGAGCGGGTTCGTGAACGAGATCTTTCCAACCCACAGAGTTGGTCACGTCCACTGAGTTCCGAGAGATGAACTCAATGGCTTTCTTCTTCAATTGCTCGGCCATTCGATCACGGGCAAACAATAACAGCGAGCAAACGTTGTCGATACTCATATTGGAACACAGGGACTTTTCACACGTGTCCTTTAACTCGCCAATATTGTATTTATCAGCCGCGGCAAACAGTTTCCGATTGATCCGTTCCAAATGAACCACCCGATTGGTGTACATGAACCGCAACATCTCCAACACGGCTTCCGAGCTCAAGTCCGTGATCAGGACCCGATTGGACAAGGACTCTTTGAATTCGTGACTAAACATGGCATCGAACACGTCCGATTTCCGAGCCAACATGTATTTGTGACACGGGAATTCCCGTTCTTCACACACCAACGACACATCCGTGTACTTCATTTCGTCCATGAATGTGCGACCCTCTCGTCCCACCCCGCCACACCCACCGGTCCAACGCATGGGACCGCTCGTGGTCAACGGGCTGGCCATACTACCCCCGCCCGCATTATCGGGCGTGCTGGCTTCCGGATGTAATTGATCCCGACATTCCAACTCGACCCGACATCGGATGACCAGGCTGTGATCCTGCAAAAACGGATTATTCGGGGCTCGGAGCATGGCCAATCCGATGAATTTCTTCCAGCCCCGCGAACTCTTCCGCCGATCGGCCAGAAACTGCACCGAGCCCACATGGGCGTTGTGTTCCACGGCTTGCATTCGAAACGGGTCGTTCAAACCCGGATTGGGGCCCAGATTGTTGGGCGGACCCAGGATGCAAAAGGTATATTTGACCCAAACCGGTGGTCCGGCCACCTGATTGATGAAGATGGAGGCGTAGTTGGCGTGATCGGCATCGCATCCACGCGGATACACCTTGATTCGCCAAATGGTCTCGACCAACGCGCCGGATTTGACCTCATGGGCCGGAACGGTGAACTTGGTATTGAGGGACACGCCCACGCCCTCGTCGCGGGTCATGAAGTCTTCGATGGTCCAATCGTGCTTGCCCAGCGTGATGGGATGCGAGAGACGAGAGTTCTTGGGCGTGCTACTCCGACTGTGGCTGAACACGCCTCCTCCATTCCACATCATTTCAGTCCTTTTACTCCTTGAGCATTTAGTCTTCCGATAGTAAATGCACTTTTTATACCGACAGTCAATGGTGGAGGTTGTGTGAGTACTCTTAGTATTATTGCGAGAGCGCCAGGCAGAATCTGGTTGGCTTTCTCACCACGCCAAAGCTCGGGCCCGGGCATACGTTAGGTCTGGATCAAAGACATAAAGAGATGTCTAAGGCTGGCCAAGTTTGTGGATATACTTTACGATTCAATAAAAATTGATGCGTTTGAGTTTCTAGGTCAGGGTGCAGATATAAAAACTTTCCGCCTGACCTACGCTACCTCCGAACTCTCTGTGTGTAAAAAATAGGTTCGAAGTCAGTGCATCAACAACGAGAAGAAGAACCGATATTTTGGTTCTTCGTCTGGATAGGGTCAAATTGGCGTCAGTTACCCAATATATTGTAAGTCTGCAACCAATTTAGATTAATCAAGTACTTTGAAATTGTCTGTAAATAAGTGGATGGGTTAATTTAAGTCAATAATGTGTCCGTGCTGTAGAGAGCTGGGCATTATAACCGACCTAAAGCGATAAGCATTGGAAGAATACCTTACCCTGAAGCCATCGACAACATGACATCACGCAACCTCTTAGTTGAATGTCAACAATCCTCCTCCTTGTTTCACTCTCAATGGCAATTGAGTATTTAGCCTAGAACGGGGGCAGGGATCAAGCGACAATCCGGGAGGCGAGAGGCTGGACCATGATTCAATTTGACCTTTTACGGGATTTGGCCCGCCGGGAGTTACTTGATCATCTGGACAAGTATGCAGGCACCAAGGTAAAACAACCCGCCAGCTTGATCCCCATATTTGGACTAGGAGAAATTACAGCTCAAGGATTGAGCATTAGGACAAAGAAAAGACGCCATGGTTACCTTAGATCAATCATGAACAAAGGCCTGGATGTGCCTTTGGTGCCAGGTTTGGTCAAACATACTTTGGGAAACTGTTGACCGATTATGCTTCCCTAGGTTTTGGTGTGGGACGAAGGCTTGACGGCCCCGTTGGATCTGATTGCCAAGCACTCGGTCCTCCGAGAGCGACAAGTGGACAAGATGGTCCCACTCAAAGCGGGTCGATTGCCCGTGGACTTGGGGCAGTTTGACAATGTGGTCTTCATGGTGCGACCGGACGTACATCTCATGGATGCCGTGGCCGACAATGTTCAGCGGTGAGGGAAGCGGCACACTTGAAATGGGGACATTGTTTAAAGATATTTGGGGAATTCGTTTAGGGAAGAAAGTGCTCATGGCACGCGAGCGGAATTCCACATCATGTTCGTGCCTCAGCGGTCGTTGTTGTGCGAAATGCGGCTCAAGGAGAAGGAAGTCTTTGGCTCGTTCACCTTCTTGGACGAGCTCTCGTTATTTTGGTTTCCCTTGGATATTGATGTCATCTCCATGGAGAACAGGTGAGCTCCGTGGTCGCTTGACCTGAATCTCCACCCTGGATGCTTTGAATCATGTATTTTTTGGTTTAGGTCGGTGTTCCGTGATTACCATCTGAACGACGATCCCACGTGCTTAAATCGCGTGGCCAAAGGCATCCTCGCCCTTCAATCTGTCTTCGGCGTGATTCCTAAGGTGTACGGAAAAGGCCCAGCCGCTCGCCAAGTCTACGAGTTCATGGTTCAAATGCGGAAAGAATCTATAGCCCACGAAAATCCCGTCATTGGAAAAATCGACAGCCTCATCATTATCGACCGACAAGTATGTACTCCGGGCCAATGACACTTAGGCTGAGACTAGTATCTAAGACGTGGCTATTTTCTTAGATCGATTTGATAACACCATTCCTGACCCAATTGACCTACGAGGGTCTCATTGACGAGACGTTTGGCATCAAGTTCAATTCCGTTCGTTTGCCCGCGCATAAATTCAAGGCTCCAGATTCGCCCAACGACGATTTCGACGATCCGGATCCATTCGAAATGAAGACTATTCCCCTTCATTCGGGCGAAGACATGTTCTGTGAGTTGCGGGACAAGAACTTCAACGCTGTTGGTCCCACATTGAGCAAGAAAGCGAAATACGTGTCTTCGCAATTTGAAGAACGACACGAGGCCAAAACCGTTCAGGAGCTCAAGTCTTTCGTCGACAAGCTTCCCCAAATGAAGGTAAGACGTTTCACTTAAAACTGGATCATGATGAAAAATAAAGAAAGGGCGGGCTACTCAATGCTGGAAATGCATTTTCGCCACTTTTTCCGATCTTTTTGCACTTCTTGCCTTTTCCACCGTTTTGGCCCAAAGTTGAGTTTTTGCATAAATTTTTCGCTGTAGTGTTTTTTTTGTCAAACATTGTTTTCTCTTTTGCGCGGTTCAGTAACTTTGCTATTTATTGTCTCAAATAATTTCTCCTGTCTTGCATTTTGCGCAATCTTTTCACCATCAAGCCTTGAATATGTGGCATATACTTTACTCTTTTCCAATACATGGGGCAAAACATTAATTAGAAGATTATTTATTTCCCTTCTTTGGGCATGCAGAGTTGATGTGTCAAATTTATTGATATGAATTACTTAAGGACCAACGTTTTGCCCTGCTCTGAGGCAAAATCATTCAAAATTTCAGGATAGCTCAAGCTGTTTTTTGTTCGAAGAGAAAACTTGATTTACATTGCTCTTTGGGCGCGGCTTCGTAGCGCAATTTAAGCACGAAATAATCCCTTATAATAATTCAGTACAGTGCTTCTGTAGAAGCCTTTCGTAACCTTTTTTTTATGGCTTGCAGTTTTTTTTTTTTACGTATTTTTTTTTTGCTTTTTTTTGTTATCACTTTGCTGTTGCTTCTGTCAAAAAAAGTTAACAGAGCAAAACATGTCTGCACTTCTCGCATTTTTTACCCGTGTTATTTCTTTGTAATATGCATTTCTCCCCAATTTTGATTGCATTCCTTGAACAGCCCTAATGATGACTCGCCGGCTCTTTGTTTCCTCTCAGATTCTGAAACAGTCTTTATCGATCCACACGACCATAGCCGAGTTGGTGAAAAAGGCCACAGACGACCGGCGCTTTCTGGAAAATCTCCAAGTGGAGCAAGAGTTGGTGAACTTTCAGAATGCCGATCGTCCTCTCGATTATCTAGAAGACGCCTGTTGTCACGAGGAGGAGATTGTCAAGGTCCTCCGACTGATATGTCTTCAAAATGTGGTCAACTCCGGGGTCAAACCCAAGATCTTGGAGCACTATCGAAGACTCATCCTCCAAACCTACGGTTACAAGCATTTATTGACCCTGCAAAGTCTCGAACGGCTGGGATTGCTGAACTTGCAATCCCAAGTGTCGCGAAATTATCCAGTTTTGCGGAAACGCCTCAATCTGACCATGGACGATACGGACGAACAGGATCCGAGTGATATCGCGTACGTGCACAGTGTGTACGCCCCTTTGTCAGTCAGACTCGTTCAGAATTTCGCCCATCCGGGTTGGCAATCCATCAAGGATGTCCTCGAATTGCTTCCCGGACCAACTGTGGCGGAAACGCAAAACGTTCCAGCCAATCTGAAGAAAGTAAAGGACGAAAACCACCAGGCCACCACGTTGGTCTTATTCGTGGGTGGGTGTACTTTTGCCGAGATCTCAGCCCTCAGATTCCTGTCACAGCGTGAGGAATCCAACACCGAGTTTCTCGTGGCTACCACGGCTTTGATCAATGGAGACACTTTCGTGGAATCCCTCATGACTCAAGTGGACGACAATCTTGCTCCTCGGTTTGTTTAACCCCTTGAGGAGTGAAGTAGATTATTCTTATTATCTCCTTAAAAAACCATATAATTCACATATCAAGTGAAAACGCGATCAATTGTTATTAAAATCAGACCACATGTATTTTGTTTTAAGTACAAGCTTTATTTATTGAGCTTACAAATTAGATCAATGTTAAGAAATACGTTCGCCTTGAAAACGTTCACAAATATCATCATCATATTCATCATTATACAAAAGTCCCTCCACAACCAAAAATCATAAATATTACCCCGTACTGGAACTGAAGTCATTCTAAAAACACTCCAAAGATACTCTCAGCTCCAGAAGAGCTCATATTTCGAAATTTTGTGGAGCTGGCAAGGGATTCTCTGAGAACAAAGAAGACGCCTTAGTTCGCCAGGGATCGAGCCGGTCCAGACGAACCAATGGGGCGGGTGATCACCACGGGTGTGCTCTGAATGCGCCGAGTAGTGGTAGTTGTGGTCTGTTGGTTATTGGAACTGGGCGTGTCCAACGAGTTTGAGACGGTTTGCTGGATAAATGGAGTCAATTGGGCAATGATCCTGGCCACCAGATCACTGGTCCCTTCAGAAGAAGAGGTGCTAGATTGGGTGGAGACGACTTGTTGGACGGCGGGTTCAACAGCCGTGCTCACTTGGGAAACAAGGCCTTCGTTGCTGCCGTTATCGATTGTAGTGGTTGTGGTGGTGGTTGAAGTAGAATCCCGAGTGTTGGCGCCAAAGCGAGAAGATCCAGAACTGGAGTTCACTGAGCCGAATCGAGTTGATCCCGTGCCAGAATTGGAAGTCCGGCGGGAGTTGGAGACACTCCCAGAGATGGATCCAGATCCAGAGCTGAAGACACTACTCGAAAGGGATCCGGATCCAGAATTAGAGATGCTACCGGAAACAGATCCAGATCCAGATCTTGTGTTAGAGACGCTACTTGAAACGGAACCAGATCCGGACTCGAACGTGGATGACGTAGTAGACGACCGGGTCGTTTGAGGTCGATTACGGATGGTCACGAAATTCTCTTGCAAGGTTCTCTCCTCTGTATAACCCATGACTCCAGCTTGATAAGTAACCGTGACCAAAGCTCCATTGGGATCCACATAAGAATATTTTCCAGTCACATTCTCGCCATCCCGACTCTCCTCCTGTGTCATGTAATTTTGGCTATCCTCATCCGCCACTTGATAGGCAAAGTTGTACACTGGGTTGGGCTGAAAAGATGGATAATCATGATGATCATAACGATGAAATGGAACAAGCCGGATGAATAGATGGGTAAATAATAAAAATTTACATCAAACATTGGCCCTTGGGCTCCGTCGTTGCCGTTGCTGTCGACTTGAGGCCGGGCCGAGGTCATTGCCAAACAGATGGCCAACAAAATCAACTGAAAGTAGACAAGAGCTCTTGATGAGCTGAGGATCCATGCCATCTTCTCTTAAAGGGTTCTTACTTTAAAAGCCATGATGAAACTTGCAAACCTGACTATCCAAAGACTAGGAAGAGACTGAGATGAACCACCATCGGCTTGGGTTCTATTTATATGAAATTCCTTCCAACTTTGAGTTGGCTTGAGTCCGGAGAGGACTCACCGAGATTCCTATTCGCGATATCGTCGACATACATGCTTCTGAAAAGTACATAGTGATCTCGTTGGATACACGTGAAGATGATTCTTGCGCTTTAAGCATGTTTCCGTCAAAGGCATGAAAACTGACCGGGAGTTGACATTTAGAAGCATCATCAGGACTTGATCGAGGATCTTCCGAATCGATGTGAGACTATGACGCTCAGTGTTTTGTTGCCCTCATGCAAACTTAAAGTTAGTGTTGTTCGATTCATAGACGATGATTTTATTTATAGTTATTTTTCCATCATATTACTCATCACTAAAAATATTTGAATTGTGAAGTTTCCATTCAACAAATTTTGATATAGTCACATTTTTGAGTAAAGATGTGCTTTTTTTGAGCAAAAGCGAGATAGTTTTAGATAACAATGAATACAATGAGCAGGCATCAGAATGTAGGTCATATTTAGGTCAAACTAAGTTTTACACTCCTGCGTTCAATTTTCAGCAAAAAAATGTTTGTCATTAATTTACCAATGAAATAAGGAGATAACAAGAAATTGGGGGAAAATTGAAGGATGTTATGGAGGAAATATCTGAAAACTGCCATTTGAAACAGTTATACACACATTGAACAAACAAATCTAAAAATGAGTTGAATCTGCTCTTATCAGCTAGGAGAAAATTGATTACCATTTTTTTGCATTTGAAAACTACAAAGTACTTAAATAGCTATTTGAAATACTTTGTTTTATCTTTTGATGACTTTTTTCTACGTTTTTGCACCTTATTTTGGCAGAAGGTGACAATATGAAAATATTATGAAAACAAATATGAAACATTTTTATGAAATAATGTTTTTTTCCTATCCTTTATAACAAGCATGTTAGATTTTGTTGTACTAAGTCAACAACAAAACAGGTATTGGTGCTATAACCTAAAACGTGCGAAAGTAGGATTTTTTTCAGGTACAGTTTCAAACATGAATTAGGGTGTTCAGATTTCCTTAATTAATCCTGGGTAAGCAATAAAACAAATCTTCCTGCTTCAAAGTTCAAACTAATCGCGTGGAATCATTTTCCTTTAGTAATTATAGCATAAAAATGACAGAAACATGAACGTCTGCGAATTGTGGAATGACCATATCATTAATGAGTTTTTTCTAAGAACCACCACAAAATTGGAGTGACATCTAATTTACCCCAAATGCCTAAGTGCTAGGAGGGTTGGCTCCATGCCCAAGAAATTGTGAGCATTCTTCCTATGATAATTCAGAATTAATCTACTTAATCAGCTTAACTGACTTTATATGTACAGGTCATTTCAAAAGAAAATGGAACAACTTTCAATTGAAAGATTGCATCAACGCAAACGCAAACATAAAATCCTCATGAAATATAATTTTCTCAATGTAATACCCATTCATTAAAGAGAAAAATGTTTGTGATATCTATGGTTGAACTCAAAGGAGAATTTTACAAATAAAAGCCCATTGTATTTGTATGTTAACTCCAAATGTTCAATTTCGGGATTGACAGTTTCTCAGTTAACCTAAGGATATGACAGATATGCACATGGTTTGCACTTTGATTCTTTTGAGGCTGCCTTTAACTTTCAATAAATGTTAGTCATGCAATAGTGCAGTCTTAACAAGGGGAACAATATATTCTTCATTTGCCTTATATTCTGTACTTATTTTTTTCTTCATCTCTTTAATTCATTTTGTTCAATTCACGACATGCGAGTACTGACATAAATCATTCTGCATGACATTGATTTGCCCACATATTTTTTGGTATTCTGACATTTTATTTGATGGTAATGATTACTATTTTAGGATCCAGAAAGACAATCTAAGAGTGGCTGTTATGCCTCTAAATTTAATGTTGGTCATTGGTCAATGACTCAACTTTTTCAGTTAACTATTGGTAAAGAAATTACGTCAAAATGGTGTTAGTAATAATGAGACAAAATACAATGAAGGGACCCAAAAGGGTACGTGGTTGCCAGTTCAGCCAGTTCAGCCATTTGTCATTTTATTTTTGGTAGAATGATAACCAAGCAATATTGCAGTCAGTTTTGCATGCAATTATGTATCCTTCCTAATACAAGTATTGAAAAGACAATAATTTATTTTGCGAAGAATGTCTTTGCTGAAATGTGAGTATTTAAGGTGTTCATATTGGTCGAATGACTGAGTCACGTCCCACATGAATCATAAGCCTTCATGTCCACTAAACACACGTTCTGACCCTACCTAACAAAAAGGCGATTGACACATTCTTTGGGTCAATAGGAATCATGCATGTTTGGACATTGATTGGTCTGACGAGGAGTCTGTCTAATTCATCAGGCATACTTCACATGCCGTGATGACTTGTTTTCATCTTAAGCAACCTATCCTGATCTTCATCGATTCGCAACAACTTGGGCCAGAACCTTATTTCACCTTGAACTCCTAAGATGTCCTATATCCTAAGATAAAAATCACACGAAAGTTGTCCTCGATTTACGGCATCACAATCGTCGATGGTTTTGCTATCTGATAAACTTCTCGTCCAGTCTCGAGAAACACAAGTCAGCTACGCTACTCAAATCACGAACAAGATTATTGAAACAAGGCAAATCGGAGAATCTCAAAATGTTTCAGAGGTAGCTTAAAAGAATGAGTGGAAAATTGTTGCTGAAGCATGCAATTCATGATAAAGGAAAAGGTTGAAGTCGGCTGGACTTTGCAGTTTTAGGTCTGCATTACTCTTCGTCCTAATTGGTTGCTTTTCAGGCAAGGTCTCAAATTAATGAGCAACATGTTTGTGACAAAACAATATTCAACATCATATAAACCACACAAAAACTCGAATCAAATGCCATTCTAGAAGAAAAAAGTTCGTCAATTGGACCTTTTTTATATGCTGATTTGTCTTATTTTGGCTGAAAACTGAACCTATTTTCCGACCATTAGGAATTATTGAGTATAAATGATATAAAAAAGAACCAAACTATGAACAAGGTGGAACTTTAAAAAAAGTTTGTAAAATGTTTCAAGACCCAATATTCTTTCAGTTTTTTTCGTCTTTAAACTTGCAACGCCAGCAATTCATTATTTTAAACAAAAACATGTACTTAGACATATCATTGATATCAAGAAGACCTTGTTTGGAAGTACCGTAAGTTATGATAACGAAATTTGTTGTTTAGAAGTCCATGGAGATGTTGATGTTACTTTCCGCTTGGAAAAATCACATCCTAAAAATGCCACCCTTTTCCCTTTATTCACAACATATTTCTTCAACGTATTGTGGCTCAAAAATTAATTTTAGGCCTGTCCTTAACCAATAACTTTCATTTTGGCACTATTTAGAACGCCTTGTTGCATTTTTTGATTGATGTAGAAGAGTAAAGAAATACCTGTAATTTAAAGAATAAAGAAAGTGCAATATTTCTCTCTTGAACGATTAAAGCTTTTCATGTCTGAAAGTCACAACTCACAAAGTATTGACAATTGCAATCGGGAAATCGGATCTCAATTTAACAATATGCTCGGTTTCCCAAGAAAATAATATTAATTCGAGATTATGGTTAATTTGAGATCCACTAAATACGTAGTAAAGAGTTCTCTTTCCCCAACAGATATTGTTAATTCGCGAATTATTGTTAAATCGAAATGTGACTCTACTGACAATTTATGCTAACTTTTCAAACATGCTGTTTTTAGTTAAGGTCAGACAATTAAGCATGTCTTAGCTTTGACCTTGACGCAACATTTTCTTTCGAATCTCCGACCTTATTCATAACAAAGCTAGTCTCTGCTTAACTGAGAGTCTGATATATTAACCAAAAGGATCAAGGTTCACCCACGAAAACAATCATGGCTTTATCATCGAGATTAGGCCCATTTCTTCGAGCTCAATTTTGCTCCAGTGGTTCAATCGGTTTCAGGATGTCTTCTTGGTCTCCATCCCTGTTAAACAACATGAACAGTCGCCATTTGGGGGCCAATGATCCCATGCCCTCGATCAATCCCGAAGTGTACACGGTCTTCAACATGAGATTTTGTCCCTATGCTCAAAGAACAGTCCTCTTTTTACTGGCCAAACAGATACCGTGAGTAAAGATCGACAGAGTCAACAGTATTCAGCATCGATTAGAATTTCAATCTTTCAATCTTACATTCTTAGACTTGTCTTGCAGATTTGAAAATATCAACATTGACTTGAAGAATAAACCAGGCTGGTTCTTGGCCATCAACCCCTTGGGCAAAGTCCCTACTTTGGTGAAAGGCTCGACCGTCATTTATGAAAGTCTGATTTGCGACGATTTTCTGGAGGAGGAACATCCGGAGACCAAAAGGTTACTTGGAGATTCGCCTGTAGAAAGGGCCATGGATAAACTACTCGTTGAGCGATCTAAATTTGTAAGGCATTTTCAGACTATTTGAACACGAAAGGAAATTAATTTTGGGGTGGATCAGTCTAAAAAATATTGGTTCTTTACTTGCAATTGAATTACTTTAACTACATACACAATCTTACTTGCCACGTGTACCTTTGAATTGCGCGAAATTCAAGCTATTCCTTTTCAAAATCCAAGTTTAATTTGTACTCTTAAAAATTAGAGACGAAAAGAGAATGCACTAACAAACCACGAAATGAACTGAGCTTCGATTGGCTTTGTTTGTTTGCCAAAGTTTTAATAGCCAGGGGATCACAATGTCACATATAATCATGTCTTGGAGAAAAATAATTGACTTGTTTAAAAGTATCCTTCATTATCAAAGTGGAATACTGCCCAAGGCTTAGTTTAGATAGTTGTTCATATTTCAAGAAATGTTGCTATATCTTGGGGGTAAGCTCTGACTACACATACCCTTAGATTTTTACGTCTAAAACGTCAATTTTTGTTTGGATATAATTGGCCATCCTATTTTCCCTAAAGATACATTTTTTTGTCTTGTTCTTAAGCAGTGCTCTCTTAGATAGAGATTGAAATCGCCCTACATTAATTAGATTTGAATGCTTTTCTAGTTCTATGGACCATTACACGGATTGCTCAAGGTACAGACCCAAGAAGACCTCGAAAAAGTGAAGAGCCAAGTTCAAGGTGGCCTCCAGATTCTTGGCAATGAATTGAGATCCCGAGGAACAAGCTTTTTCGGAGGATTCTCTCCGGGAATGGTGGATTACTCCATTTGGCCATGGTTTGAACGTTTCAATGGATTTGCTCAATTGTCTAACATGGATCTAAAGGATTCGACTCTGGTGAGTTGGTTACCCGAACTAATAGTGGTCAACAAGTGCTTTTATTTTAAATCTCTAATAGAAAGAATGGATGAATCGAATGTTCGAGGACGAAGCTGTTCGATATTACCGAATCGAAGATAAAGACCACGCGGAGTTTTGGCGTGGATTCGCGCAAGGTCAACAGAACTACGATATCATGTTTGAAAAGGAAAACCCGACTAAATTATGATGAACCTATTTTTCATATTGGTATATATAGTTACGACATTAAGGCACTTTAAATACAGTTTTAAGCGTAAGCGTTGGTTTGTACGGTGGTTCGCCATCATTCGTTCGGAATTTGGCTATCTTCTATAACCCCGGAATGTGGCAAATAAGTCTTGAAAGAGAACTCGTTCTTGGCAAACGACCCAGGATTTACGATCCGACATCCCAGTTGTTCCGCGGCAAATGGATCAAATTTGTCGCCCACCACCACCAAATCCGGCAATGGATAAAGATACATGGATCGATCGTAATCCCAATAAATAGGGCAAATATGGTTGGGCAGAGGCGTCAAGTGCCCTTGAGACACGAGTGTTTTACCAAAGTGGGATGGAATGTCTCCGCTTTCGGGGAAATAAATGCAGTTCCTGCACATCTTGGTGACAATATCCTCCCGGAACAGGACAATTTCGCGGGTGCAATACTGAATCCGACAGGGATTCGTGACAAACTCCGAGGAAGGGAGCTTTTTAACCAGATCCTCTGAAATGAACTTGGGGATGGAGGGTCTAGGAAAGATATTGGTAAAACCAGGATCTGACGGTCCGGGTACGAAAATGAATTTAGAATGCTCGACCAGCTCTGGGAATTCTTCCAGCATTTCCCCTAAAGCTTTAAAATGTTCCTTAAGAACTTTAGCCTGGTCACTCCCGTAGGGAGAAGAGAGAAAATTACCCATCAACACGAAGGCCGTCGGTGGCATAGCGCTGTAGCCAGCAAACAATCTTCCTAGTTTCTCATTGACATCGGGCTTGTCCAACCAAACATCGGAGAGAAACACGAACATGGCGTCAATGTTGCGTTTCTCGATCTGTAAGAGCTTTTCGCTTTTCTTGGCGCAAGTCTCTAAAGGCCCGCCGAAAAAGTTAAGGCTACCGAAGTAGGTTCGGGACGTTTCTGAAGTCTCGGCCGGTGGGAATCCCATAGCAGTACCATGGAAAACTTCCTCGTCATACCTGTAAGCAGACCTTTGTTCATTGTCTCTTCTAAAATATACGCAGAAAATGATCTAAACAGAACGGTCATAAAGAGGGTTGCCATTTTGAGCACTGAAGCTAGCTTGATTTCTTCCTTAGTTTGAAGACCTGGCATACACTTGAATAAATCAATGCAGTAGCCATGTCTAAATCTATCTATATACCCATTTTTTAACATCTCTTGTTCTGCCTTTTTTGCAAGAATCTGGAAACAACACGATACTTTAGCCCATCAAAATATCTGCGTCATTTAAGGCATGACCTCAAAGCCACATTTTCTTTCCGTTCCGAACACTTTTGGAAAGTGCATAACATTACAGCTGTACCAACTTACGTAATATTTGTTTTCATCTAAGACGGCCTCTTCTAGACCTCGATGGGTAGAAGTTACAGTGTAACTAATATCAGGACCATCTCGATACGGGCGATTTTTTCTCTGACGAATCATAGAATCGGTGAGTAATATATGCAAAGAAACAGTAAGTATGAAGCTGTACGCTGATTACCCTAGCCTGCCTACCAAGTAGCAGGACCCCACGTGGGATTATGCTGAATATTTCAGTTTCTGCCTCCACTACACACCTTTCATCTAAACACGGATTGTACTAACAATTCTCGTGTTAAAAGTGATAAATTTAGTCCACAAATTTGTTAGTTGATTGACCCGTGAAGTGTCTTCCTACATAAAATTTCTTAGCCCACGTTCATTACAAAAATTTCCAATCCTCTCACTTTGAAAGCCTGCCTCCGAATTTACTCGGAGAATCCAAACCTGTGGAAAATGTGACTCATTCTTACGTCAATACTTCGCGTGTGCTTCCATGACCAATCTACGTGATTCACTGGGTTTCCCTAAATGATGAATCATTAGTACTATTACCATCCTTCCAGCAAGACGAAGCAGTTCTCCGTGTAAAGGCCCGTGTGAAACTTGGTCTCGCTGAGGTCCAAAGTGATCACTCCAGTTGGATCTTCCAAAGAATAATTTCCATGTTTGATCTGAGTCACCATTCCTAAGATGATCACGTCCGTCAGCTTGGCCGTTGTGCCCAGTAAAAACTCGATCGTCTTGAGACGAAACGTTTTCTTCGAGGGTTCCACGGTTCCTGCATTACCCGTGGGAGCAAAAAGCCCATGACGGGCAGTTCTTTGTTGCAGCATTTGATATCTAGCTCTGAACATTTCAGATTTGCTTTCCGCATCTGAAACGATAAGTCGGGCATAGCTCAAACTTGCCGTTACAAATTACATATTGAAAGGTCACAGAAAGGTAATCGATAACAAACTGGAATGATGTTTGAGCGATGAGGCAAGAACCAAAGCAACAAGTCTGTTGATTGTCAGATTGAAATGAAAGCAAACAATTTGACAACACAGCAGACCCGGACATTGGTCGTTTTCGAGTAGATATCAATATCAAATCTGTGGAATGAACCAGACGTTAAGTTCTTACCAGCGTAAAGCTTGGGTTCAGGTAGCCCCAGTGAAGCATCAGGCAAGTACTTCTTCCGTTCCACAGAATAGGAGAATCGAGGAACATCGTAGGCTCCAATAATGTGGAGGAGCTTTTCATCAGTCAGGCCTGCTTCTCTGTTAGAGCATTCCTGTAATTCAAATTCAATTTTAAAATCACCAACAATCCAGAGTTAAAACCTCCATCTTGACAAACAAAGAGACAAAAAAGACTGCAAGCTTTTTGCGTCATAAGTTCTGGATAAAGGTATCATTTGGTTCTCTGGCCAGCCACCAACTTGGCAGGAATACACGACGCTCCCCTCTCCTAAGCCAATCAGCCATCAGTTCAGGAGCCCCTCGTGGCAAAGTATGGATGGCTGTTACACAAGGCTGGGGCCAACTGAGACGCTAACAAGCCAGCACATGGGCTAAACCCCCAGCATGTAAGACTAGAGGAAAAGGCAGAGACAGCTGCGTATTTCTCTATCCTGTCATGCTTGGAAAGTGTGCCAAGCCCAATAGGAACATGGCTTGCAAGTCTGTTCCGAGACAGGCCGCCATCAAGTCTCCTACCTCCCCAACCCACGACTCTGAGAGCACTCTCGTAGTAAAAGTTGATGCGAGTAGTAGTGTGCTAGTGTAACAGTGCTAGGGAGTGAGTGAAGTAATCAGGTTTGGCCACGTATACGCATTCGTAGTTGGACGCGAAATTAAGCGCCAATCAGGTTCCATTCTCGACCAAGTAAGGGAACAAATTCCAAGCCATGATGCGCTCATTTGGCTTTAAGTAAGGGAGGGATGTACAGCCCGCAGACACCGAGGGCCCGGGGAAAGCGACCCACTCTGGGGACGCAGCTAGGTCAGAGCGCGTGCGCTCGCAAGAACGCAGGCGTGCGAGACCCGACTTTGGGTTCAAGCGCGGGGCTTTCTATGGGACGAAGGAGGGACAAACGCGGGCAAAATTCATGGGGCGTGAGGCGGGCTGGGGACGTGTGCGTCCGCCATCAAATATTCCCTCGCAAACTTAACAAGGGATTCGATCGACCACGTGGCCAATGATCAATGTGGTAATTAATGATATAACAGTTCTTCCCATGAAAATAAGAGCTCATTGTGCCCGTACGTAGAAGACGGCTTAAATCTCACCTGAACCACGGCCGCAATTAAGTCTTTTCCCACCACCACCGAATCCAGATTCTTCTTGACCAGAGCGTCCAAGACTTTGTCCACCCACACAGTGGCCTCCCGAGCTTCAAGAGGGGTCAAAAGCTGCTCCATGAGCCGACTGGCATCCAGACGAAGTTGGAATCCGTGCAACTTGAAAGCATTTTGAATCTGAGACTTGAGGGGTGCCATGACGCCAAACAACACTAACGAGTCTGAACAAATGGTTTTTCCCTCAAAGTCCCAAAAATATCTTCAAGAGAGCACACCCCACTCGCGTCCAAATGAGTCCAGCCACAACTCTCAACTGGCGCAGCAAATGCAAACTTCTTCTATCTAGAAGTAGAGCCTCTGCTCCAGGTTTCAACGACGGCGTACTACCTAAAGTAGTGATGGTAAAGTAACATCTAGATTCAGCTTTGTAGGAGCAAACAATTGACAAAGATTATTAAAAATCACGTCAATTTCTCTCCATATCTGTTCTTTATGCAATATTCATTAAATACTAGAATTGGCCTTTTCAACAGTGGATATTAAATGTTCATGCCTTGATATTCCCCATATTTTATAATTTTCAGCATCAACACACACACCTGTATGTCCTAAAGTATATAAAGGAGTTTAATTTACTTTAACTCCTTCCACATCTTGCGCAGGGATAACGAAACTTCCATGCATCCTTGGCTAGCCTTTCAGCAATTTTGGTGTTAACAAACACCATGCAATCTGACATGATCCAAAGTAGAGAGATGGGCGAAATACAGATATTAAAAATGGAATATAATTCATGGTCCGCTAATCAGCCTACAGATTAGATCAAATACTAACTGGCACATTTTAACTAATGACCTCCAACCCACCCTGCTTTCAAGTCCTCGCGATCCAAGTCTTACCCCACTAGCTACGGCTCCCCACCTTGGCCCATTGTGGTCATGGGCCAACGAGGGCACTCTGGCCACCACGGCTGGCGCGCCCCCTCGCTACCGCACTGGAGCAAAAGGAGGGAACGATGCAATCCAGCAGAGCTATCCGCTCACTGAAACTTCGCCAATGGAAGCTACTTTTACACTTGCACAGAGAGACTGCTCGTCAGAGCAGAGGAATCCAAGCCAAGCAACCACGCACGGGGTGTTCTTCCTCTGAGATCGAGAAAACTGGTGCTTTAGATGATCCAGCCAAACCTTATAGACCTGCTCCGGATTTCTTGCGAGCACATGAACGCCACCTCTGAGCATTTTTTATCCAAGGACTGACTCACTGGATCGTGTGCGTAGATTCAGGGTAACCATTTCAGGATTTCCGCCGATAGTTTTCGATCATTTCTTCCAAACTTTCTTCAACTTATCCAAGGAAACGAAAAGGAACATACTGCTAATGTGTTGGTGAGAATCGAAATCCAAGGTACGAAGAAGACGCTTTTGGCAGACAATTTTGTTTCTGTTTCATACACAATCATGCAGAGAGCTCAACAAAGAACATCATGTTCATTTCGTGGGGGATTACTTGGTCAACTTTTAAGCTGGAGAATGCAGTGCTCAAGGCCATCCATTAGTAAACGAGAAAGCGAGAAAAGCGTTTGCTTTGGGGGGGCAAATTTTATGACAAGTATTTTGGCCACTCTGAAGTTGATGAAGGTTCTCGAAACTAGGTTGAACCGAGGGCAAAAAGGGAGCGAGCGAGCAAGAGAATAAGTGGACGTGGGTTGCAAAACTGTCAGTATTTTCAATCTCCAATAATGCAGCTTAAAAGCTAAATAACGCTCGAAATACAATGTTTGCACTTCAGTACGATCGATTCCGTGCCAAGACCAATAAAAACGGCCACGAAGCAAACAAAATCATTGCGCGTCTTCAGCAAACTCAAGTTTTCATTGCGAATTCTCTGACGAGTTGACTGTGCAAAAAACACAACGCCAATCCATTGTATTTGCTCAATCCAGTTTTGGCGGACTGCAGGATACAGCCCTTTTTCGCTTTGGAATCACTTTTTCTCTGGCCTTCCCAGTTCCCCCCTCTCTCAATCCTGCGTGCTTAATTTTGATGACCCAACTTCTGCGTCCTCCTCTTCCTCCTCCTCCTCCTCCTCCTTCCATTGGTGCTTGCCTCTCCCCCAATGCATTGCCGAAGTGGGATATAAGAAGGCAACGTATATCCCCCC
>NC_081447.1:4902901-4934029 GCF_007210705.1 Tigriopus californicus | reverse complement strand
CCCCCCCCCTTACTCTGCCGTTTAGTGGGACGACTATTTCGACCACGAGGAATACGGCCATGACTACATACATGCATGTACTCTAGTCTTTACGACTTTGGAGTCCCCCTTGCCAAAACGTAAACGAAGAATGAGGTCATAAAAGTCGTGCTGGGACGCGGGACTGAACTGAAAGCCTCCCAAAATTTCTGAATGCTTGAAATTTGCCGTTTGTTGCGCCGCTTGGCGAAGATCTCCAGCTATTTAATCTCGGGAAAAGATCAAGCGAACTCCACGCGGATTGTAGTGACTATGCTACCAACAGTTAACGGATATGTTTAATTGTTTTGAGCATATGTTACTTTGGTTTGTTAACGACTACCTGATGATTAGCCAGCATTTACATGCATGCACAAAGTAGTTGTTGCACAGAGCGGGTGAATCCGATTTCGAGCTAAGAAATTGACAGAATTGATCATCACATCTTTTGTTGTTCAAAGTGTACATCTGGATCCTCTTTTGCTTCAAAACAAGTTCTCTATTTTTCTCCTAGTACCTGAATACATTGTCATTCTCAGTACATACTGTTGAGTGTGTGCAAATTCGCTCAAACTGGTTTGAACTCCAGCATTGTGCACTGCATCGATGAACTTTGACGTAGCTTAAAAAAACAAGATGCCAAAAAGCTAAGTTCGATTCAACGGTTCGAATTCGGCAGAAATCTCTCATGGTGAAGTTTAGAATTCTTCTCCCCTGCTCCCCCTCAGTACTAGCCAGGCGCAGTACGCATGCAAACACTTCATTCTACTCGTTCGCAGTCGACACATTTGCCTGGCTTCGTTTGGTGATGTGTGCCGATGCTCCGAGCTCGGAGCCTTGAAGACATCCCTGGCTGCCGATCATGGGCTTGGGTTGGGAGCGAAAAACACGTTCATGAGCTCGAGGTGTACTAGGCTATCCATCAATTCTCTCTCTCACGTCTAAGTCGTTCTCGACCATCTTTGCCCGTTCATGAGATCGATGTGTAGAGCTTGAACGGAGTTGGTGCCCGAGGAGACTTGGAATAAGCATCTCGCCCTCCGACTTGGACGACATCTCGGCATCGGGGAGGCATCAGGCAAGAGAATGAAGGGATAGATGTAACCGACACGAAGGAGGAGGACGGTGAGCAGGAGGAGGAGCAAGGCGACGACGAGAAGGCAGTCCGGTTGGAGGGCCAGGCTTGAACGACAATTCTGAGTTCGCTTTGCGACAAGGGGATGCAGGTCTTCTCGTTCAAGTAAGATTGTTTTGTCCAAGAATGTTAAAGAACGACTGAAACGAGGAGCAAAAATCATAGCTCTTCGATATAAATTACCTCTACCAGCGATGCTAAATCCATGTCACTATCATGCTGACATTTACAAATGACTTCGTTATCGGCCTTTGGTATACTGTTTGAGTAGTAAGAATTATCTTTCCTTTGTTTTGTACGAAGTGAAGAAAAACTATCAAACGATCACTGGAAACAAGTGTTCATCTTTATCATTTTGGAGATGGGAACGAGAAAACAGTGCTTCAGTGAAGCCAGACCCTCCCGTTCAGCTAGCAAATCGAAGAGCTTCCCGTAATTACATCTGTCTTGATACCGAGAATCCGTTCCCAACTTGTTGAACTCATACCTTTTAAGGCGCTTCATTTTGACGGAGTAATCAAGCGAGGGTTTGAGAGCTTGGCGGAAAGCCACATGTTTTTCGATAGCACAACGCTGCTACGTTCTTCGAGTAAAAGCTGCTATGCCAGGCAGCAAAAAGATAACAGGTAAGAAAAACGGCTACATCATCAGGAAAACCGGACTCAGACCACAAGGCACTTGGGTCAAAAACAAGCTTGATTCCATTGATGGCGACAGCAAGGGAGGGAGGAATAGAGAGAATGAGAGAGAAGAGAGCCCTTCGCCAGGTTTAGAGTGGTCGACGGACTTGACTCGCTCAACGAACAGATTGACGAACTCCCGTCTCCCCCACCAAAGCCTCTATCCATGCTGCTTCACCAGGATGGCTTTGCTTGGATGGAGGTTGAACAGGCTCTTCTTGTGAAGCGAAGCGCCATGTGCTTTTTGTGTTTGATAATACTGCCTGCCGCTGTTTTACTATTACAGGAACGGGAACGGAAATGCTTGAAAATCGGAGCTACAAAAGCCCACGAGATCCACTTGACGAGAAAAACGCGCGAAAGAGACCGCACTGCATAGAGGCAACGAGGCCAGATATAGAGAAGGATGTGACGTAACCAACTATTTTGGCGCCAAGTTTTGGAAGCAAAAACAATGGCTTGACTTTTACGACATTTGCCCCTTGTCTGATCAGCGGGTTGGTTAAGCATCGGAATCAAGAGCAAACGTCAGGCATTCAAATCGTTAATGTTGGAATGGGACTTATAATTCAATTCAAGACCTGCCCAAACTGTTTTGAAACAATCACATGCCATCAGCAAACAAGGGGAATAAGCTTCAAAAATGAGATCTTTCAAGACGGTTAAAAATTACGCAGAGGTCTCTCTCTCTTGACCAACAAAAAAATTAAGCCCCACCGATTAGGCTTGTGCTTCAAACGTTGAAACGTCTCTACTAAAAGAGCTATTGTGGTTTTATAGTAAAAAAAGCAATACGTGGCACTATAGAATTCAAAATCGCCCAAATAGGATGCATGCTATTCAGTAAAAAGTGCTTCATCCTAGACCTTTAAAGTAGATGTATGTTCCATCGATTAGTAATTGACCATGAATTGTTTAAACACAATTCTATTCCATCTGATACCAGTGCCTTTCATTCAACATTTGGCTGCTGCCGATTCCTTGGTTTATCTTAGAGTACATTTGAAAAGTTATACAAGTGAGCGATGTTAATGGTCTTTTTATTTCATTGGCTGGGTACAATGCATAAAGAAGGCAATACAACGAATCTTGTTATCATCTTTCGACCCGTTGAACGGTCTGGTACAACGCTCGTTACATACGTTAGTACTTTCTAATTTAAGCGGGTATCTTTTTTATTTCTAATTGGTTATTGATTCAAAACGAAACAAAAGAATGAGGAGTACGAAAGATTTGAGAGAGGTATTCACAAAAATCAAACAAAGAGACCACGCTTTTGTGACAAACAAAAAATAACCTCATTCTCAGGCGCAGAGCTCCTGCACGCGGACAAGTAATAGAGGTTTCGCGTTTACTATTTTCAAACTCCGTGTTAAGGGGAGCGATCCAAAAGGTGCGTGTTTGGATCCAAGCTTTACATTAAGCCGATTAAACTCCCACCTTCAACTCTCCTGAGACAACTCATACGTAGCCACATAGAACTTCAACCTGCTAAAGATATCATTGATGTGGCTAATGCTCAAGCGAGTCCTGGGTTCACCTCAACACTTTCCCCTTTTTGGGCGTGGTGCCCCAATACTGTTATTAAAACCTTAACAAACCATTTGAAGAGGCTAATTGTTAGCGGAGGACTTATCAGGGTTCTAGCCATCGGTTGCGATGAAGTTTACACATCTAAATTATATTTTTAGTATTTTTCTTTGTTTGATAAGCTAGATTGGGTCAAAAACACATCTTATAATCATCAATAGGATTAGATTTAAGGTTCCACGGTTCTGCATTGATTTTCTAAATCTGGAAATGGTATGAAATGGCCTCATTCATGACAAGTACAGAGTACGCATGGTCTTTGGCGCATCTTTTCAAGCTTCAGAGACTTTCTGGGAGCTGAACCCAATCCGAGAGACTCATACAGTTGTTCCTTTCTCATGAAGAACCGAGGATTTACAATGCCAAATGTAAATAGGAAACGTTAAGAAGGCGAATCTGCAATTGCTAAGTTTAATAATAGGATTATTCTACAGGGCTGCCAGAAAGTACGCCGGCACTTAGAAATACAAATAGTTCTAAAACCATATGAGATACATTCATCAAACTTTTTTAGGGTGATGTTGGAACTGCCATTAACCTTTCTTGTGTGTAAATTTATTCATTTGACCTCCTTTTGCACGGACAATTTGACTGATACGTTTTGAAACTCCATTCACTGTGGAAAGCACAGCTTTAATGGTGATATTTCTAAGGCAGCCTTTAATCCCCTTTCGAGTGCCTCCACATTTTTATATGATCTTTAGGAGCGCTTTTCCTCCAAAAATTTAAGGCCAATCCAACTTGCCAATTTGAGCCACGGTGGATCTACAAGTACTGAAACTTATCGCCGGCGAACTTTGTAGCAACCCTGTAGAATCTGACAATACCGTAACAAATTACATGCGTTAAAAAAGCACTATCAACCAGGTGCATCAAAACCCACCTAGACGACCAAAAGTTCAACAATCCCGCTAAGGGCGGGTCAAATGGGCGAGTTCATTATGTTGAATACCACTACCACAGGCTTATGCCTGTTTGTACAGTACTCACCACACTATGCTTCTAACAAGAAGTGATACCATAAAAAGTCAAACGGATATTTTCAAACAAGATTTCAAAAATATACGTTTTAAAGAATCATGCACAGACAATTTTGAATCAAAATCATTGATGAAAAGAATTGCTCTTCTGTTTTCTATTTGTCAATTGGTCCACATGCGTACTTTTAAGTGGCACCACCCCATGGAAGTTGTCCGATACATCATTTTTTGCGTTTAAAAAGGCACAGTCACGTAGGGTCAACAACTCAGCCCAAGGGGTCTTTCGGAAAAGAAAATATCTGTGCCCAAAGCCCCCGTCCAATCAGTGGCTCATGGACTGATTATTTTTGGGTTGCCGAGTGACCTTGTCATACATTAAGCGGTCCAATTTTACCATCATGGTCCAAGACCAGAATCCATGCATAGCCTTCAGACTGTACTAAATCGAGTTTGCGTTTCATGATGGGTTGTCGAACATCTGATAGGGTCTCCCTTGGGATATTAACACGTTGGATCGATCTTCTTACTTTAAACTAAGTGGCAGCAAAGGCATCCTCCCCGAGACAAACCAAGCGCAATAGAACGAGATCCCGTTTTTTACGGCAAGAACTCCGCTTTTGCATATAAAATCATTTTGGGGTGGAAAATCATGGTCTTGAATAATTCAAGTCCTGATTTACTTACATTACTTCTGTGGTTTAAAAGGTGATAAACATGATGATAATGAGAAACATTGTCATTTTGCTACTAAAAAATAATCTAATATGTAACTCGAGGGGCTCGAAAAAATCATGAAAATGGTAAAATTAATTGATTTAATTTGCAGGCTTACCTGCAAAATAAATTGCCAAGGTAAAATAAATATTGATATTTTCTATGCTATTTGCTTCATATCCTAATGTTTTTTTTGACGTGGCCCATTTCTACCAATTCTTGAACTCATTTCAATTTCATGCATAGTCGTAGTCCAAAACTATCATTTTGAAGATGTTTTCTGATGTCAATGATTGTTACCGTTTTTGCACTATTCTTGTATATTTCTTTTGGCAGCATATGAAAGCTCTTAATGCTGCCTTGAGTACAAAATTTGATGAAATAGCTAACGATGCGTAAACAAGAGCAGACAAGGACCGCGAGATGCGAAATTTAACTTCCTCAACAAAATATAATGTTCACCCTTATCTTGGAAGTGTTTCGCCTAGAGGGCTCGTCAATAAGAAATGAATTTGGAGGTTTAGTGATTTCCATTCTTTTCTTACCGCGAGCAGTAAAAAAGGCAACATGGGCTGTTTGCAGGGTGGGCATTTCATTTTTGTCCACTTTTGTCCACCCCTGTCCAAAAGTGTCCAAAAGTGTCCAAAAATAAGGGTGGACAAAAGTGGACAAAAGTGTCCAAAAGTGTCCCAAAAGTGTCCAAATAATACGAACCTTTAAAACTACAAATATAAAGGTATTCTGTATGAAACCTATCCTCTACTTCAAAAATTGCTCATTGATGGTTCCAAGAGCAAGATAAGTTCTTAAAACCTTTGCCATATACCTCTAACATACCCAAAAAAGGTATTTGAAAGACAGGTTCTTAACTCTCTTTTTCTTACGTTAGATTAGAAAGCAAGCAGGGAACAAAGTCTCCCTCTAGTAGAATGCAGCTGTTGCAAAGGATTAAAAAACTGAAATAGCTAAACATTATATTCTGGTTATCTGGCTTCATTTATTCAACATTTATTAACTTTTTGCAAAAATGTTTTACTTAAAATCATCAGTCATTTGGGATTTCTTCTTAAAAAGTACTAATATTAAAAATTGAATTTCTTACGAATTGCTAAAATCTAATAATGACATATTTTCCTAAACTTATGGTTTTTCTTCCATAAGTAAGTTAATTGAGACATTGTTAGGCATATTTTTAACTTTTAAAGATGCGCTTGATGTCAGGAAATGAGATTCCCAATGTTTCTTAAAGAAACCTATATCTTAGTTTTTAGATGTATTATAAAAAGTGTAATTCATGCACTCCTTATAAATATGTTATGTATATTACAAAATATGAGAAGTATTATTGGATATTTGATATTCAGCTCCTAAGCTTTTTTAAAATTATTTTTTTAAATCTTTGTTAAAATTACCCAGCCACCAAATGCCCTGATTATAGTGTGGCTTTGACTTATTAACATTCAAAATATATTAAAGATATTTGTTTTGACTTTATAAAGCTGTATTGTATCAAGATAACGAATTTCGTTAAGTGTATATCTTGGAAATTAAAAACGTTAGTGAAAAGGCTAGTTGTTACTTCATATTTATGTATTTGAAGAAAGCTTAGATTTTATTGATTACTGATTCTATTTGCTGGTTCACATCTAGATTTGGTAAAGAAAATAACATGATTTAGGGTTTAAAAGTGTTTGCTTGTCAATCCCCTTTTGCACAATTGTACTTAATTTTGGACACATTCTGCCCACCTTTTGTTCACTTTTGTCCACTTTTGGTCCACTTTTGTCCACTTTTGTCCACTTTTGTCCACTTTTGTCCACTTTTGTCCACTTTTGGACACTTTTGGACACTTTTGTCCACTTGGTGTCCAAAAGTCACGCTAATTCTCAAAATTGCCCACCCTGGCTGTTTGGCCTGGTTGCGGCTGCTTGGACAAGTTTGGGCCGAAAAGAGTTCATTACATCTATTTGCCATAGTCCTTATCACGGTTATCATGGTGCTTAGAATCAATACAGAGACACCAAGGCATTTATCTCATTCAAAATATTTTTAATTGTTTAGGCCAAAAACGCAAAATTGATTCATCTTTGATCAAAAATTGCAGATGATGCAAAAAAGTGCAAATAAGGTTAAAAAAATTCAAATGTGCATAAACACTAAAAAAAAAAAATGCAAAAACATATTTTCATGTTTTGCTCATCGTTAGCCATTACTATGAAAGAAGTTGTGTGCTCCTGTTGTTCACTAGTATAAATATTTCTCTTTCAGGTAGAACACCTCACCAGACAGTCTAAAAGGAATTATGCGCTAACAAATACTCATGTAGACTGGTGTGGTATTTGCAAAGTGTGCAAATATAGAATAAAAAGGAAAAAAAATGTACAAACCTATACAAAAGTCGTTCAGCCTGTAAAATGCTAATAATGTCAAATATTTAGTTATATTACTTAAGTTGTTATTTCACAGATGAGTTGACTAGATTAATCTCAGTGTGCGAAATAATGAAGAGGGATCAGGCAAGCAGTAGAGATGCAATACTGCAGACCAAGGTGTTGAAAAATTTGGTTATTGCATAGAAGATGGTGGGACAAATTGAACGGATCCTTTGTCAGCTCCCGTTGTTGATAGTATTTGGCAGTGAGCTGGACAAAGGTACGTGTTCGAGGCACTTGGTTAAGATGGCATCCACACATTTGAGGGAAGATTGTGCAAAGTATGGGAGACACAGGTGAAGGCCGTAGAGGAAAACGGGTGTAATGGAATTCCGGAAGATTTGAAGAACTATTGGATGATGAAGTTTCTTGATGGTTGGTATATTGCACATGTATTCGATCCTGGCCCTGGCCTTGGCTTTTGTAAATTTGACAAGTTTAGTAGATACGTTACCCTTCTCAGGTACTTTTAGTTTTGCAGGTGTATTCGTCCAAATTAACCCAAAAGTAGGTTAAGATTGCTTGCAATAATTTTGAACGTTTTCTAAAATTTCGCAAGTTTCATTACTTCGTTATTGAAAGTTCCAGCTTGACAGAAACTATTTTTCCCGAAAGAGCCTAAGTTCGAATAACCTTCTGTTCTTTTGAATGTAATCGAAAAAAATGCGACTGTAATTCTTTTTTACATTTTTACACTGAAGCAATTCATCCCAAACTTAAGCATCTGGAAAAATGCACTTTTGTGTCCCCTTTTTGCAATGAGAACAATCTCTCTCAAAGATTAGGAGTAATGCTTGCATCATGCTCGATCAAATCATAAGTCTGGGGTCCCCGCCTTTTAAGCAGTTTTATGATAGTCGCCTTTCCGGCACGCCTTCTTGTGTTTTTGCATCATCATCAAAATCGCGCAAAAACCGCACTGAGGACGAACTGAGGAGCCAAAATATGTTCAAATGCCAGAGTTTCAATATATTGCGCCTTTTGCTCCAATTTTGTCTCAAAGAAGATAGCTTGTGCTAATAGGCAGGAAGTTTGTTGATTCTTTCATAAAGTGGATACTTACCGAATCCGAAAACGGTCAAGCTACTTTTGCTCGTAACGTGGTTTGGAATCTGGGATATATTTTATGTCAATTTTATAATTATTTTATGAATGTTGGCCAAAAGCCGCTCGGGTTAGGTAGCCGTATCCTTTAACCCCATTTTTGGTCAGAATACTCCGGATTTTAGTTTGTAGCCCTTTTTGTTTATCACTTCTGATGAAAAGAATGCTCATGTCAAACATGGTCCCCCAATAGTTATGACATTTTAAATCCTCCTCATAGATACGATCAAAGCTAGTTTTCAATCCAATGATGGCTTAGGCGCCAGAAAATGAAAATGTGAATATCACAGAATTGGCGCAATATCGTAGACTATTGAATGGTTCGATGGCTTGTGTTATTGAGTGAAATGAAAAATTGTTGGCGTTCAAGACTAATATTTTGCAAGTACCACCACATAAAACCCAAGAATGGTTGGCCGTAAAGACCGTTAAAACTTCAGTAGTTTGTTCTTATGAAGTTTTGTTCCCAATTGAATACCTCAAGACGAGATTTGTTCTTAAGGGATCACCTTTCCACGGATTTTTTTTGACAAGCGCTACAAAAGCATTTTCATCGAAGAGCTCAGTGCAGAAGGTAAAAAAAGATAACTTTGATTGGTTTGTGTTAGCTGGGTTCTTGACCTCTTCCTTCTTTTCCTATTTATAGTTGATTTGTCGGTCAGCTTGTAACAGAATAATCAATCGGCCACTGGAGGGTTGGAAGAAAAGGGAAAGGGAAAGGGTCGGCCATCGTGGGTCGTCAATTATTCAATAACGATCATTGGGTTCCCCACGAAAAAAGTCTAAAGGCTTATGGAAAACGTCTAAACACAATATATATCCCGATATATACAATAGTACATTACAATTAGAGTCGTGTTCATATTGGTATGTTTTTTTCTTTATTGTTATTTTAGCCCAAAATCATATCTTATCTATTGCATATCTGTTCAACAGAAGCCTTTTAGTCAAATCAAAGGGAAAAAGGATTCCTTATGACCGAGTACAGTCCTCGATCGCGGGTAAACTCGCAATAGGGCGAGCTTTTAAATTATGCTATAAATTTAGACGAGCTAAGATTTGTCAAATCACCAATTTTAAGAAACTGAAATTTAATGGTTGATTTGTAACCAAAAAAACAGATATTTTTGACTTCGTTATGCGAATATCCTAATGTTTAAAATTCAGTTCTAGCAACCAAAGATGAACTAATTCTAAAACAACGCAATCTTACCCTCAAGTAATTGGAGAAGTTTATTCTTTAACATGATAGAGATCACTGGTTTGATCCTTCCCCTTACTGCGATCCTTGAAAAAGTATACGACTTAATGCCCAAATTTGCAAGAACACCAAAATTTACAACTCCTTCATTATTTATTGAATGCATTTTGGGGTGGAACAAATGCAATACAAAACAATTCTTTTAAAGGCTGTGAATGTTGTTATCAATTGGAGTTGTTGCGTTGTTTTGGACATGGTGGACCTTGTAAAGCCAAATCTTTGATGTCTGCTACCTCCAAATTACTCGGATATGTTTTAAATGACTCAGATGGAAGTGTATTTAGATATTCCAATAGTTTAATGTTCAATGAACTCTTGGAATGATCTCGGTTTATGTAATCCCTGGTAAGTATTGCCATAACAGTTATGAAAGGTTAAGAACCAAAATCTCTGGCAATTCTAATGCTCAGTCCCCAAGGATTGCTTTTTGATATGTCAAAGAGGACACCATGTTTCCTGGACAAGAACAATGACAAATGAAATATTTCAAGATTTGATAAAAATACTATTCTACTTTATTTGTGCCACATCACAGTCAATCTGCGCCTGAACTAGCCATCATTTGCAATTATTTTCACGCCCCTCGCCAACTATGGATACAGCTCTGTGTCTTATTTGATCATTTACTTATTTTCTCTTATGGTCACGTAAAACCATACCAAACATTAAAGAGAATGTTTAATTCTGAATAAGAGCAAGCAAATAAAAAAACTGAACAAACTGATAAGGAGCTGTTTTGATTGATAATAGTCACTTGAGTGTGATGCCACAATTGGGAGATGACTAAAGTTTGTTCAATACACATGGAAAAAGCAAAAAGTGAGAGTGAAAACACTTAGTAGCAGAGTTAAATGACAAACAACCTGGATATGGCACATGAATGGATAGTTCGTATTGAACAGTCATTTGCCATCTCTCATGGTTGATGGAATTTAGTTGAGAGCTGGACAAACGTGTGTGACCCCCAATTTATGAGGGCTATCTAAACTTAAATCATATAGTGGGCAATTGTGCAATACATTCTTGAAGACATCAGTCTTAAAAGGTTGTAATTTTTTATTTTACGCTGGAGGGGAGGGAACAATGCCATGCTTCATTGAGAGTATGGTACTATAAAACACATCCCAATTTTCAGGTTTGCATTGATTTAAGACAGTTTGATGCAGGGGTTATGGAACAATGAATAGCACGCAAATTAAATTATCAAATCATCAATGTTCAATAGCTTTTCTATAGATTCTTCCTAAACTTAAATACATTTTTGGGGGCTATTTCCTATTTTTGCAACATATGTATGAACCACCAATTACGCGGATGTACGGTACAGCAGATGTACGGGCTCAGTGCAGAAGGTAAAAAAAGATAACTTTGATTGGTTTGTGTTAGCAGGGTTCTTGACCTCTTCCTTCTTTTCCTATTTATAGTTGGTTTGTCGGTCAGCTTGTAACAGAATAATCAATCGGCCACTGGAGGATTGGAAGAAAAGGGAAAGGGAAAGGGTCGGCCATCGTGAGTCGTCAATTATTCAATAACGATCATTGGGTTCCCCACGAAAAAAAGTCTAAAGGCTTATGGAAAACGTCTAAACACAATATATACCCCGATATATACAATAGTGCATTACAATTAGAGTCGTGTTCATATTGGTATGTTTTTTCTTTATTGTTATTTTAGCCCAAAATCATATCTTATCAATTGCATATCTGTTCAACAGAAGATGAACTAATTCTAAAACAACGCAATCTTACCCTCAAGTAATTGGAGAAGTTAATTCTTTAACATGATAGAGATCCCTGGTTTGATCCTTCTGCTTACTGCGATCCTTGAGAAAATATACGACTTATTGACCAAATTTGCAAGAACACCAAAATTTACAACTCCTTCATTATCTATTGAATGCATTTTGGGGTGGAACAAATGCAATACAAAATAATTCTTTTAAAGGCTGTGAATGTTGTTATCAATTGGCGTTGTTGCGTTGTTTTGGACATGGTGGACCTTGTAAAGCCAAATCTTTGATGTCTGCTACCTCCAAATTACTCGGATATGTTTTAAATGACTCAGANGAAAAAAATGCGACTGTAATTCTTTTTTACATTTTTACACTGAAGCAATTCATCCCAAACTTAAGCATCTGGAAAAATGCACTTTTGTGTCCCCTTTTTGCAATGAGAACAATCTCTCTCAAAGATTAGGAGTAATGCTTGCATCATGCTCGATCAAATCATAAGTCTGGGGTCCCCGCCTTTTAAGCAGTTTTATGATAGTCGCCTTTCCGGCACGCCTTCTTGTGTTTTTGCATCATCATCAAAATCGCGCAAAAACCGCACTGAGGACGAACTGAGGAGCCAAAATATGTTCAAATGCCAGAGTTTCAATATATTGCGCCTTTTGCTCCAATTTTGTCTCAAAGAAGATAGCTTGTGCTAATAGGCAGGAAGTTTGTTGATTCTTTCATAAAGTGGATACTTACCGAATCCGAAAACGGTCAAGCTACTTTTGCTCGTAACGTGGTTTGGAATCTGGGATATATTTTATGTCAATTTTATAATTATTTTATGAATGTTGGCCAAAAGCCGCTCGGGTTAGGTAGCCGTATCCTTTAACCCCATTTTTGGTCAGAATACTCCGGATTTTAGTTTGTAGCCCTTTTTGTTTATCACTTCTGATGAAAAGAATGCTCATGTCAAACATGGTCCCCCAATAGTTATGACATTTTAAATCCTCCTCATAGATACGATCAAAGCTAGTTTTCAATCCAATGATGGCTTAGGCGCCAGAAAATGAAAATGTGAATATCACAGAATTGGCGCAATATCGTAGACTATTGAATGGTTCGATGGCTTGTGTTATTGAGTGAAATGAAAAATTGTTGGCGTTCAAGACTAATATTTTGCAAGTACCACCACATAAAACCCAAGAATGGTTGGCCGTAAAGACCGTTAAAACTTCAGTAGTTTGTTCTTATGAAGTTTTGTTCCCAATTGAATACCTCAAGACGAGATTTGTTCTTAAGGGATCACCTTTCCACGGATTTTTTTTGACAAGCGCTACAAAAGCATTTTCATCGAAGAGCTCAGTGCAGAAGGTAAAAAAAGATAACTTTGATTGGTTTGTGTTAGCTGGGTTCTTGACCTCTTCCTTCTTTTCCTATTTATAGTTGATTTGTCGGTCAGCTTGTAACAGAATAATCAATCGGCCACTGGAGGGTTGGAAGAAAAGGGAAAGGGAAAGGGTCGGCCATCGTGGGTCGTCAATTATTCAATAACGATCATTGGGTTCCCCACGAAAAAAGTCTAAAGGCTTATGGAAAACGTCTAAACACAATATATATCCCGATATATACAATAGTACATTACAATTAGAGTCGTGTTCATATTGGTATGTTTTTTTCTTTATTGTTATTTTAGCCCAAAATCATATCTTATCTATTGCATATCTGTTCAACAGAAGCCTTTTAGTCAAATCAAAGGGAAAAAGGATTCCTTATGACCGAGTACAGTCCTCGATCGCGGGTAAACTCGCAATAGGGCGAGCTTTTAAATTATGCTATAAATTTAGACGAGCTAAGATTTGTCAAATCACCAATTTTAAGAAACTGAAATTTAATGGTTGATTTGTAACCAAAAAAACAGATATTTTTGACTTCGTTATGCGAATATCCTAATGTTTAAAATTCAGTTCTAGCAACCAAAGATGAACTAATTCTAAAACAACGCAATCTTACCCTCAAGTAATTGGAGAAGTTTATTCTTTAACATGATAGAGATCACTGGTTTGATCCTTCCCCTTACTGCGATCCTTGAAAAAGTATACGACTTAATGCCCAAATTTGCAAGAACACCAAAATTTACAACTCCTTCATTATTTATTGAATGCATTTTGGGGTGGAACAAATGCAATACAAAACAATTCTTTTAAAGGCTGTGAATGTTGTTATCAATTGGAGTTGTTGCGTTGTTTTGGACATGGTGGACCTTGTAAAGCCAAATCTTTGATGTCTGCTACCTCCAAATTACTCGGATATGTTTTAAATGACTCAGATGGAAGTGTATTTAGATATTCCAATAGTTTAATGTTCAATGAACTCTTGGAATGATCTCGGTTTATGTAATCCCTGGTAAGTATTGCCATAACAGTTATGAAAGGTTAAGAACCAAAATCTCTGGCAATTCTAATGCTCAGTCCCCAAGGATTGCTTTTTGATATGTCAAAGAGGACACCATGTTTCCTGGACAAGAACAATGACAAATGAAATATTTCAAGATTTGATAAAAATACTATTCTACTTTATTTGTGCCACATCACAGTCAATCTGCGCCTGAACTAGCCATCATTTGCAATTATTTTCACGCCCCTCGCCAACTATGGATACAGCTCTGTGTCTTATTTGATCATTTACTTATTTTCTCTTATGGTCACGTAAAACCATACCAAACATTAAAGAGAATGTTTAATTCTGAATAAGAACAAGCAAATAAAAAAACTGAACAAACTGATAAGGAGCTGTTTTGATTGATAATAGTCACTTGAGTGTGATGCCACAATTGGGAGATGACTAAAGTTTGTTCAATACACATGGAAAAAGCAAAAAGTGAGAGTGAAAACACTTAGTAGCAGAGTTAAATGACAAACAACCTGGATATGGCACATGAATGGATAGTTCGTATTGAACAGTCATTTGCCATCTCTCATGGTTGATGGAATTTAGTTGAGAGCTGGACAAACGTGTGTGACCCCCAATTTATGAGGGCTATCTAAACTTAAATCATATAGTGGGCAATTGTGCAATACATTCTTGAAGACATCAGTCTTAAAAGGTTGTAATTTTTTATTTTACGCTGGAGGGGAGGGAACAATGCCATGCTTCATTGAGAGTATGGTACTATAAAACACATCCCAATTTTCAGGTTTGCATTGATTTAAGACAGTTTGATGCAGGGGTTATGGAACAATGAATAGCACGCAAATTAAATTATCAAATCATCAATGTTCAATAGCTTTTCTATAGATTCTTCCTAAACTTAAATACATTTTTGGGGGCTATTTCCTATTTTTGCAACATATGTATGAACCACCAATTACATATGTTTTTGATATTCAAAATGATCAAAATTCACAACAGATGGAACAGAATCAGTATTAAGCCCTTGTTGGCAACTATTGGATCTTACATTTCTTGACTGACACTCTCTACCTATTGCCTCTCTGCTGCCGTTGTCAGATTTCATTTCCATTTTTATTACATGTTTTTGTCTGGCCAGGTTACATTTTTTGGGTCAAAAAGAGATTTTTTTAAATTTTCATCCAGCAATACCAAAGTTAATGTTTGAGTATTAACAATCTCAAAGTTAATGTTTGAATATTATTCCTTACTACTAAAGCCTAGTTAATGAAATTGACACCTCAGAAGTCAAACTTTGTAGATGTATCACATTTTGAGTCATTGGAACAGAAACAATCATCCTGACCTTTTGACATGAAAATATTAGAGCAATATCTGTCCAAATCAACTAAAAAATCATCCACATTGATCTATTGGACCAGTTTACGAATCTTCTCTTGACTCTTGTCCATCCAACTTTTGCCGTCCTCCAGCCATCCCGTAACGATCAATTTACGCCCAGCCACAAAAGACAATGCCGATGAGGTGAAAAGTCCATTTAGAGAACCATTTCAAGATATCCTATCCCAAACCGTATGTTTTATTGCTTTCAAAAAGTCATTACAGCTTGTTGGGCTTCAATGATTCGTGGAAAAACTACTCGTGAAAATGGACAAGTGATGGTTCTTTTATTCTAGCCCACTTTTTAGAATGGTGAGGGAAGGAGGTTCAGGATATAATAATGCGACAAGAGCGTCATGGAGAAGGAGGAGGGTGGGAGCACGATGGCGACCAAGACCAGGAGGTACACAAGGTGGAGGAGATAGAGAATGAGGACGAGGAGGAGGGACAGATACACTCGCTGCTCATTATACTCTCACAGGTTTGAGACGTCAAAATAGTCTCGTGGTTAGTTAGTAGTACGTCAGTGCTCTGATCGTTCTCAAACTGGGTTCCATTCCACTCCCCCGAAAACCAAAAAATAGCTGTTTGAGTCAAACATTTTATGACCATCCTGCAGGATCCCTCTTGAAACAAGGTAAGTGCTCCATTGACATTTTCTGTCTAACACATGAACGGTAGAGTGATATTTCACTCTAAACAGTCCCATTGGTTAGTGTGAAATATACATCACGGAAAATCTGAACAAACCGCAATTCAACATCATCGTAGTTCCCTTGCATAGCTAAAGCAATGATAACATACTCAATATACTGATATCCTTGAACAATATCAGTTTACTGAGAGCAAGCATAATAAATTCCAACGCTTTCAAAGCTTTGCATCCTGGTGAAAAAGTATTTCTTTCAAGTATGACGCTCAACTTAATGAGCATTGGTTTATCTGGACGTAAACAGGCCTCGTCATGCTTCTGCTGTTTAGTTTCCTTTTTTCTCGAAGTGTCGAAATAATCTTTGAGTAACCTCTAGTTTCTTCCCATTGCGTCCTTGACATGTATGTAGATACATACGAGTACATGGTTGGTCGGATAAAATACTCTTTTCACAAGAGAAGAGCGTAACTAGATGAGAAATTCAAAAGTCGAATGTATTCATTGCCGGAGATTAGATTTATAACATGTGCAATAATCAGTCATTAATTCGATGAGATTACATTTTTCCTGCCTTTATCTCTTGGGGACTGAATTCTGCGCGGCAGAGGAGAGTCATGAAGAAAAAGCTAAATTGAGTGCGAACACAGATTGATTCCTCATTCAAGCGAAGGTAATCAAGAAGACTTAGCGCTTGATCAATCATCTATTGTTCCCAAGGTAAAGGTCGGCGTAATAATATTTGACGGCTCTTTAACACACAACCGCAGAATATTTGCAAACTTTTCAGCCACTCCTTATTTGGTTTCAGACTGTCATCGTCATGGATCTCCAAACCATCCGGAAGAAGTTGGCTTCCAAAGACCAAGAGCATCTTTTGGCCTATTGGGATGAGCTCAACGAGTCCGAGCAAAAAGAATTCAAGACCACCCTGGCCAAACTGACCGAGGAATTGGATGAGGATATGGAATTCTTCGAACGAACCGTGATTGCCCAAGATGAGAAATGTGACAAGCTCGACGACATGATGTCGCCGTTGGACGAGAACCAATGTGGATCCGTCAACAACGTGTCCGACGAGGAGAAGGCCGAGTTCAACCGATTGACCTTCGAAAGCATCTCTAAGAGTGAAGTGGGTATCATCTTACTGGCTGGAGGACAAGGCACCCGTTTGGGCGTCAGCTATCCCAAAGGCATGTACAAGGTGGGTCTTAAGTCCGAGAAGAGCTTGTTCCAATTGCAAGCGGAACGCATCTTGAAATTGGAGCTCTTAGCCAAGGAAAAGACGGGCAAACGAGGCGCAATCACGTGGTACATCATGACTTCGGCTAGCACCATCAAACCTACCAAAGACTTCTTTGCGGCGAGTAACTACTTTGGTTTGAACCAAAGCAACATTGTGTTCTTTCAACAAGGCACCCTTCCTTGCTTCACATTTGGTGGCCACATCATTCTGGGTGGAAAGAAGGATATTGCTCGGGCTCCTGACGGCAATGGAGGATTATATCGGGCTCTGCGTCATGAGAAGATCATCGATGATATGAAAAGTAGAGGTGTCAAATACATCAACCTCTACTGCGTGGACAACATCCTGGTTCAAGTGGGTGACCCTCTCTTCATGGGTTATTGTATCCACAAACAAGCCGATTGTGCCAATAAGGTGGTGGGAAAGAGCTATCCCACAGAATCGGTGGGAATCACATGCAAGGTGAACGGCAAACCTCAGGTGGTTGAATACTCCGAAATTACCATTGCCTCATGCGAGAAGACCAATCCAGATGGATCTTTGGTTTACTCAGCGGCCAACGTCTGTATTCATTTCTTCACCCGAGCATTCCTCGAGGAGGTCGTGTACAAACACGAGCCCAAGTTGGTTCACCATATGGCCAAGAAGAAGATACCTTTTATGGATGTGAAGCATACTCGAGAGTTGGTCAAGCCTGCCAACCCGAATGGCATTAAGATGGAAAAGTTCGTGTTCGATGTGTTCCAATTCGCCAACAACTTTGTGATTTGGGAGTGCTTGCGCGAGGAAGAGTTTGCTCCCTTGAAGAACGCCGAAGGAGCAAAAGATTCCACCCCAAGCTATTGCCGGAACGCTCTCTTTGCCCGGTGTCAAAAATGGGCTATGGCTGCAGGAGCCACATTTGTGGATAAAGATGGCAAGAAGCTGCCTCTGATGATCAACCCCGCTGCTCCCAAGGAGAGCAACAACAATAACAACAACAAGACCTCGGGTGTGTCCCCCGACTTCGTGGCTGAGGTCGAGATCTCGCCTCTTGTGAGCTTCGCCGGAGAAGGCCTCGAAAAGCTCGTGTCAGGGAAGACTTTCCAAGTTCCATGCCATGAGATCGGTCTTTAGAATTGGGCCCTAGATTTCTTGTGATATAATACCGTAATACTGTACTGTACCTAATGAGATGTCAACAGTTCCCCGAAAAGATCAAAAAATGCCTCCTCCTCTGTAAAATATGCTCGAACTCATTTCAAGGAGCTGGACTACGATTCCCGTTAGCGTCATTGTTCTGTTACATGCGAGTGCCTAAAGAACTGCTCCAGCACACCCGAGCACAGTACAAACACGTTGCAAGCCTCTAAGTATGTATCGGCATACTGTACATGTAGAATGGGCTTCCACTTCCTCATGGGCTAAAAGTAGTAGTAGTAGCAGAAGTGGCGTTAGCAATCTTAGAAGCAGTAGTAGAAGTAGTGAATGGGTCCCAGAGGAATCTTTCATGCACTTCCTACATTCGAACTCAAAAGCGAACCTTTCCCCAGAACTTGATTGACCAGAACGAACGAAAAGGGCGTTGACCAGCGCTCTCAGACAATCTCCATGTTCTCTTCAGAACCTTGTCAGAGACCTTGAAGTCGTTGCTTGAACTCTATGTAGAGCAAGACTATTGAGTTTTTTTCCGCCAAGGACAGGTTTTGTCGTTGAACCGTCACTTTTAAACATGGTACTATGCTAAGTGCAAATAAATTCAAATCATCGCCATCTTTTGGCTTCTCAAGTTTTGGGTTGGTTTAAAGCTCTCAGAGCTTCTTGCTCAATTCGACAATTCACTAAGAGTTAAAAAAACTTCACTCATACAAAACCCTTGTTATCTCTAATCTTTGTTCAAGAGTCCAAAGTTGAGGAAATAGAGATAAAGCCATCATCTACTTACTCCTTGAGTTGCCAATGCAAATATTACTGCCTTTGCACTCTTTGGTGGAAATAATGACCTTTACCACACACATAGGCAGCTTGAATTAATATTGACAAGTACCAATACCAAACAAACTAATCCCTTGGATTCACTTTCGTGTGAAGAACTTCTTACAAGGGAGTGAGAGAAACAACTGCACTCGCCTGGAAAGAAAATAAAACAATTTTGAATGACATGGTGATAATACATTTTGATTGCGGTTAAAATACATGAAAACAGTAAGCACATTTAATGGAAGCATAATCAATCCGGGGATCTGGTGTTCGTAGGCATCAACTTATGAAATTTGGCCGTCACATCTACCCTTGGACTAATTTTACGTATTTTTGAGTATTATTTAAACATTGGCAAGAGTTCGCAATTAGCAATTGGCCTCAAATTAAGGCACCTTGCTCATAGATGGAAGAACTGAGATTTTCGTGATTGTGGGGGTTCCCAATAGAATTGATATCTGAATGGGGTGGGGAATCAACCGTGGGTGGGGATACCATTTTTGCCTCCTGGTCGTCTAAACCTTCCGGACAAGACGGTTGAAGCTGATGCGGATGCGGGTTATGTTGCTGTGTCTGATGTTGGGGTTGATGTTGGTGATGGTGGTGATGATGCTGATGATGATCAAGCACATGGCTGGCTTCATGAGTTGCCAAGTGACCTGAATGGACGTAGCTTTCTTGTTTGGGCTCAAGGTATACTGGAGTCATGGCAGGTCCTAACTTGGCATCATTCCGGAAGCCTGAAACAAGAATTGACAAAATTAGTTCGACCTATGGTCAACGTCAGTCTGAAAAAGTAGTCATGAGCTACTCACTGGCTGGAATTTGAAAGTCTGGATCACTAATGGTGGCAAATGCAGTTACATATTGGGCATCCGTCATGTGCGTGCTGTTCATGGAGGAGGGTGAAGAAGCTACCATGCTGGAGGGATGGTAGCCTCCCGTAGACCAAGCAGACTGTTCCAGATGGATCTGACCCCCATCTCCACCCCTAAGAGGCGAGCCCATCGAGTATGACGCCGTGGAAGGGGAACACGCCAAATACACTGTTTCAGATGACGCCGATCGCAACGAGTTCGGGTTCCCTATTTGATAGGCCGAATCGCGTTCATTGGCGTACAGATAATCAATACTGGGATTTGGTGGTGTGAGAGGACAGGTGGGATAGGCATGGGCATAGGTTCCCATATGGCCATTGTAAGATGGGCCCAGAATGTTGTTATTATTGTTGGCGTTATTGCCGTTGGTGGCCGTCCCCGTTGCATACGAGAAATATGATGGATTGCCACTGGTCTGACTAGATGACGAAGGCAGTAAGCCGTTATTTCCCGCTGAAGACGTGAGAGCGGAGGCAACAGTGCCAAAATCTGGCGATGACAGCCCGCCCATAGCGTCATAATGGCGCTGGAACGAGGCTGACGACACCGGCGTCATGAGGCCCAAAGTGGCCGCTGCAGCCGCACTCGCGCCTGCCGGGTCCGCTAATAAAGAGTTGACTTGAGACGGGGAGTTCATGGCATTAGGTGTCATAGCACCTCCATTGGGCATTGAATAGCCGTGGTAGCGAGGGCGCAGATTCTTCTTACGGAAACCACGTGGTCTTCTTCGACAAGAGGCCTCCTCGAACATGAACTCTTGATCGGGGTCGATGGTCCAGTAATGACCCTTGCCGGGCCGACCTAAAGCCTTAGGCAATTTCACGAAACACTCGTTGAGACTGAGATTGTGGCGAACCGAATTCTTCCAACCCTAAAATAGCGAATGAAACGTGTCCATTTCAAAATGAGAGGCAGACACTTTTGAGATGATTCTTTGTTGTACAGTACCTGGTAAGGCCCCCTGAAAAAGGAAAATCTCTTTTGGAGATAATGATAGATCTCACTAAGTGTCATTCGTTTGACGGGTACCGATTGGATGGCCATCACGATCATGGCAATATAACTAAATGGTGGTTTCTCTTGACGTCTGGCACCTGAAAAGAAGTAATTGAATGTTACATTCATGCATGTTATGCCATCGGGACTCTGAATTTGAACCCGGTTAAACATTTGCTTTTTATTCAACAGGCTACCCACTCAGTTTAAAATAGCGCTCCACGCTAATCCATGGAACACTTGTGTAAAGTTCGTATGCGTATTGATACCTCGCACTGTTGGGGACTTTCAGGTTGATAAACATATGTACAAAATTACTCCACCAGTAGGATTGTGACCATTTGAAGAGCAGTTCACAGTGGCCTTTTGAAGTGAAAATAAACTTTGGAAACATATTGGCAAAAAATATGTAATATTGGAAGATCCATTTCCGCTAAGTACATGACCTTACTCACTGAACCTCTAATACTTTCTGAACGCTTGAAATTTTCTTTTTTTGAGCACTTATCGCGAGTGTTCCTCCACCAAAGAGAGTTTTTTCCCTTCCAAAAATATGCAAATCAAGTTTGATGAAACAGCTAACTGACTTAGACATCGGATATCAGAATTGGTGCCGATTTGTTATCATGACAAAATCTCTGCCAATCTTCCCTTTTCTTGTGGTGTTCTTCATGGTGCAACACTCGACGGCTAAATCATGTTCTGGTTTGGACTGCCTAAGCAACGAGGAAGACCCATGCGCTCCCAAGAGGGTTTACAAATGTTATCCGGTTCAGGAGACAGTTTGTCAAAACAAAGTGGTTCCCAAATGCAAGACCAATTGCCGGCCCGAGCCGAACTGTGTGCCAGGCTCCACCCGACCAAAGTGCACGCAAAAGCGCCATTGTGCAATCCAAAATGTGGAACGATGCACCACGATCGTTGGTCGTGAATGTCCCAAAATTATTCAAGATCCAGTTGAATCTCGCGATCCATCGACCTCGGTCCAATCCATCCTCAAAGAGGAGCTTTTGAGAAGTCTTAAAAATGTAGTTCTGGGTTATGACGACGGTTGTTGGGATGTGCCGAAGGAACAATGTGTATCGGTGCCGGTGAATCAATGCTATTTTGAAAATGTTTGCAAGGATGTTCCAATCGTATGTCGTCCCATTTGTCGAGAAGTTTGCAGGGCAGTGGCGGTGAACACGTGCGCGCCGGAAAAGGTCCAGAAATGCGAGACTATTTTGACAGCAACTTGTTAATTAAGTTGAAGAACTTGTGATCGACTCTACAGACCTTTTAGAGATCTGTATGTAAATCTAATAAATTTTCTATTAAGCCATGAGGAAAATTGTTGTTGTTTTTTTACTTTATTCAAAGTCTGTTTAAAGAATATGGACCAAAGGACCATAAACTTGTGTTTGAGGCACATTCCAGAGATGGTTATTAATTCTGTGACTTCAGTGTTGAAGATCTAGTCGACATTCTAGGTAATTAAGGGAGAGATAAAAGTTGCTCAATGCATTCCCAGATAAAATGTTTGACAAGTAAGCAGAAGTGCGCTCTTAAAATTATGAGGTTATCGAGAACACCAAAGCGAATTACTTTGGCTTTAAATGACTACCTTCCTACCATGATTTCGTTTTCCATTTTTTCCATCCACTTCCGAATCGGTCGAGGTCGGCTCTTGTCTTTGAATCTCTTCACTGACCGAATCCAAGTCGTCTTGAGACAAGGGATCTTTTGAGTGAAGATTATTGGAACTTTGCGTTCCCACTAGATGCGACTGCAAGACGGAAGGATCTTCGGGCGTTTGGGGCAATTGAATGCCATTCACTGAGGAGACCATCAGAGGGTCGACATCATGATGGTTTGGTACCGATCCTAAATGATCAGTGAGTGGATCACTTGGGATGGAACCTGATTCTGACCTGTTACTTGGAGGTGGCGGTGGCGCCTGTTGTTGATGGTGGAGTAGTTGTTGCTGCTGCTGCTGCTGGTGTTGTTGTTGTTGATGGGCATGATGGTGATGGTGGTGATGAAGCACATGTTGATGGGACGTGGGATGAGACGGAGCCATCATCAGATGTTGGTCCAAGGCATGGCCCATGGGGGACGACCCTTCACTGTTCCCTCCGTGACCCACCCCCAGGTGTGAAGCGTCATGATGTGGATGACTACTTGAGACTGAGGCCGAGACCAAAGTCGATGTGGATGTCGTGCACATATTTCTTTTGTATACACAAGGCAATCAGGTCTTGGCTCAAGCAGGATCTTTAGTTTATTCTTCTTTCAGGACAAGATGGGCTCAAGACGCCTGTGTTTCCCACTCGGACGAACGAACAACCCATGCAATCTCGACGTCAGCCCAGCACAATCAAATATTTGTGTGAATCCGATTAAATATTTGTATAATAATCTTAATAATCTGGCGAGTTAGCGTCAACAGAACAAGGCAGAGAGCCGAGCGAGATGTTTAACAAACAAATCCTCGAACGAAACTCGTCTTTGGGAACTGGGTACAACAGACCGCTTGCTATCGAAGCTTCCTTCACTCCATCGAGACTCGAGGATTGAGCTCCCGGGGGACTGCAACACAATCTTATTCCTCATCATCAGCCTCTCTCATTCAGATTTTAGGGCTTGCCCAGAGATCCTGGATGAGATCTTCACTACTCATTCCACGTCTCCATCCAGACCTGTTTCCATTTTAGCGCCTAAGAAGTCGTCACAGATCCGTCGCAACTCACTCATTTGTACTCACGGTCCGTTCAGCGAGCGAAGGAACGTAGGAACGAGCCAACACCCATATGGACCGAAAGACTAAGTAGGCGACGGGGGCCGCCATCAAATCCGCTACAAACAGTCGTCATGACCCAAGAGACTTCAACATCTTCATTTGAGGCGTTTGGACCAATCAGAGGAAAACTGAGGGGGAAATTGGGGAGGAGTTACAGAGAGCTCGCCAGAGTGGGAACCGCCCAACGAGCGCCAAATGTGGCTTGAAGACAGCAAGGTTGGAAGTGAGAACAGATACTCGGATAAGCAATGGGAAGTGTGTGTCATCGAACGAGACATGAAAAATGATAATTTGTCTTCCACATAAGAATCTGGGAATCAGTAGCAGATTCAGTTCCATTGGCGAGAAATTCATTCATTCATCAATCAACACGAGCTATCCACATGAAATCCCTGACAAGTCAGTTCGTCTGATGATTGCTTATGAATCTGGAGCATGAAAGTGGCAAAACGACCAGATGTGGCCCAGGCTGTATAATGCATTGTAATCGAAATCGACCTGTCTTGAATTTGAAGCACACGTGGAACACGCCCTTTTCCAAAGAGAGGCGGAAGACATGATTGCCTTAGAGGCGATCTTGTCGCGGTTTTCCCGATCAAGTTTCTCTTTTTGACATCTTGAACGAACCAGGAAATCTCCACCCTCCATTCAAGGATCAAGAAAAACAAAACTTCAGTTGTTCATGTGGTGAAGAATCAAGTTTTGGCGGCAATCTTTGGGGTGGAACTGCAGCTGGAACCCGAATACAGTCGACAAGTCTCCTGGTGGGAGTTCCAGATCATTTGATAGGGTGCCAAAAAGAACACACAGAGTGATGAATTCTTCGGGAATAAATACATACGTACATCAACCTCATCTCATCTAGAGTACCACAGCATTTGATGGTCCATTCTTGAAATTAGCCGTCCTTTTCCATCCTCCAATGTAATCGCCCAATGACCCATCGCGTAACGTCGTGAGTGTACTCGTTAACCTCCTTCTCCATTTCCTACGATTACGAGATCAGGTGGATGGATGGAAACCCAAAACCGTCAGACAGGAATCCATTGATTTTGGTGCCAGAACCCCTCATTGCCTCGTCTGGGTTTACCACTTTTCTTGGCCTGAAGATTCTCATTGACTGGCGACGAATTCGTGCGGACGGTCCCTGTTCCTCATCATTTGCAGTTTCATGTCCATGCTATGCTCGACATCATCAGCATCCAGCATCATCCAGGCCAGAAATCTGAGCTGAATGGACGCCACAAAGAATCCCTGTTCAAACTTGGAACTTTACGGGGAAAAACAACACACTCAACATTGGAGGCGTGGAGGCCAGCGGATGAAGGCGCAAATCCATCAAAAGAAAATGTCGTCAAGTTTTCTTAGCAGCGTATTGAGTTCACCCGATGATGAATTGGGCCAACAAGCCAGGAATGGAGGTGTTAGAGCTCAGAGCTCAGAGCTTATCCGAGAGCTGTCTTAACCTCTTTCTTCACTAATGCTAATGCACACATACACACACCGTCAAGTCAAGCGATGAGGCATGTGTGGCCAAGACTTGTTTGTCAATAGCGTTCTCGAGACACCTCATTAGATTTACACTCACAAGACATCCCAATCAGAGGGGAAAGGGGCTAAGAGAGAGAAGGGGTCCAGCGTTTTCAGATTGATGCATCTTATGAATATCACGTATCAGTGCACACTATGATCGAAAAATGTCTTAGCTATCATTTCTCAGTTCGAAACTTGGAGAGATTGGTTGAAAGAGTATGTACCATCGCGTTCAAGACCTAAAGAAACTGGTATATTAAGTAATATGGGAGAATGACCCATCTGAGAGAGGTGAACTCTACTTTTAGAGGTGTGGGAGGTCGCCCAGTCTGAACTTAAACGTCCGTAAAATGATATCTGTCTTCAACTTGGACACCTTGAACCTCCAGAGCTCTTTCGTCCCCTAGTGATGGATGATGAAAACGTTCCCTCTCAAGTGGAAAAAGAGCATGTGCTCAAATTATAACATCAGTACATCATGTCTTAGATCCCAGTTCCAGGTGAGAACAAATATCTCTGGCGATATTTTTTTACCCCCCCAAAAAAGTTGTCGGCTACGGACGTGTATCTTCTCAGTTCTACTCTAATTCCAAAGAAATGCCAATGATATCAATTAAGGTTAAATGATCATTGTGAACGAAGACTTGACGAGAATTCCAGGATGTTCTGCCTTTGACGACATCCTCAACGGTAAGAAACGGGGATGCAACGAGACAACAAGGAACAATTAGCGTGGTGACAAACTGTCGCCTTTTCGGATGAACTCACATGTCTCTCCTCATGTCTTGAGGGCGATGCTATAGTCATTCAAAGGATTCATAGACGGATTCTCCAACGATCATTGTTCTTAACTCAAGAAACACGGTCAACATGATCTCATTTCCGTGGGCCTTCTGGACGTTTTCGTGAAAATCATGTTTAATGCACGTGATCTTGTGGTTAGTTCTGTCCCCTATGCTTAATATTCGAAAACCTGCTGGAGGTGAGTGTAAAGGGAAAAAATCAAAGGATAACTCGAGGCAAAAGGCTTAGTAAGGGGCAAAAAAACAAGTGCTAAACAAAATTCAAACAATTCGTGTACAAACACGGTCTATTCTTCTGATGCTCAAATCTCGCTTTGTTCGCTCTTAGGATATTGTTTCTGGTGACGTCGTGGGAACCCACTAATGGGTCGGTCGTCCTGGCAGAAAACGAAGATCTGGCACCGTTCGCGGTTTGACAAGCTCATTGTCTCATCTGGAATGAGAGTTCTGGTCAAATTCTTCAAGTCTCACATGGCTCATCATGGGAAAACCACTTTGACCGGACCCAAGTCCGGAGATATGTACAGTATACGTATGTCCTCTTCTTTTCTGCCCTAACAATTGTTTCGTGTTTTCTGGGAGAGCGAGCCATCCAGCTAGAACTTGTTTCTGAATGAAAATTCAATGCCCTGGGGATACAATGTGATCATGTAATAATCGAGAGTAGCATGTGATGTTTTCACTGTGTCTTATTTGGAAAACAAATTCATCGTCTGACGTCTCGATTGATATCAAAATGAGAAATTGCCGAATCTCCAGCAGCTTCACGATGAAACATTAATGTCAAGATGTTCTACGTTGCACAGGCCTTGTTCTTACACACGTTCTGTACAGAACGAACTTGTAGATAGAGCTTGTCTGAACTTGAAATGAATAGCCAGTATCTATCCATGGATGAGGTGTACGTTCAAGACAGAAGGTAATGGAGAAGAATTGGCAATGACACCCCTGGTGGGATTTTTTCCCTTTTCCCTCAATAACACAATAGTTTCGACCTTGTGAAGCATATGATCGTTAATTCTATCTCCCATGGCTTTGACACACCTGGCCAATCATCACTTTCTTTGACACCGTTAGCAAACAAACAATTTATGCCTGAGTCTTTCGAGGATGAACACATCGAAATAAAGACATTCTTACACATTTAGGCTGAAGATCGTTGGACAAATTCAAGTCCATCAAGCCACCAAGCTCAGCTTCCGTGAATGTCGAGGTTATCCGATTCAGGCATGCATAGAAGTCATTTGTGACCAGGGCTTGTCTTTTTGCAGAGCCTTGGCGAGTTCGTTCAAGGTAGGCATACATTTGATAGTCAGATGTATCAAATGTTACAAAGTGTGCGATGTTGGTCAACGAGGAGAAGTTCCATTTCCCACTTTTGTTATGGCCATTGAGCTCTCTGGAAGATGTTATCAGGCCAACCACCACAGCTCCAGTGAAAGATCTCAGTTGGTCAAGGAAAATGAGACTTTCGAGTTAGCAAGTTAAATGGACTTGTTTTTATTTCGACCAAGAACAAATGAAACGAGAGTTAATGGCCGTTTCATCATGCCCGACAGATTTCGTATTAAGTTAATTCGAGACTTCAACGGAAGCCTATGAGAAAAGCATTCATTTCCTTTGACAATGTAGTACGTAGCATTGTCCTTCCGCCTTCGCCTCCTCCGCCTAACACTCCTACTCCTGTTAATAGAATGAATACTCGGGAGACAGATATGGATGGCCAAGTATTCTTTAGTAAAATTTTCCATTTCATTATCAACTCAGGCAACAACTTAATCGGTGTGATTTTAATTGCTGGACAGGCGACCGTGTTTGATATAAGTCTAGTGTACGAATACTACGTTAACAGAGCAGGATCATTGTGCTGATTGTGCATGGACTTATTAACAGAAGCTGCAAGTTTTTTTCTGAAAAACATTGCTCACAAAAAATCCCCATCAAATTTCACGCATTCAATATATGTTTTCATTTTCAATATCGTATTTCAATTGTTCCTCGAATCATGCTTTTGATGCGCATTAAGTACCTGGATGGAAATGATATGCATTCGCTTGACCAAAGGACATCTTTTTATTCGCGGTTTTGATGAACTAATTTCACATCAATTTTCCTACCACTTACAATCAAGTTCTGAATTTGCAACACGAGGGAAGAAAGTTTGCTGCAGATCCATGAACCAAAGGACAACTCTTCCATGGAAAATGCTCCATCGATGAGTATAAAGATGTCTTCGTCCTTTGTTCACAAAGCTAATAGTGGATTGTGAGCTTACCTCTAATGTAATTTGAATTCGAAGCGTAATCGTCGGTTCAACATAGTTGTCCGGAGCATTCAAAATTCCATGATTGGTTAGGACAAGTCGTGCAAATGCTCTCGAGTGCAAAAGCAAATAGGAACGGCCACAATCACAAAATTCCCACCAGCTGTTGGATAAAAGGGTGCTTTGCTTGTCGCCTCCAAAGACAGTTCAATCAACTTTCCAGATCTCAGGACATCGTAAACTTGCGCTTTCGCCATTAAACGCACTTTTTGAAAAAGAGGGAAGCACCTATGTTGAAACACATCACAAGTTATCGTTGATACATTATGACGTATGGTTTTCTTTTTGTTGATCAGCAAGTCTGATCTTGCCGGAAGTGATGAAGCTCATCACTAATTTTCGGCAAAACTTCCTCTGTGATTGTCGCATTAAAATATATCCTCGCTTGGTGACATGCTTGAGTGTCCAAATAATTATTTACGCACAACTACTAAACCAACCACTCTCTTTAAGGTCACTCCAGATTGGATCCTAAATAAACCGTGAACAAAAGCAGACATGCATGAATATCCATCCCATCTGTCAGAATTTGGTTGGGCATGGCTTTTGACCATATAGCACAAGTTGATCTGATGTGTGTTGTTGTAAGTAGGGGAGGTTAATGTGGGGGGCGTATTTGCTTACCAACGCATATGAAGCCCAGGTAAAACCACTTTTTAAATGAGAAAATGGATATTGAATGTCTCGTGTTCGCATTCCGATTGAATGATCATAAACTTAATTTGTTGCCGTTTGGCTCCTGAGTGTTAAAGGCACTGAAATGAAGCGAATCGTCAGATATGAAATGTTTGTCGCTTGTTTGGCATTGAAATTTAGCATCGTTCGTAAACTGATGATCGCACTTTTTTCAAGGTCGCATTGTTTAGGGAAGATTTGCATTGATACTCGTGTGAGTGAAATGGCACTAATGGACAGTATTATTGCTCCCATCGAACATCTGACGGTAGTTTTGATTCCCTTCCTAAACTGATGTAAAGCTACAAGAAATCACCTTTGTTTTGGAATTTACTAAAATGATCTGTTGACTAAAGTATACTTTTTGAGAGCAAGTACGTACTTCAACTAAGCACTCGGGCATTTATAGACGAAAAGGCATTGCACAGGATTAACTAAAGATTAATCATATGTCCCGTTCTCCTTCAGCATCACATTGACACGCTCTTAGAGTTCAGGTCAAGGTATTGCTAAATGGTTCATGGTTAAATCATTACCAAAACCTGCCGTCAAAACAAAGTGTCCATCAAATAATCTGAAGATGCACAGGCTTCTTGCGAGGCACAAATTTATTCCTGAAACACTGCCGAGTGCTCGAAAGGTTGGACAGTAAGTATATGTAGATCCCATGTACTGGGGTGCTTGTACACACAGGAATGAAAATGTGCCTGAGTTATCGGAATGGAACTGACGCTGTCTGCCGGACGCAAAATAAGCGTCATTGTCAAGCGTCAGGATTATACAGGCCCAACCGAGCTTCTTATATGTTTCGCGAACCATTCGAAAATGACCAGTTGATGAAAGAAAGCGACAGGGATAATTTCTACCTGAACATGATGAGTTCAAATACAAGTGATTAGTGGACAATGACCCAACGGTTTGTGATGTTATGACTTGACATATTGGACGCCTTTTTGTAGTACTTGAACAGAATAGTTCGTTTCATTTTACAATATCGCCGACATCCCATTCAGTTCGACTTGGCATCTGGCGTTGAGTCAAAATGAGCCAGAACAGTTACAGGCGGCTCTCCAGGCCACTTCTAGTGATTGGGTGTGTTTATGTGACTCTGATACAACTTCCTAACTGTGTTCAGGTGAGATATAAACAATTTCTGCTCCTCCGTAAGAAGAAAAGTACTCTTGCAAGAAGTCAGGTTATGTTTCTTCATCATGCTTTTTCTCATTTATTTCAGTTACTAAAACTAAAACTTTATAGTCGCTTGATTGGCGTAAACGTAGGCTGGGAGATTATTGAAAAAAAAAAGAAAGTAAACTTTCCTTATTGTAAATGCAATGATTTGGAATTAACCTCAAATGCATGCACATTACGCAAGGAGCATTGAGAAAGATTTGAGGAAGCAGTGAAGACCCCTGACTGAGCTCTGTTTATAAAATCAAAGCTGCCCCGGTGGGACAAAAAAGTTTCGCCGTTAATGCAACTCCAAGAGTGATTTCTGGAACGGACTTAACGTCGCGGATAAGAATCTGAAACTCCACTTTTTACACGACTGATCTCAATTTCAGGCTGGACGAACATTTGATCAAGAAAAGCTTGGTCGTGGTGAGGTGGGGAGTTTGGAAGAAAATAATTATGAATTTGGGGCTTGGAGCCCGGTCGGTAAAGATAACACATTTGAGAAGGCCTTGGAATTAAAGGCTAATCAAGTCGAGTCGAAAGCGGAAGAAGTTCCTTCAAAGACTAAAGCCAAGTCTTTTGGACCCATCAAGTTGTCCGAAGCCGAGACACAAAGGATCACATATGTGGGGCAAACTCCCCAGGCGGTGTCCAGAAAACTGGACGATGTCTCGCACATTGACTATTACCC
>NC_081447.1:4889615-4902850 GCF_007210705.1 Tigriopus californicus | reverse complement strand
GACTTTTTGATGACAAACCATCCGACACTCGGATTAGGCGTGATCCCGAGCAATCTGCTCCTAACGCCTCTAAAATACGGAAATTTTCCGCTAGACAGAGTGACCAAAAAAATCTGGACGAGGGGCAGTTGTTGGAGCAAGAAATCCTCGAGAAACATGGGGTCAAATTCTCGCAACCAAGTTCAGAGTCGACTGACATTCCGGATGTGGTTTACGCTCGGAGAAGGCCCAAGATTAAGCGACGACCGCGGTATCGGCCTGGCTCTTCTGCCGCATCATCATAGAATATGCAAAAGTTTTGACTTCAATTATTAGTATGAAACATCACCTATTTGATAACAATGAAAACCAAAGATCCCGTTGAGAATCCCAAGTTCAAATTGGTTGGATTCTTATGATTCCAACATCTTCGTCTCAATGCGTGGGAACCACATATCAAAATCAAGTACTTGTTAGCCATCTCATGTCTTGAAGTTGTATATCTTGTGTCACAAGGTTGAATTATAGCACCATTTCAGTTGAACCGCGTTCTTTTCGGTGCAGGGGTTTTCATGCACGAGGTTTTCACTGATAAGTAAATGCTTTTATCCTTTTAAAGCATTTCAAGCCAGTTTCCCCCGTTCGTTCCTACACATGATGTTTCAGCTCTTTTTTCCCTTTCTCGCATATGGTACTTTATGATGATCTGTTCAATTATTCGTCTTCGAAGCATCAGCGTCTGCCCTCCATGAGCATTTAGCTTGAGTGGCCAGTGTTGAAACGCAGGGACATTATTCACCCTTCCATTTCGAGGGGAACTGCCACGACAAAATTAGGTCAAGTTCGATTGCAATCACAATTGGCAACCACCACTCAAGCCCTCCCTGGCAAGGCATTCAACACAAAATATTGTGCAACAAACCACAAGGTCTGCGATGGAAAGTGTTATGAACGAGCAATTGGCCGTGCTGCTTAGAATATTCCTCGTGATTAATACGATCCGCCCAGGTCCGATTGAAGTGGGCCACCCGCTAGCAGATTCTAACTCACGAGGGGGTTGGGTTGTCTTTGACAATTCAGAAAGCTGGGCAACAAGAGCAGCATTGGATGAACCCCGAATAAAGGATGCTCTCTTTCTCTGACTCTTCTTCGTTGAGGGTACAACATGAAAAGCAATTTGCGCCTCCTTGAAAAAATAAACAGACATTGAGAACAGTTCAAGATGAAGGAGCATTGTGTGAGCGTTGTTCTTTTTTGGCCAGATCCTCTTTCAAGGAATTTTTCACAATGCCATTAGGAAAATGCGCAGGGCCAACTCGCATCACCACGAAGGCTACGCGTGTGGCGCCAAATGAAAGGAAACCCCGTATTCATTTAGCTAGCAGCTTTTGTCAACGGAGAAGGCGGAATTTGCCTTCGGGTGTTGGCTGGCATCAAAGTAAAAAATTGACAGTTTAAGGCTGCATTAAAGGACAACGACTTTAAAAAATATGATTTGAACCATATTTGGGATTGTTCCGGATTGGTTGTAAGGAATTAGGTTACGTTAAAAGTTGCGTTGCAGACACGTTGCTACGTTGGAAATATGTCTTAGCTTGACACCATATGCCTGATTAACAATGTTAAAAATGAACGAAGTGAATATCTTTAGCAGTTTAAGTAAGGCTTCCACGATCAAAAAAAAATCCGACTTGGGAATTTTTGGGAAAAAGACAAAAATGCCGAAAAGGTGTAAATTTCCGATAGATAACTTTTACATTCCTATAATAGCACAAAGTATGTATGTCATTGCTACCTCTTGATTTGTCACCCTTTGACTCCATCATGACCATTGCTCAAAGCCGGTTGACTAGTTTCAGTAAAGTGGCCTGATTATGGAATAAAAAATCATTTCATTGCTGCCAAAAAATCATTGAAAATAAAGTCTCATGTTGGAAGAGAAATCAGGTTTACATTTTGAGGATAACTAGCGTGTTTCTGGTACGCCGTCCTACCAATGTCAAATACAGTTGGAAACAGGTCGTAGCACCCAGCGATTTTTGTTTGATCCCATCAAAAGAAAACCAACATTGGATTCCAAGGCATGATCATGGTGGACAAGTCCAGGTCTAAAGAGGTACATTTTTTTCTTCTCATTTTACGGACAAACAGCTCTAGAATAATTCGGCCTTTCAACCTTTCAACTCTGTTCTTCCGCAAACCCTTGTGACATTTCTTTTGCAAATTTCCAAATCTGATTAAAGATCGCTATCGAGCATATTTGTTTTCAAATGGGCATTTTTACTTCAACTCATTCAAGAAATTATTTTTCTCTGATCTCAGATTTGTGCCGTAAATGAATGTAATTAAAAGATCAATAGCTCGGCAGCCCTAAAGTAAGCCTTCTACTTTCAGTTTGGTCGCGGAACAAGCAACTTTTGTAGAACACCAAACATGAAAACGCCTTATTTTTTGCTTTAATTCTAGCCCAACCTAGCTGTGCTCTTTTTGCTCCAAAAAAGGCTCTTCCGGGCGTGTTTCGGCAATTTTTGATCAAACCCTTGGCGATTTGAGCTTTTCAAAATTGTGTATTTGTGAGCTCAAAAGCTTTTCACGTTTTTTTCTGATTTTGTCTGGGAAATAGATTTGATTTTTTCTTTTTTTTCTGATTTTCCGTTTTCAATTTTTCTAAATAAGGTGGAAGCCAATAGTTTAACTAATAGATTTAGCCCTTGTTGTTGAATCTTTTTACCAAAGGGCACCATTACACAAGTAATATATGTTTTCCATATGCATGGTCAATAGTCACCTTTTGATCTGAGCCTGTGATTTATCTGAAATTTAATTTCTCAATGCCAAATATTGCTTTAAGAAATATCGTTTCCATAGAATGGTGGCCTCCTTGCAAATTATTTCAAAAAAATATGCATTATGAAATAAACTTATACTCTTTGATTTAGGACTAGCGCAGCTGTAGCGAAATTTCAAGCGTCACACAGTGCTTTCTTTTAACATAAAATGAATTAAAATATAATTACGTATCAGAATAGTTTAATTTGAACGACCCAAAAACACCAAAGATTTTCGTTTCTCATTCCATTTGTCAACCCCTGAAGCGGCCCTTACGTTTTAGTTTTTCTCGTGGCAACTAAATTCCAGAAATTCACTAATATTATGACCATCAATAAAAATGGGTATTTTGTTTGAATGCACTTTTTATAATATCAAAACTTGTGTTAGCTCAGAGCGACATACTTTTTCTCCATCTTTTTTTGCCGGCAACGTTACCATTACAGGGAGTGTAGCAATCCCCAGCAATTCAAAATGACAATGCACACATCCTTTAGCTTTATATTCATGTAATGTCTGATATACCAACGAATTAGAGTTGGTTTATCCGGCTAGCGTTTGAATATAGGGCTGAACTAGAACTTTGGTCAGGATCAGCGATAGCGAATTTCTTACATTTCATTTATCTACATTGGACATGTTTTGGCAAAGGAGTTTTAAAAAATGAAAACAGCGAATACGAGATGAAAATAAATGCTTTTATCCTTTGTCTTTAGGAGAAAATAGTGAGTAAAAGCTTTCATATAGAATGTATTGTATTGTGTACAGGATGGAAAGAAGTTAAGGGCCACTCTTTGTGCCGTCTGAAAATCGTTTCCCCGCCCACAAGTAATTGCTTGATCATTTTGGGTCTCTTGCCTGCTTTCAGCAGGCACTAGGCCCTTTGTTTTGGTTTTGACCTGAAGATTGTGAATACTTGCATTTCGAACCTTGTTTTGGCGACAAATGATGTGAGAGTTACCAATTGCCTTTAGGCAATAGTAGTTAGATCATTTGTAATATACTGAACAGGTCCTCTTAATGAAAGGTTGGGAACCAATGCCAAACAAGTCTTTGAGTGGGGGCAACCATTATCAGGCAAGGTAAATTTTCCCTAAAAACATGACCGAAATCCTTCAATTTCCCCGAAATTTCTCGGTTTTAGGTTATTTTATGGTTAAAATTCGCGAAAAAGTTTTTGCCCCAAAATGACTGGAATACTTGAAAACTTAATTTAACCTAAAAAACATGTTTTTCCAACCCCTGGCAATCAGATCCCTTTCGTACCTTCTCTGAAAACTGCAGTCCAAAGCGTCAATTCTTGGACTTCAAGCTAAAGAGTGAACATGTTTGCCAATTTTTCTCCTGTGGTGAAGGGGAATCGGCGATTGCACGGCCACGAATCTATCTTACAACTAGTGTTGGGATCAAATAGATTTTCAAAATCCGGCTCAAAGATATTCCCTGAATTGAAGGTATAGCAGAATATCTTAACCCTACCTCTGGTCACCCTGTGAGTTAGCTGTTGTTGATGAAGTATTTATTTTCTGTCACTTGATAATAGTCCCACCAAGAGCTTTAGTCGTAATATTAAAGTCGGTTGAATTAGCCGAAACATTATTCCTGTCCCAATTTCCCAAGGAACACATTGGAGTGATGAGACAAGAACATGCCCCAGCCTCCCTTAAATAAAAACCATGGCTGCCACATTTAGTGATCTATGGATTCTCAAGCCTAAAGTATTCATCGGCGACTTGGGGCCCAATGCCAATGAAGACGAGCTCAAAGAGCTCTTCGCCGAGTACGGACCCGTCCAAGACCTATGGCTGGCCAAAGAGGGCAATGGATTCGCTCTGGTCGAATTCCAAGTGGACAAGGATGGTCTCAGGGCCACTCATGGCTTGAAAAAAACAATCAGCGAGGTGAAATCTACTACTTCCACCATCAGGGGGTGCCTCTACAAAGAGGTTCTTTTTTGAATCATCCATGATTAGTGGATATAAATGCTCGGACAGCAAAATGGTCGCAGATGTGATGCTGGGAAATTAATGCGTAAATCTACCAGCCATGCGGATAGTTGGCCGATATCAAAATTTTAGACATCTATGACTCACTATCGAGGGCATTTTTAGTATCAACCTTTGGTAGCTAACCTTTTGCTATCAGCAGCCATTGATTTCGAGGCCCTTGCAACCGAGCTGTCGCAGGTTTGCGCTGCTGCCTAGACGCCCCCAGGTCCTGGCAACCGAAAGGTCAGATTAGGTTAAGTTAGGTTAGTTTATCCAAGGACTTCTAGAAATATGGACTGCCAACGAGCTTCCTGCCAAATCAGTCTGCTTTTGGTCATATCAACTCTGAACCACTTTTCGAATTAAAGTAATAAATTAAGAAACGTAGATCTAGTCAATTGAAAGTAAGTAATTTTTTGTGTCATTGACTTGTAAAGTGGATCGTTTCAAAGTGATGTTGTCAAAAGCTTATGTCGCTGACCAAGAGCAGGCCGAAAAAATGGAACTTTATGCATTGTTTACTACATAAATTTGACCATGTCTCCTGAATTCGCTAAGTACAGGTTTAGGCTGAAGTTTGGGCAAGTTATTTTTTAACAAGATCTTGAAGTCGTATCAAGTGCTTATTTGGCATAAGATCAACGGTATAGGAGATACGTAATTTTGGCTTCCGTTCGCAGTCCACATCTCTAGAAGTCCGCGCTTTATCTTTAGCCATCTTCGTCCAAACCCCCAGAACAACAGCTAAAGCCAAAGGTTAGCACGTAAGGACCATACATTTTTAGCGAACTCCCTATGCATATATTTGATCCACCACCTAATTAGTTTAGACGGATCTGTCTAGCCTTAATTTTGATCTAATAATGATTATATTGCTCGGCTCTTTAAGGAACACCCACTTGTTGCCAGATCAAAAAATGGAACTCTTCGACGGGCAGGGTCGACCAATCGGGGTTCTTCACCTTCAGTCAGGCCCTCGAGACCTAGACATCCCTCAACTTCAAGAGATCTGCCCACCTCGAAACTTCCAGACACGATCAGTGCCTTTGAAGCCGTGAGGAGAATGGAGCAACGATGTCTGTCAGGAACACCTTCTCATCGAGATCATCGAGATTTAAGAGGACGCAGTCAAGATCAAGTTAGTACCCCAAGGGAGCGAAAACCCGCCAGTCCCATCCCAACCTCTGCGCCAACCAGACGTCAAGAAAGAACCCCAATTTATGAAAGGCGTCGTTCTCATCCTTCGGATGATCGGAGATATATTCGGAGTGATCTTGGCCCGAGTTCAAGTCCAAAGTTTTCTTATCGGATCCCATCGCCACCGCCCGTTAAACGACGCTATGTAACGGATATTCCGCCTGAACGACCGTATCAAATTTGGCCTCGCCGTTCTGAGACAAGGTCGTCACCAGGTTCTAGTTTTCATGACCGACGAAGTTCGTTCGATTATTATGAAGAACCCAATCAAAGTCGCCGAAAACCGGCCTCGCCCTCCCCTTATCAGGATCCGTGGTAGTCCCTGTGGATATTTTTGTTATTGTGTGTTAATTTTAATGCAATAGTTATATCATGTCCCAAGAAACTGTTTTTCAGATCACGCTTGTTCAGAATATTCGATCTTGAGCCCCTAGTTCGATCTAGAATTAATTTGATAGAATGTATCATACGATCTTGTGCAGTGCTTTGATATCAGAAACCAGTGTTGGCAAGCTTTGTATAAATAGAATCATTTGCATTGTTTTATTCCCTGGGTATGAACTGTTGGTAGATGTTCTCGCCTTTTACATTGATCTCTGCATGATGATTTCGTAACTTGCACTGGCCTTTTTACCGATGGAACGTAAGCGTCAGAGAGCCGTTCTTTCCACTCAGGAGTAGGTTAAATTTGATACAAACATTGAAATGTCAATGAGTTTGCATTCGCTGTCCGATGTAGGCGGATCAGCTATGTTTTATGGATCATCCTTAAACAATTTTACCATCCTGATCTAATCGTGAAAATTGCAAAAAATGCAAATGTATTCTTAACAATTAACCACTCTATCTTCAGTGGAGCCTAGCTATGACCTAATGAAGTTTTGGAGGCTCATAGTTAGTATAGCTGTGCCCAATCCAAACGAATCCGAATCTGAGATACTGTATATTTGCTTAACCCGAATATAATCCGCATTATTTTGCTCGACCCAAGTGGTATAATAAGATGTTTTGCTTAATCTGATTCAGATCCGAATTGTTTATACCCAATTGACTTAAAGACCTAAGTCAAAAATCATTTTGCCCCATAAAATGCCAAGATTCAGAAGTAATCAAATAATGTCAAGAGTTTTGCAAAAACTTGCAAATTATTCCAGCAGTGGAATGAAAATGTCTTTGAAAGGTATAACACATTTGGTCACAAGAAATGCACTCAGTGCTTTCATATTCCTTTTCTATTAAACGGTAGCTGGAGTAGCAATATTATTTCTTTTTTAAGGTTGTTCATCTTTGACTTGATTCATTCAATGATCATTTTCCAACCCATTAGTAACCAAACTATAAGTAACGAAATTACAGTAATCGTTCCTTTCTTAGAAAAAGGAACTGTAATTCCATTACATTTCAGTAACGAACCAAAAACTAAAAGAATTACTCGTTCCTTTTTCAGCTTCCAGAATGGTCTTTGATTTTTCATTTATCTCTTGACAGCTGAGGAAATTTAAGGCTCAACAGAAATTGCCGTTTTTTGCGAAATCTATCCAGAATATTATGAACAATGAAAGTCAAGGTTGAAAATTATGCTTGCTCTTAACTACTCTGCGGGTGTTCTTGGTTTTAAATCTTGTTGCATTTGCTACTTAATTGCTTACATCTTCTCAATCTAATTCCGTTGGACTGAAGATCTGATTCATCGCAATTGTCAAGCAAGGAAAATCTCGATGGCTTGAGAATTATGCATCAAATACAAAAGCCTCCACCTTTCCACCACTTCTCAAAAGCATTATGATGAAATGCATTTTGAACAATTACGCCAAGATTAAATGCCAATGCTCATTATTGAAAATGTTTGACACGAAGTCTTCAAATGTTATGCAGGCTATTTTTGCCTTCCATATCAATCAGATAGCAATACCATACCTAAATGAAAAGGAAAATTGTATCATGATATCTTCCAGCATCGGGATTTGAACCTGCATTCCTTAGGGTGCTGATTCTTGCCTTGCCCTTCCTGCCTTCTAGACAGATCAGCATCTTGTTCATCCTGAATATTTCGTGAAAAGGATCAATCTCATTTTATCAACAAGAAAACAGCTTTAATTGAGGAGATCTATGTTTCATTTTATTACTTTAATTCGAAAGGTGCCTCAGAGTTGTTATGAACAAGAGAAGGTCGATTTGGCGGGAAGCTCATTCGTAGTCCATATTTCTAGAAGTCCAAGGTAACTGACATAGAGCAGGCTGAATATTCGAATTTTATGTTGTGATTAGTACATAACTTTGGCAATATGACTAACCCAAGCATAGCTTAATTTTGCTAAGTACACCTATTGGAATAGATATTGTGATCCTACTTAGTGGTAATTTTCATCCAAGTGAACGGTGCAGGAGATGCCAAAGTTTCGTCGTGTTTTATTTCTCTTCTGAAACCTGGCAACGCTGTCATCATCGGAATTGGACAGCTGATCACACAATATTTTGTTTCTGATGCCCGCTTGTTTGTTTGTTTGTTTGTTTGTTTGTTTGACCGAGATGGATCCTCACTACTGCCAAGTCATCGTTAACATTGATGGGGAAATTCTCAACTTGGACCATATGCGCCTCACCATCACAATCAGGGACGTCACCGAGAAGGTCCTAGAAATGAAAGGTCTGAATGGCCTTCGATACCTCTTTCTTGGCTACCAACGTCCTCTCAACGAAATCGTCCTTCTGCCGAAAAGCAAGCGCCTGGCCGATGCTAAGTCAGATATTATCAGGGTTAGTTATGCACTTGGTCATGGAGTGCGTCAGTAGTGGTGTGGAAAACTCGGTCGAAGATCGAACGTCTTCGAGCGAGGTTTTCTGGAGATATGCGTTACCTCCTGATCTGATGCATTCCCGCTGAGAGAGTGCTCAATGAATTCCATCTTCATGTTCTAGTACTCAATTAAGAGGTAACGCAAAACTAAAAAACGTCTTATAGCGGGGTTTCAGAGAGCTTTCCTCTCCACTACTTCCGTGACTTGGTCTAGAACTGTTCTTACCTTATACAAGGACGACGTCATCACTGGACAGAGACGGTAGGGTGGAGGAAACGTAACTTTTATCCAGATGAACCGAATGCATTTTCCTTCACACAAGTTTGACTTTAGTTAGCTCAAAAAGCGTTCGCCAATTTTGATCTCAATCGAACGTCTGCGTCAAAAGCAATGAGGTCCTGAAACTCAGTAGGACGTGGGCAGAAAATGACTTGCTTAGCACCACCTTGGTAAGATCTTACCAAGGTGGTGCTAGCTCATTCAATTTGTGCTCTCCGTGGTCCGAGTTTTAAATGCTCATAACTTTTGCCATAGACGTTCGATTGGGATCAAAACTGACCTTGCATTCTGAGGTTATATAATTGAGTCAACTCATGTAAAGATTGCATTGATTGCATTTGATTGATTGGAATTGGAATAACTCATTTTCCCCTCCCCCGTCGCTGTCCAGTGGTGAAGTCGTCCTTGGCTTATATTTAAAGTAAGAACTCTCTTTCCGGAGACTAGCTTGATATCTATCAAAGAATATGAGTATGTTGCGTTTTAATGGTGGAAGCAGTGCGTTGCAATAAAAATATTACTCGGTATTCGTTACTTTTGATGTCATTTTCAAAATATGCTATTAATTAAGAACTCTGACATGAAGGTTGAACAGCCGTGATACATGTCTTTTAATAGATTGTTTAAAAGATGACATTGTTCTAGTGGAAAGGTACAGAAACTTTGTTTTCGTTTTAAAAACAATAATGCCTCAGTTAGATTTAGGACAAAGCCCAGCGTAAAGAAACTTGTAACCATTTAAGATAAAAGCACATTTTGTTTGCAGTATAAGTGTTCTGAAATTTTAGGTTGTAGTATTTGAATGCCCATTCAGAATGATTCCTTGAAGGCAGATGCTTTCATTGGATTTGGATATGCCAATAAATCTTTGAAATCCAAGTCAATCTCAATCAAGGCTAACTTTGAGAGTGAGTTTGCTTGTTCCCTTTTCTTCCTTTAGAACACTTTCAAAAATTGTCATATTTTATTTGCTTCTATCTTTTGGACAATCCCCAAAGAAAGAAATGGGGATCAAGAACTATATGTTAACCAGATAATTTTAAAACACTTAAAAATGCCACAAATCAGTGAAATGGAAAAGGTTTTTCTGCCATGGTCATTGCCTCTTTTGGGAAGCTTATCTAAAAGACGGTGTGCAGTTTCAGGTAGTGCTGGGGCGAGTCTGAACTTGAGTCTAAGTGCACTCGAGTCTTTTATTCGATTTCCGAGACATTGACCGGACTCGGATCTTCAGAAAGGACTCGAATACGGACTCGTCAGAAAAATTTGAAAAAAAAACTTTTTGACCACCGTGATGAGAAGGGTGACAAGAGGAGAGGAGACGATTGTAACCAAGAATTCAGCTTAGGTTTGTCTTTCTTTCTTTTTAGGACACGGCGACGAAGGCCAACCTCAATGTCATTTTGCTCCAAGGCGAATTCTCCGATGGTCTAAACATACCGCCCGCAGGCTAGGTGTATTCCGACAATCGGACTAGCCGTGTTCCGGACTTGGACTCAGAACCGATCTCAAGGAAGAAGGGCAATTGGTTTGGAACTTCCAAGTAACTCAGCATGTCAATTGAGACGAAAAGTGTTTATTTAACCATGGATCCATGATTTAACACGGGCGAATATTTTTGTGATTGGTTTGGTCTCTTTTTGGTATTATAATACAATTCCAAGATGGATGCTTGAAATTTTGTAAATTTTTTGATTGAAAAAGAGTTGGTTCAGTCTTGCATAAACTCCAACACTAAGCCAAGGATAAGACACAACAAAAAAAAATCTATGAAAAGAAAGAAACACGGTTCCCAGCAAAAGTACAATTCAGAGCAATAAGACAAATCCAATGAACATAAGAAAGGCAATTCCCAGTAATTAGACAAAATCAAGAATAAGACTACTCCAATAGGAGAGTCCTTAAGTTTAAAGTGAAAGAAATGGCGAGTCACATTTTAATACCTTGGTTGCTCAAAGCTTGGGATCATTAACTTTAAATAAAAAGGATGACGGTTCGAATCCTGCTGTGTTTTTCCTTCACTTCCATATGACGATTTGACGAAATGACAAAACGTCATGGTGTCATTTTATTTTTTGGGGGATACTTGAAACTGTCTTTCAATCAAAAACCTATTCCAATAATCGGGGTCAGCCTTGGATTTGGCTAGGAGAATTTTTAAATGCAAAACCAAGATTGTCGCAAGTAGCCTCTTCCAAATGATTGCAATTTTATTATTACTCAGATTCACCGGGTTGTTCTGTTCGATTTTTGAACAAAACCATCTCAAGTTCCTTAACATGATGTGTGGTAGTCACTCGCACATCACATTACACGGTGTTACTCACAATACTGATAAAGATTTTTTGCAAATGCCAAGACTTATAATAATAATTTTCGTTGTTATTGAAACAAAAGGAACATTTCTTGTAAAAAATCATTTTGGATTCTAGCTCAGATTAGATATTAATCCAATTAAAACCTACAAAGAGATAGCATTTTTAAAAACGTAATCAATAGATGTTGGAAGTAACCTTAGGTGCGTTTCCAACTAAAATTTTATTCAAATCCATGGAGCAAACTATAAGATATCTTGTTTTAAAAGATTGCATTTTCATCGAATTTGACAGCAAATTGCTCCGGTTATAGCTTAAAGCAATTGCCAAGAAATATAAGAAGCTTTTTCTATGCCTAAAATATAAATGAAATTTTTTCACCTTTTGGGAAGCAGGTAGAAAAGCCCGAATATAGTTTGCAATATAACTTAAAACTTACTTAATGTCAATATTTCACAATTTTGATGCCATACTTGTCAATCGCAACTTCAATGAAGCTTAATCTTGAATTTTGACAAAATTCTATTAACGTTCAATAAAAACATCGCTAGTACGTAGAAATTAATCATTGCAAAAAGTGACAATTTGGAAAATTAAACTGTCACAGGTATCGTTCAGATATTTTAGGAACACGATAGGATATTGTAGCTTTTGGCACTTAAATAAAATGAAAGGCAATTTTGCATGTTTTGTAAGTTTTAAGCGACTTTTTTTGCTACTTTTTGCTTTTAAAGAAATCTTCAAGAAAATGGCGAAATATCATTTCTTGTCGTGTCATTGAAAAACACAATCATATTCCTTGGGAATAAGTGGAAACATAATTAGGCCATTTTTCGATCTTTTAAGGCGTAAAACGCAACCTTTAAGTTGTAATATGTAGGCATCTGCGGAATAGAAGTTTATGAAATTTTACGTCAATCCATAACTAAGAGTATGTTTAATACTGATTGACTACGTTTTTGACAATGGTACATTTTAATGCACTTTAAGTGATTTAACACACTTATCTGAGCTACTTTTAAACATGTGTATTTCACAAAAGTTGTTCCTTTTGTCTCTTTGACAAAGAAAAACATATCTAGATGTCTTGGTATTTGAGCAAACACTTAACCAGAAAATATAACCACCGGGATTAGGTAACTTTACGATTTTAAACACATAGAAAATGCCCCAGTGCTTGATTCTGACTGAACATTTAAAACTGTCCGTCCTGGATTTCATCAATTATTACCAGTTCATGCATAAAAAATTCGGTAGTTTTTACGCCGATACGCCCATAATCAAATTTAAATTTTGGATATCCAAATATATCCTCCATTTCCTGCCAATATGGCCTCAATTTGAGGCCGGAAGGTCCTGCATGTAGAGTTGACGAAGTCATTGCTCATGGCCAGTCCAGAGATAGCATTAAGATACACGCCTGACCCTGATTCCATACTAGGTGCTTTCAACGAACGGAATTAGGCCTTCCGTGTTAAGGATGGCGGGCCTACGTGCTGACGAAATATCAAGTTCCTCTACGTCTCAAATTTTTTGACATTTTAGTAATTTGGTTAATATGGGTGAATACTTTTTATCCCTGACGATATTTTCAGGTTGGCGAAAAATGTTCAGACACTACGGTCAATTTTGATAAGTTTGGCATTTTATTAATCTAAGCACTTAATTGCACATCATTTTGTCCCAATATAAATGCTCGTTCTGGCTCCCTGAACAAACTTATTCTCCCTCGCCGTGTTTTAAAATGGGAAATGAGATATCGGTTTGTCCTGGAACTTCCAGAAAAAACTACTTGTGGAAAGGTATACCTCGCCAATTGCTTGCGGCATGTAAATGCATAAAGTTTACCA
>NC_081447.1:4816763-4889564 GCF_007210705.1 Tigriopus californicus | reverse complement strand
GGGCAAAAAATAATTATCTCCTAAACCATTCACTTTTTTCCAAGCAGGCAGTTTGTACGACCCTCAGATCTTGTTGAATAGACGCACTTGGCCAAAAATTGAGCCCACTTCCATGGGAACTCAGGAGATATGGCCAAAGTTATTTTGTAAACATTATATGTTGTAAACACTACTAACCACTAACATTCCTCTCCAGAAGGGACTATATTACAAAGTCCATCTCATGAAGATCTGGAGAGGATTGAGGCCACATCTTGGATCAAAACTCTGCAAATTGAGTTTTGCACCAAGCCTGGACCTTCTTGTTGGTGTGGGAGGGTGCTCTGTCTTGCTGAAAGCAGTAAGGGTCCAAACTGGGTTGAGAGTGGGTCCAGGGAAGCACCTTGTTCTCCAACGGGTCCAGTTAGACATCCTTGTTCTCCTTGACACATCTGGAATAAAGATCAGAGGGGTTTTCTTGCCACAGGATGTCACACCTGCCCAGACCATCACTGAGGACGGATGCTACCTTCAAAACACTGTTTTTTGGTTGACAGGTATCTTGGTGATGACCTTGGCCAAGATCCTGCCATTATGACTGCCCCTATACAATATGCGTCTTAGGGCACTCTCTTTGTTTTTCCTTTCTTGCATGAAATAAAAGAGCCGATGCGCAAGGCTGGCTTGGTAAGAGCAAAAGCAAGGCTTGTTTGGCAATAGACTTTAAGATAAATTCAAATGATAATTCTGTCAAAGAACAGCCAATAAAGCCATTCGTGTAATACAAGAACTTGTCCATAATGCCAATTGGAAGGTATTGGTGCCTTCAGATTTTCAACAGAAGGCCCCATTTCAATGATTTTCAAGGACCAAGATAGAGCGTCCTCTCTGATAGCCAGGCTCTAGAGGACGCACTTTACGCTCTCAACCTCCGTTAGGGGCATTCTTGTTCTTTTTGTGCTTTAATCTCAAAAGTCCATAACTAAATAAATTTTTATCCTAGTTCACCTGGGAAGAAGAGGCATGCTGCGGTACCGTATTGGTAGAGCATCCACTTTCCAATTTGCGAATCCTAGTTCCAAGCTTTGCGGTATTTAAATTACACCATGAGTTGTTTCTTAAACAGCTTAAATGGGCAAACCTGCAGTCATTCCTGAGGGTGAGGTATTGTATTTGTATTATAAATATTTAAGCCATGTGGCTTTTTTAGAGGTGCGAAATTTGTCCAGGTAATAATTAATGTTGGCTGTGACAACAAAGCGGGAATATTCCTCAATTGGGACACCCATCAATCAAATGGCAGGCTGAGCATGAGAGCTGCCATCTGACTTTGTAACAAACTGTCGCACTTTAATAATTTGGGAAGTCTTTTTTTGTACTTTTCTGTCTAGGAAATTTAGCCCTGCCTCCAGTGCTGCCATTTTTTGCAATCCTGATCTTAACTCATTAATGAACTTGAAGTACATCAATGGTCTTTAACCTAACATTGCCTTTATCCAAATCAAGGCTAAGTTTATTCAGCAAGATATTTGCTAAGCAATTGAAAGTGCAAAATATGAAAAACACTCTCATTCTAAAGCTTAAGCCAGTTCATGCTTTGAACTTGATTATTCAAAGGAAATGGCTAGTATCAGACCCCTAAACATAACATTTGCAAAAGTAGTTTACAAGTCATCAAAAAAAGGCCTCAAAAGTCATCAAAAAAATAGTTCCTGGTATGTGAAATATAGGCCTTTTGGGGGGGGGATGACATTAATGAAGTTGGAATAATGGCTTAAGTACAGAATGCAAGACCCAATTTGAGATTTAGTGACACAGTTACACCAAGATAAAGATGCAGAGAAAATAATCCTTTTCATACAGCCTCTTTCTAACACAACTTGCCCATTGTAAACTAAATTATTTAATAACGCTGTTTTGCCTCACTTGACAGATCAATCATAAACATAGTGGTGTACAAAGTTTCAATTTTCACACCTAATATCAAGTAATTAGTTATCATCAATCAAAACATCCACCTTAGTTTGATGTGAGAATAATCAAGGTTACATTTGAGGTTAGTTAATGGTTTCCCAAAATGCCATTACTAATGTAATATCATTGACAAAGTCAAACAACTCCAGTAACAACCTTCTTGTGATTATTTGTTTGGTGGTATCACTAATTAATAATCCATAGTCCTTTTTAGATCTTTGATGTTGCTGAATGTCTCATTCAAAATTACCAGGCTTTCTGGTTTGAAAACTTGTTCAGAATAGAGCTGGCAGAGTTGGAAAACAACATTGTTAATGCATAAACGTCAATTGCGGTCTAGGGTTGTTAATTCTCTTCCTTTACAACGACGCAAGAACAAACGTTGGTAGAGGATTTACTAACGCTGTCTTACCTTTTTTTGCCGCGAGATGGCCGTCAACTAGGACAGAAATACTGCTTCTACTTGGCAAGTTACTTGTCTCAGGCTGGCCAGGTAACATTTTTCGATGCTAATTTTTGAAAATTAGCATTATTTCAAAGCCGCTAGCATTGGACTTTTTAAATTAGCATTGGTCTGGTTTTTAGCATTAAACTAGCATTATTTACATGTTCCAAGCATTGTGAAATCTTTTCGAGCATCATAGCATTAAACTAGCATTATTTCACTGAAAAACTGACCAAAAGGGAAGAAAAGCAAAAAAAACTTACAAGGAACTACATTTGGTGGTGTTAACAATGTTCTTTCCATGGATCCCTTTCTCATTCCATGAAATTGATACGCTGTAGCCACAAAGTGATTTCCATTGAAATGTTTACTTTACATTAAGCAAGCAAAATGATTTACTCTAATTGCTTCTCAATTCAAGGGGAGATTTAGCCAAATTTCTGTTTGTACCCAGACTTTTGGCACACAAAAAGATTTTAGGTTGGTTAACACAAATAAAAAAAATTGACTAAAATGGTCAGTGCATGTCTAAGGACGAAGTACCAATCCTTAAGTAAATGTAAGTATGGGTGAATTTCACTGTAATATTCAAATAAACATAAATATTTTGGTTAGTTTCATTCTATTCCGAGAGTATTTCCCCCACATAATTAAGGTAAACCAAATCACAACATTAAAAAAATGACAAAACATTTTCGAAATAGATTCAACAATTGAGCTCTATGGATAAAGTAACTTATTATAGCCCTTGCTAGTGTCTACCTTGAAGTTTGATGCACAATGCAAAAAAACAATTTATCTTATTTGCATGATCACTCAAGATGAACATTTTTTGGCGATGAGAACAGTTATAATTTTGTGTAAAAAAAACTTGTTCAAATCCTGAAAATGCATTTTTGCTTAAATAAAACTTGTCACTTTTTGGTGTCCCCTTCTAAGTTTCAGGGTCAAAATTAGGAGAACATCAAAAAAAACACAACTGCATCAATTTTTACTGCTTTTCAACTTATTCTTCAAAAAGTTTAATTTTCAAAATATTACCTGAACGTACCCATTCAAAGAGTGCCAAATATGATTGAATTGTGAAACTGAAATCCTGTATGAGCACCCAAAATAAAAGTAGCATTGCTCTAGCATTTTCGCATTCCAAGAAACATTTTTTTAGCATCAATTTTGCACGAGCTAGCATCACTGGCTGAAGAAAACCTGGCCAGCCTGACTCGTCTTACTGCTGATCTCACTCAGTGGCTCTACAAGGTTGTAAACAAATTTTGTTGCAGACAGCCAAAGTCANTGATCTCACTCAGTGGCTCTACAAGGTTGTAAACAAATTTTGTTGCAGACAGCCAAAGTTGGTCTCATTAGTTCGTCTCGTGGCCATCGCCGTTGGCCATGCCCCCGTTCAAGGGCGTGTCCCGCTTGGAACACACCTGTCTGCACCAATTGGCCCAAGTGTGTAGCACAACGTGCACCCGTTTAGAGGAATGGCATCACGAGAAACGCCCGGATGTGTCTGAACTGAGTGGGCAATTCTCGGCGTCGATCCGCTTGTTGCCCACGGCCTTGCTCGAGCGCATCATCCCCATGGTGCTACGAGCCATGGCCGTGGCCTTGCGACGACGACGGGCCCATCGAGGCCTGCTCAAGGCCCTGGAATGTTTGCCCCAAAAGGGCCTCCGGAAGTTGGATATCGGTGCCTTGTTTGCCGATGTGCGGCTCTTCGGACCCGTCAATACCCAATGCAAGTTGCTTTTGACGCACGCCTTCCAGGCCTTGCCGCATTTGACGCATCTCAATCTGGTGGGCAAATGTACGGATGACATGTTGCGGGAGATTGCCCGTCATTGCCCGCAATTGCTCGAGTTGAACGTGCCCGTGTCGGATATCACGGACCGAGGTTTGATGGCTTTGTGCGGGGAGTCTTTGGGTTCGGAGGGAACGCCCATGAACGGTTGCCGACAATTGCGGAAATTGGGTATTTTGAATTGCGATCGTGTCACGACCATGGGCGTGGCCGGGGTGCTCCGCTATTTAAATGATTTGACCTCGTTGGTGTATGACAAGATGGCCAATGCTGTGGAGTTGTTGGCCAAGGTCGATTTGGATTACATCAACGGCTCCAAGTCCTTGGCCATCACGCACGTGGATCAATTTTCCACATTTTTCGATTTTGACAAACGCCCGGATACGATTTCCATCATACTCCGGGCGTGTCCGCATTTGGAGGCCTTGAAGTTCTACGTGTCGGATGCGGGATGCTATCAATTGACGGCTATTCCCAATATCAAGCATCTTCAAATTGAAACGGAGAACCTCCAGAGTGGTTTCTCCGCTCTCATTGCTCAGTATTCTCAACTCTTGACCTTGGAATTGACCTTCCGCCAGATGAATGTGCACCATATGTTGCAAATTGCGGAGACTTGTTCCCAATTGACGGTGCTCAAATTGATTGGGTTCCAAGTGGAACGCAGCGAGGTTTTGGTGGCCAAGAAAACATATTTCCGGCAATTACGTGTGCTCGATCTCAGGATGGTGAAACAAGACGACTTGTTCGAAGAAGAGGAAGAGGACGATGAGGACACGGTCACTCCGGCTTTGATTCAATTCTTTTTGAACTTCACGCTCAATTTGGAGGAGTTGACCTTGAGCGCCGTGGCCAGCTTTTTCAATAAGGCCTTCCTCATGGATATTTTGTCTAAAAACCATTTACCACAGATGTGGAAACTGGTCATATCTGTGAGTCAAACGGAACAGTTGGACCTAGAAACGGCGAGAGCGGTGATCTATCAATTGCCAAAATTGAAAGTCATGGGCTTGTCGCGGTGGAATGTCCAGTCTAATGAAATTGAAAAGTTATCCCGAGAAATGAAATCTCTCAATTATGATCTCAGTTTTGTGTAACACGAAATAGTGCCATCATTGAAATTTCCATTCAATACATGTGTGCCCATTCGATTAAGGAAAAAAAAAATCAGTATTTTTGTGCTATTTGATACGTTATTGAACATTGTCTTAATGCTCATTCCAGACTATGCCATCCAGCCCGTTCTAGAGTCATGGGCAAGACTTCTAAAGTGATCGTGTGCGGAGCGAAAAAGTGCGGGAAAACCACTATTCTGGAGCAAGCCATCTACGGTCAAGTTGGAGTAAGTGACGCTTCCGTGTTCATTTAAATCAGATTATGTCCTTAACAAACAACCTCTTTCTCGCGCTCTAGCCGTTTCCAACCACTCTTGAAGATATCTACGTCGCCAATGTTGATACAGATCGCGGGACACGTGAAAAAATCCGATTCATCGACACTCAGGGTGTGGATGATGGCACCGTGAAGGAAGTGCCCCGGCATTGGCACGCGATTGCAGATGCGTTTGTGTTGGTGTTCGCCATTGACGACGAGCATTCCTTTCAATTGGCGGAGGTGATTCGAAAAGACATTGAGAAAAACCGTGAGAAGAAAGAGGTGGTCGTCGTGGCCATCGCCAATAAGCTCGATCTTTCCAATCGACGTCAAGTGGACGCCACTCAAGCCCTAAACTGGGCGTCGCGAGAAAAGATCAAACTGTTTGAGGTTAGTTCATTGAATCGAGAATCGCTCTACGAGCCCATGATCTACCTCAGCTCAAGACTGAATCCGCCTCCGAACAAATCCGGATTTCCTCAGATCAATATCGGGAGGAAACAGCCCAAGGTCACCTCCAACGAAAGTTAAATTAAATAAGTCATAATGGATTCATCCGAGTGCTGCTCCAGTTGCTACTTGGTCCTCCGAGACCCCTATATACAATGCCAAGAGTGTCCCCCAAACACCCTGATTTGTACGAGTTGTTTTGCCAAAGGACGCGAGTTCCAAAAGCATCGAAGTGATCACGAGTATTCAGTGGTGAAAAACGATTTCTTCGTCCTAGAACCCGACTGGTCGGCACACGAAGAGAAAGAGCTCGTTGCAGCCGTCATTCAAAGGGGTCTTGGGAATTGGGACGATATCGCCAAGGTTCTAGTCAAGAAAACCCCGGATCAATGTCAGCATCACTTTCAGAAGTATTACATTGAAAATCATGCCCAAAATTTATTGGATGTTTGGGAGAAGCGAAGAGAGCCGTCACGGCGAGATCAACCCGTGGTGTTTAATATCGCCTCTGAAATCCCTTTAAGACCCGTGCACGGCTCAGCCGTCTACAAGGATCTGGCAGGGTACAATGCGGCTCGGGGTGATTTCGAGTTCGAGATTGAAAACGGCGCCGAGCGAAATCTACGGGCATTGGATTATGAAACCATGAAACAAGCAGTTACGTTTTTGCAGGATGAGAGGAACTCCTTGAACTCTTTGGACGTTGTGACTGATTCCGACGCGATGGATGAGCAATTAGTATCTCATTTGCAATTGTCTGCAGCTCAGGTGTACAACAATAAGCTCAAAGCCCGTCAGATGAGGAAACGGATTGTCAAGGAACATGGTTTACTGAATAAGGCTCGTACCACGTCTTTAACTACTACCTATCACGCCTTATGCGCAGCCGGACCTCACTATGAGCATCTCTTTAAGTTAGGTCGACTCATGTGTGCATTTGATTTCGATTTTGTCCTCGAAGGTCTTCAACATGAGCTCACTCTACGGCAGCAGATCCTTCACATGCAAGACTATCGGAGGAACGGGCTCAAGAAGTTCTTGAGTACCGCCGTTTTTACCAAATTAAAGGCCCAGCGACGGAAGATGAAGCGAGAGGTACCACAAGATCGGGTCACAGATTGGATCTACGGGTCGGCCCGATCCATGGGCAAAATCCTACCTTCCGTCCACAGCCGAAGGATTACCACGAAAATGGATATCGTGGACATGCCGAGCTACGATAAATTGACTGACGAAGAACGTTACTTGTGCTCGGATGCGCGGGTTACGCCCGAAAACTTCTTGGAAATGCGGGAGCTCATGATAGAGGAATGTAAGAAGAACAATGGACTCACCTTGGCCGGTGCAAGGCCAGTATTTAAGATCGATGTCAACAAAACCCGCCGATGTTACGATTATTTTTTGTCCAAAAATCTGATCTATAAACCGAAATAAATGCTTGGTTATTTAGTAAAAATCCGCATTAATAGGGAACACGTGTCAATACTTCACAAACTCTAGCGGCCAAAATAGGAAATAATGGATTAGTAAGCTAAAATCGCGACTGTTTTGTTAGCCTGTAGGAGTGCGTCACGCATGCCTATTTAGTATTTTTTTTTCTATTCATATTTATGTATGCTCCATCATAATAAGCGTAACAATAGAATAAAGTCATAAGATTTTTTTGTTCATTTATCACTCAACATGGCGAAGCCGATTAGCCGAAAATGCCTTACCCAAATGAGCCACATCTAATTCTCTGATTTACTACCAATACTATCAACACTGGAAAGATTCTGCAATGTTTCCAATCTGTAAAGGAGGTTTTCGAGGCCTTGGAAAAACACCTAGTATCAAACGGGAGCAAGGACTCTTTGGCCACTCAATTCATACTCAAATTCCTGTTCATGAATCTTGTTACAATATCATGACTCCATCCAAGTAACTATCAAGTAACTATGCAGAGGTTGATAAGCGAAGATATGATAATTTTGAAAAGATTAAATCTAAAGGCGATGAGACCGCTTCAGTTCTGCCATCTTTGAATGCTGGAACTCCTGTATGGATCCAAAATTTGACCATTCGGCTTTAGGGCACAATTGGAGTTATTGAATCTATTTTTGACACGGATCGATACGTTATTACTAGGGGTCGGAAAGATATTTTTTTAGGTTCAATTAAGCTGTTAACTATTTTGGTCATTTTTGGGCAAAAAAAACTGTTTCATTTATCTTAACTACAAAACAACCCAAAACAGGATTTTCGGGGGAAAGAAGGGTTTTGGTCAATTTTAGGGGAAAATTAGGAGAAATGCAGGGTAGGTGCAAAAAATTCGGGGCAATGTGTGTCCCCGCTCACAGATTTGTTTGACATTAAACCTCAAGCTTTCATTAAGAGGAGGTGTTGAGCACAAACAGTAGTGTCATACTGCCACGATTAATTTCAACATTAACGCGAATGGTAACACTCCCAGCCTTTGCCACCAAAAGAATGTTCTAAAATACAAGTGAGATCTATCTCAATAACACAACGAAAACCAAGGGCCTGCTGAAGACCGGCAAGAGGCCCAGACAGGAGGGTGAGCCTTTTGATGTCCATCCTCAAACCGTAGGTAAGAGGAGAACTTCATTCTTCAACTGTGAACTCCTTTACAACAGACCAGACCAAGGATCTGGGATTTCACTGAGCCCAAAGAGCCGAGATCGTGAAAAAGATTATTCAAGCAATTTTTACCTTAATTACCACATCAATACTTGAATTTCCAAACAAATGAGTACTAGATTCACTATTTCTTAAACTCATTTTTGCGTTTTCGGAACTTATTTTCATAGCGTAAAAGAAACCATTTTGACCATATGGGGACGTTTAGGCAAGCTCTGGCAGGTTCGTTTGTTTGCTGGTACCAGTGTCAGGGATGCAAGTTTGGGGCTTCAAACACGTTTTTTAGAAGCTGACCCTTCTTTCGCATTGCAATATGAGGAAAGGTCAGCTTCGTTAAAACCAGTTTGAAACGCCAATTTTGCATCACTNACGTTTTTTAGAAGCTGACCCTTCTTTCGCATTGCAATATGAGGAAAGGTCAGCTTCGTTAAAACCAGTTTGAAACGCCAATTTTGCATCACTGGCATTGGCAGGCAAGTTTGTTTGCTGGTACCAACTCTTGCCTAAATGTCCGAATACCACAAACTTTTTTTCCGACCCCTAGTTAATACCATTGCAAGACCGAAAAGCAACAGAGTAACTGGAATTAAGATGGCTCCTTATAATACAATTCAAATTTTAAAGGGTAATAGAGCAACACAATTCTAATGTTGTTCAAAGCTCAACTTTGAAAGACGATGGTTCTCGAACCATCTTTAGGGTATCTTCATCCTCAGGGCAACCACGTTTTGAAAACTACTTAGGTCAAACTCACAACTGCATGTTGCATGACCAGCAAGCCCTTTTAGAGAGAGAAGCAAAAATTGAACTTAAGCTTGTCTAGTAGGTAGTGTAGTGAGCGTGAGCTCTTTCAGAAATAACTGAAGTGATCGTCATCCTTTCAATTAGCCCAACATTACTTCGTTCGGTAGCGACGGCATACTTCAAGCCGTTCATGACAAAGAGTTAACAAACTCCCAAGAGATTGTTCTATGTAGGAACTCTAATCCGCTAACTTGTTCCTTTTTCATAAGCAACCATCCGTTTCTCATCGTAAAAACCACACTCTCATCAAGTTACAAAGTTTATTTAATTCCTAGCATTACTTTGAAACATGAGGCAAAGTAAAGGAGAACAAGATTCCTAGAACTTGGTCACATTCCTACTATCAATGGGTGGTTCATCCGTATCCTCACGATGAACCACAGACTGAACAGATATCACAGATGAACTCGACGAGCTCGAGTTATCACTTTCGGAAGCAGGTAACACTGGCGAGGAGCTCTTGCCCGTTTCAGGCGTGGAACTCCGAGAAGGCTCCTCATGTCGGCTCTGGATCTCTCGAACCATATTGTCCATGGCCATTTCCATGTTGTCGATGGCCAAGGTGATCTCCTGGTTCGTGGGTCCGGATCGACTCGACGTCGAGCCTTCCAACACTGACGAATGGTTGAGCAAAGTCACCGGGATGTCCCCCGGATGCGTCCGACTTCTGACGGCTTGCGGACTGAAGATGGCACCACGGCTATGTGATCGAATCAGCCGCTTGGCTTTTCGTCGACTTTCAACCGACATTTTCAAGATGCTCACCCACAAGAGCCAACACAACACGCCCACTACCACTCCTGCTGCGATGGCCAAAGGCACCAACCACACTTTCCCTCCCACGGTTTCGATAAAGAAATCTCGAGAGTCCCATTCTTGGGGCTCGAGAACGATTTTGGTAATATTGGTGTAATCGGACAAATCTACATCGTCCAAGAGGCGTTTATGATTGGGTGTGGGGGATGTGATTGGTTCTGGGAGGGAATCTGCGTTGTAGTAATCGATGTAATCATCGGATACGTCTCCGAATGAAAGAACACCATTAGAGGATGAACTGGTGACGATATCCGTATAGTCGTGATCAAATTGATCTTCCAGCGACGAGAATACGGCACGATTCTCGTCGAAGATTCTCCGATTTTGAGCCATTTTGCGTTGATTTGTGCGAGTACTCTGAAACAGATAATGAACCCTGTCGTAAATCACAAAAGTCTTCGGACGTACGAGAAAGTGGGAATTGAACAACGACGGTTGCTAGCCTTTTGAAAGTCGATTTGCGATTTTGTCGCCAAAACTGCGATCTTAGCTTTGGTACCTGATGGTGGCACTTTCATCTTTCTCGCCAAACCAATGGGAAGATTAGATTTTGTAAGATTAAAACTTGAGAAACGTCTACAATCAAAATGAAGTCCTCAAAGAAAGTTGTTCACACGACCGTACAAACCCCTTTAGATCCATTACCGAAATACCGCTAGTCGTTAGAGTTACTTAATAAGCCCGTTTATTAACAAATTAATAGCCATCCCCGCCCTTTCCAACTGAATTGGGGCAATCGTCTTTGAGTTTGCTTTGTAACGTGCCTACCTACACACAGTATAGTAGCAGTACTGCTACATTCAGTTACGTAAGCATTGAAGGTGGTGTGATGTGTCTCAGGCGTTCTCCCAAGACAATGACGACTGACCAACTAGTTGGGCAGGACACACTAAATTGGAGCAGGGTTTGGGGTTGGTCTTCCAATAATACAAGCCAATACATATTTGCGTCTAGTTTTCATTGCTAGGCAGGATTTTAGGAGTATGGTTTCACCTTCCACTGATGAAGGGAAAGGTAATCCTGATTTGACATGACGATTGCTTTACTTTGTAGATTGAGAGTGACTTTTGAGTTAAGTCGTGCTAGATTTGGAAGTGATAATTGATGAAGGGCGAACAATGAACAAGTCATGATGAATGTTGAAACCCAGCTTCATTTGCTGTGAATTGTTTTTGACGGAATTGTAAGATTGAACTAAGCTAAACGGTTGAAATGGACCGTGACCAGAATAAAGACCATGTCTTTTTGTTCTTTCCAATTCGACCCGGTTACTGACAAGAAGACTGTAATTCAGGATTCAATGTGCCTTCAAATTCAAGAACAATGAAGATATAGAATCAATTTGTTCGATTTTGATTCTCAATATTAAGATAAAAACACGAAACATTGATCAAGTACACCTCTTCTGTTGGACTGGGCTATGACATCATAAAAAAAAGAGTTTAATAAAAGCTTTACTTTCGAAAAACCGTTGTACACTTCAAGAATGACCGAAAATATTGACCCAAAAAGAATTACTATTGGTAAAAATAGCGACACTCACCTACTGTTTGACAATCCCGAGGATTGTTGCAAACCACAACTGCCAAAGACACTTCCAAGTTCGTTTGGAAAATCACTGATGAGTTGGTTCGTTGTTGCCAAAGTTTGAAGAGCAAATGCCGGTTTTGGTCCGAGCGCCGAGCAAGCTTTGACAGAGTGGAGAGCGTACGATTACTCCGCGCAAAAAAGATCATCCATCGTCCATCCATCGATTCAGCCAGCCCAAATCTGTTTGGAGCTCTTCTAGCCTTACGGAACTAAGATTGCATTACGTGGTTGATGTTTGATACGTACATATACCATTTACTAGGGAAAGCATGGGCTCCAAAAAAAAGCACCAAGTACATGCATCATGGTAGAAAAATGAAGATGCTTTGCATCATGTATAGACAACGATTTGCTGCGGTTGTTAGGATTGCTTTTCGGTTGAACATTAGTCTAGAGGTGCTTGTGTAGATGGTAGGGAGGAATTGTTATCAAACTAGAACATAATGAGAGAAGGACGGTTTTAAAGTTTGAGGCCTCCGTTTTTGTAATGACTGGTTTACTTATGGAAAAGACCAAACACTTACATAGCCATATTTTTTTCGTTTCAGTTTTTTTGTAATATAAATGAAATAAAAGTTCCATTCTGTCCAGTATAGGAGTAACCATGATACAAAGAATTCAATTGAAACTGACTTCTATTACTTCATTTTTTTACTTTGGTCCCTAAACAACTCTTTGCCATCGTGACACAAATATCAGGCCTCCTGACATGAAACTAAACATTTTTGTATTGGACTCTGAGGCAAAATCACACTTTAGGATTCAAAATACCCCTAAGACTCAGAATTGCTAGATAATGACCTTGCATGCAGAATTCTGCCAATAGCCATTTATTTAGTTATTGCAACTTGTATCCGTTTTTCGTGCAACCATATTTGATCACAGAATGAAAGACCAATCAGAGCGATCTTCAATATAGAATTAGGCTTGAACTGTGAGGATGGCAAGGTTGTTTTTTATGCTAACGGATTTTTTTCCAACATTCTTTTCGGATATTAATACAGGGGAATGAGTTCCCCGTAAATTATAAGCGACAAAAGATTTGTTCACATAATGTGTTCAAATTTGCCGCTCTAGGGCACCCTTGAACGAAAGGCTGGTCTGGGATTGTTGATAAAAAATGATCTAAATGTCGCTTAAAACTTAACAATGGATCATTTTGTAAATAGAATCGTCGAAGTGAGCATGGTAGCAGATTATAGAGGGTTGGTGCTCGGTTTGGTACGCAAGAGGATTTTAAGGTCTTCACCAACATTTTACCTGATGGGTAGAAATTAAGTATGGTTTCACATGTTTGAAAAGAAGAGGATCAAAGGCTTGCCCGAACTTCTTTTTGAATGAGAACCCCGTGCAGATATCGCGACCATGTGAATATTTTGAAATCCATATTTGTTGAAATACCATTACCGATTATTGTAACAGAAAATGAAAGATGACCTTTTTGCCATCATAGCATGATATTCTTAAATTTGCAAAGATTTGGCCCACGAGGCTCACGAAATTTCTGAGATTTTTTGGCTCCCTGGCGGCTACCTGATGTGTGCGATGGGGCTCGGCTTTGAACACATTTAGTTACGTGATTCTCAAAATCAAGTTCCGAATTCAGGGAGCCAGTGAGTTGATCAGGCTCGTTCTTCTGCTTTGGTTGAAACTGCGTAACGCAAGAGAGAAGCCGATCAGCCCGACACCCTGCTGACCAAGCACCAAAATGTGTTCAAAGCAAAGTCTCAAGTGGCTTGGTTGGAGTGACTTTTCTCTGGGGTCAATTCTATGTAATTGTAACACAATGTCGCAACAGCAGTTCAGATTTTCTCAGTTCTCTGTCAATTATTTCATAAATTTAATCAGTTACAATTGCTTCAATTTCAAACTTGTTTAATGGTAATTCAACGATCTTCAATTATTTTTTTTACATTATTTTTTCTTCTTGTACAAAAAGCTATACGCCATTTGTAAGTGTGTTACGAACTCCGTATTGAATTTTTCTTGCTCTTTTTGCTCGCAGTTTACCCTCAGGATTTATTTGAAATTGTTGTGTGACTTTAGTAGGAATTATTTTATAAATTTAATCAGTTACAATTGCTTCAATTTCAAACTTGCAATAGAGCCATTCAACGATCTTCAATTATTTTTTTTACATTATTTTTTCTTCTTGTACAAAAAGCTATACGCCATTTGTAAGTGTGTTACGAACTCCGTATTGAATTTTTCTTGCTCTTTTTGCTCGCAGTTTACCCTCAGGATTTATTTGAAATTGTTGTGTGACTTTAGTAGGAATTATTTTCATCGTCTGAATGGCTCTATTGGTGTTTCAACCAAATTCATATTTTATTTAGAATTGTTTTGAAAACCGACATTTCATGAATTCTTGTAATGCTACGTTTGAATTTAGAGATGCAAAGAAATTGATTACATTCATCTTCTTTTAGAAAACGCCTTGCTGAACATTTGTCAGTTTATCATCAGGGGTTTGCCAAAGACGATGGAATCTGATAAGATAGATTGGTCTAAAGCATGTAAAAACGGGTAGAAAACGGTTGGAAATATTTGGTTTCTTGTGCTGAACGACTCTGTATATCTAAGAATGATTTTAAAATCTGGGCGTAAAAAGGTGTCTTGTGGGTGAGAATGTAAAAGAAATAGCTCAATTACATTGGTCCAAATGGGATTATTTACAATTACTTTGAGTTCAAATGAGATCAGTTACAATTACATGAATCATAATTATGACACAAATGTGGGTGCTCCTAACAAGGAACAAACAACCTCCAGTTACAGAAAAGCACGAATAAAGCAAAAAAAGGAATACAATGCACACCAAAAAAAGTCAAGAAAAATGCTTGCTTAAATTGCATATTTTGTTTTTTGTGATTGAGTTTGCAATGTTTGGTATCACATTCAATCAATGCTCTCGCAATCCTTCCATCTTCCTTTTCAAATGGGAAAACCAATTCAAGTACATGTAATGTCTGTGATTCCCCTCTTCCCTTTTTATGTGCGCTTAACCAAGGAGTTGACTGAACCAACTCTAGTCATCTTTGCTGTGATACCGCACTCTAGTCAACTATTTTATCATTCTGTCCATTATATTATTTCATTCTTGCATCGTTCACTGTATTTGATATTTTTGCATCCAGTTTTATACATTTTACAAACTGATATGACCAAGAGTCGCAATAAAGATAATAGTTCAAGACTTACAACATGTTCTCCTCTTCTCTTATTGATCTTCTTTAAATAGGCATCTAGCATCCGTCCGTGAAACGCCTCAAGCATCCTGAAGTTCTCTTTGAACGATGAATTGCACAAGAGACATATTGCCAATCGCTCTAATTCATTGGCGAATATGATGGTGCTTCCCCTTGAAAACAGGCCAGTCAAGCGTCTAGTCCGAGGGTCAATGTGCACTCAATTTCAATGGCTCATCTTTGTTACAAGGTATGTTAAGGAAACTGAGGTTGAGAGAACATTCAAGTTCCGTAACGTTTGTTGCGTTTCATTCTCAGACTGTACTGGGTTAGAGCGATAAATTGATATAGTTTTGAACTTCATTCAAAATCAAAATGAGTGCAAGTACAGACCAAATTCGTATTTTGTTTAATTCTTTGGTGCATAGCAATCAATTTTTACTCATAATGTTCTCCTTCATTGTCAGCCACATGTTCAACCCGGCGCCTGAATGCCTTGCAGGCCCTGCCGACCTCCGTGGGGTTTGATTTGGCCATCTCTTTGGTAATGGACGACTTTAGAGATGATATATTTGCATGAGGAGAGGCACATGCCTTACTCTCAAGTGCACCCCATGAATAAAAATCACAGGATTGAGATTCGGGCTCTTTGGGGGCCAAAACTCAGGGGTCCAAAAGTGAGGAATATTCTCCCTCAACCAGGTCACCACCATCTTGGCAGAGTGGGCAGGGGACATCATCTTGCTGAAATGTGTAGGACCTGCCATCTACCACCTCGTCCATCCATGGTTTGACCACATTTGCCATCACATCAAGGTACATCTCCTTTGTCACCTTTTGGTTTACACCAAAGAAGTGGGTGGCATGGCGTGGCCCGTTGAGCTGAGGACCCCCAGCGCCATGATGCTTGACGGATTTTCGCTGGTCATGACGGCAGGGACATCATTAGGATCAGCACAGATGTAGCGGTCATTTCTGCGGTTGTAGGCTCGGTCAACTGTGAACATTTTCTCATCACTGAAAAACTGGATATGCTCCCCTCAATCATGGCAAGGTTTTCTTCCCTCTCTCAACACGAAGTAGCTTGTGCCCCTCTGTGACGAGATGCTTCTTGGGACAGACTCTGAAGAGGAAGCCCAGACCATCTTTGATGTCCTTTCTAATGGTCCAATGGTTCACATAACTCTCGCGGTTCTTGGCCAAGGTGGTGATGGACGGGGTTGGGTTTGCGGTAATTGATCTTTTTAGTCCAGCAACGAATCTTGGAGTTCGAATTCGGTCCCTTCTAGTCTTGTGCTCTGACCGGGTGGACTTGTCAGATTCTTTAAGGGCCTTCACGACCCTTTAATTGGTTGCCCTGGGGTCCTTGAGCAAGCGGGCAATCTTTGCTGGGGCCATATCCCGCGCGACCAAGTTGAACGATGGCCCCCCCTTCTTTCTTGTTCCATTTTTATTTATTGCTTAGTTTTGTTTTCGAAGGCACATTTCCATCACAGAATCTGAAACCTTTCATACAAAAAGTAATTGGGTTCTGTACTTCCAATAGTTTTGGTTCTGGGTGAAATTCAGAAGTGTTANTGAAACCTTTCATACAAAAAGTAATTGGGTTCTGTACTTCCAATAGTTTTGGTTCTGGGTGAAATTCAGAAGTGTTAATTTATCACTCTTTCCCAGTACGTAGGCCCGTATGTCCAAATCTGCTTCCTAATTTCGTCTTAATTTTTGTCTCTGTTTTTGATCCAAATCTATCTAAGATTAAATGAAAATGAGCAGTTTGAAAATGATGCCCGTTTAGTCGCTAAATACCAACCACCAGAAAAGATCTTATTTTTCATAACGGATAAAAGGACTTTTCTTTTGATTTAAATACTTAAATTCATTACCGTTACGTAAATCTGATATCGTTGCTCCTTTTGAAAATTGAAGCCTTTTTGTGACAAGGTTCTATCACTTTGAAGCAAACCACTTTTGCATTCCTTCGCTAAAAGCGCATTTGTGCTTATTTCAAGGTGACAGGAGTTGTATAAATTTTTCTAAAGTTTAAATGAAAGAAAGAAACATTCTTATTGAACTGGCTGTTACTACTAAAGCTCAGAACTCTGTCCATTACATTCTAAAATGTAATCAATTACAATTAAAATTACTTCATTGTGAAATGCGCTAATACAATTACTACTACTTTCTGATTATGAGAAACAACTGCAGGATTAAGTCCTAAAAAAATAGCCACTAGATGGCGGTACCTGATCAGATTTACTTTCAAGTGATTGTGTAATCACATTTTTGTGCCTTGAATCAATCCATTCAAGACATCTGTCTGCGGACAGTACATAAATAATGAAAACATTTATTATATTTCGGCGCAGGCCCCGGGATTTAATAACCTCACATGTCCACTCTCGACGGATCGTCAAAAATCCTTTTGAACCACTCAACCATGTAAGCAATTTAAATGTTCCTTGCTTTTTGCCACAATCAATGCCGTTATCTCAAAATGAGTGGAAAATGTAGTACGAGTCCCATAGCACAAACAGAAACTAGTTTTGCGATCGAATTTTAGTACAACTGAAGATTATGTGATCCCACAAGCTACTTAACAATGCCTATTCGAATTTGGTCGTTGACTTATGGGGAATTGCCATCTAGTGGTCATTTTCCAGAAGATGGTCCTGCAGCTGTTTCTTCTCAAGGTTCATTCAATTTCTTTTCCAGAATACTTGGAAAATAAAAAGAATAAAAGGAATTGACTCTCCATGCACCCTGAGAACAAGTAAAGAAATAAATTGTCCTATAAGTAAGATTAGAAAAAGGTCTGTGTATATTGCAAAAAAATATTGCAAAATTAAGAAATTATGTTTTGGATCAACTAAAAAAATAACCCTATATAAGAAACGATAAAAAAGAAGAAAACTTGAAGGATCTTAACATCTATTAGGGCATTTCCGTCAAACCTTAGAAATCATTACAACTAGTGCCCTGTATTAGAAGAGTACGACAGTTAGTTCAGCGCACCGTTGCGGTGAAATTTTGAACCTTCAATTCCGTTCCAAAACAATGAGTTTAAATGCGTCCCAGATCCAAACCAAACGCATCTTGTTAAATGTTTATCGCTTATTGGTTAGTTATAATGCTGAAGTTACTCTTTAGGCATCATTACCTGCAATCACAGCAACACCAAATTCAGATTATGCACTTTTCCCCAGGAAATGGACAAAGTGGCGCTTAAAGTGGTGTTTAAAACATTAACTTACGTTTAAGGATGTCTGAAATGCAACTTCAACCTTAAAACTAACCTTTAAAGCAATAACATTAAGAAAAACGAGTTTGGTGTGGGACTGGGACGCATATAAACTCGGTGTTTTGGAACGGAATTGAAGGTTCAAAATTCTGCCGCAGTGGTGCGCTGAACTCACTGTCGTACTCTTCTAATTACAACCATTGTGTCAGTGACTGAGAGGAGGAGCTTAAGCTGATTTCAAATAATCCAGCTATTGACTGAAGGAGTTTCCCGTCAAATCGGTCTACTTTGGGAGTTTGGACCCAAATTTTATTAAGGATCTGTGTCTCAATCTGGCTCAGTTAGAAAGATTCGATCTCAGTTTGAATGTAATTTTGAATCTTTCTGGGACGTCAATTATATCTTTTAAATTTAAAGAAACAAGATGCGTTTGATCACCTGGAAAAAAATTAGTTTTCTATGGAAAGTTTGAACGAAGTTGAACGATGACGAATCAACGATGGTTCCTAATTGTGCTTGAGTCTTAACATAAAACGTCGTCAGTCCTTAGTTTGGAACAAGCGACATAATACTGTACGCCTGATCCCATAGGACCGAAAAGTTTTCTTCACAAACTTTTGACATCGTTTCAGCTTATCATAAACATATTGAAGCCACATTGAAATAGGTGAAGACTCATAGAGTATCCTTTTATTAAGGCCCGAATCATTAGGATTGTGACAAGCTGAAAAAAGACCTAAGACCATGGGAATAGAAGTTCGTGAAGAACCATTCACTGTTTGGATCAGAAAGATCTGATTGCACAATCTGAGCCTCAACGATTCTGTTATTAAATGGAATACCTTTTTTGAAGCATCTATGCGTCATGTTTCCCGAAACTCGAAGACATGTACATTTTTTTCCATTTCCTTGAAGTTAAGTACAGTCGCTTTTACGTTTGGGGCTTCGTTCTCGGGTCTGCTTTTATTTGGAATTCAAATGCATTTCCTATAATGCCCCTGCCTCCACATTTTGAATGACGAACGGAAAATCCCGGGATAATGTTCTGTTTCAATCTGTATATCTTTAACTTGGAGAGTTGGGGACAATTTTTCAAAGGTTACAAGGCCAGCAATATTCCAAAAAAAAGCCGATAAAAACTGTCCAGGGTTCCCAAACTCAAACTCTAAAATCAAAGCAAGACGTTCGACGTTGTTCATCCATAGTATGTCCCTCAAAAGAATCGACTCCTGTGACGACATCAAATGCCCCAATGTCTGGAAAAATTGCCCAAGGGACGAAAGGCATTGAGGATGTCGTTTGTTCTAAGCTTTCATTCCGCAATTTGGAATGTTTTCTCCCAGCCACGCTATTCCCAGCCAAAGTATTCCGCATCAAATACACGCACAAGTTTCAACTCCCAAGGGACCTGACTGTCATTCAGATCTTGATAATCATGTTTAAGCCGGATCAACACTGGAGTACAATGTACATACTGTATGTACTGTCGTAAATCTAATCGCCTGACGAGCTCTCTAAAAGTCTATCGTGCATAATAACATTGAACGAGTTATCTTGCATAGCAGAGAAATTTGGAAATTTCTGGTTCGAATGGACCGTACCCACGTCGTTCCAAAAAAGAGCTCTCTTACTCCATCCTCGACCTGATTTAGCCCAAAACAACGATGCCCTTCATGCATGGGTGTATTTGTTTCTTATACAATCGTTGTCGTCCCCTTGATCTTTTTCCAGACCTCTAGCCAAGAAACGACAGACAAAGCGGTGAACGAAATAGAAAGGTTGAAAGGTGGGACAAGCCGCAAGCCCTCAGCACTAAGAATACTGCATATGTTTACGTGCATAGTATTTGCCTAAAGTACATTGGATCATTCGTACTGTTCGAAAATTGGCATGGACTTGCGAGAATATCTTCATAAGGCGTTGATTGAAGACATCATGTTTAGATTGACAAGTTTTGAAGATGTCTCGTAGATCATTTTGGGGGAGGTTCGTGTGGCCATCAAGCAGATTTTTCAGCCCTTTATGTAGATCATTGATTGAAATTGAACATCTTGTTGAGATCTGGAGGCATGAAATATTCATAAACTGGGCTTGAGAAGAATACTGATGGACCTTTTCAGTTATCAGTGATTTTCCTCCTATCTCAAGGATAAAATATTGAGTGGCTTCAAATGACGTGGACACTTGTTTTTTTTGCCGCACCCGAACAATTGAACCAAAAATATGGCATGCTTTCTTTGGCTTCTTCGACGGACTTGACCAATTTTCAGGCAGAAGAACGACTCGAGGTCAAATAAAACCTTGTAACAAATAAATCAACGGCGAAACCAAAGAAAATGACATTGGCCATTTTTTTTTTACTTTAGACCCCAGCGTTATTACCAAGCCTTCAGAGCAAAATGATTTGCACCAGCGACTCATAATCGACGTCTTCTACTATTCTGAACTTGGGCACTGTACTATGGGTAATTACAGGTTGAAGGTCCTGAAACAACCTCTTTTCTTCGTGCATGGCTTGTCCCGCTTTAACCTGAACATGCCTTGTTCCACTTTTCTTAGAAACAAGGCAGACTGAGCGGGGGGAATTCCTTCATTTCTCGAGGTGACCGGGAACAGATTTTCAGGCCTCAATGGCTTCGCAAGTATGGAAAGCATTTTCCTCCTTACTTCTGGAAGACAGTATCTACGCACATCCAAACAGTCTTGTCTTCAATACGAGATCAGCTCTCATTGGCATTGGCAGATCGTCAAGTCAATTGGCTTGGGATAAGTGAGCTTGGTTCCAATATTCTGGATTGATTTGGCCAATACCCTCTCATCACCCAGGTATGTATGTTACGAAACGCGTTGTTATGGATCACCCCAAGCTTCACTACGGTCGGTAGCCTCTGACAGTTCTTCCAGAGCAAAACACTAAAGAAAGAGAGCATTAGAAACCAAGGCCTGATGATTCTAAATCCAGTGCTCTTTCCTGTACCTTCCCGTGTCTTTTCAGGGGCAATCAGAGGCCTAACTCTGCCGATCAGACATTGACGTAGAGAACTAGATCTGAGAGAGGCGAGTAGCTCGAGCTAAATCCACAAAGAGAGCATTTCTCTATTTCTATCCACAAAGGCAAAGAGTACAGAGCAAGACGAGGAGAAGGAGAAGCGATGAGAGCGAGCCACGAGCATGGAGCTTTGAACAGATTTTGAGCACATGTACTACATAGTAGTGCTAGAGCGAGCAAAGGATAGTTGAGAGCCCGGTGAAGACGGTTGGCGAGTGGCGACGCGTCTGGCGCTGAGAGAGCAAAGTGTGGGAACATGCCCCTGAACCCTGACGTCCGTCGAGGTTGGGTTTAAAACTAGATGGAACGTGAGGGAAGGAGGAACACCTTTGAACCCACTCCATCGGATCTGTCATTCATATTTAAGGGCCCTCATTCCGTGGTTGGAATGATTAGTCTCAGTGAACATCCAAGCTACCACAGAACAATAGAGAATTCTCATTTCTCTCATAGTGCTATTTTTTCACTTTCATCTCCGTGAGAGCCAATCTCAAAGGCCGCCTACTCTCACCTTTGTTATTGCTTGGTCCAACGCTTTTGAGAACAGCTGAGCTTCGACTGGTCTCTTCAGACAATCAAGGACTGTCGTTTCAAGTCCGGGTTTATTAGTTCGAATTCTTCACAAATCGCAAATACAAATCACAAATACAAGATGACCTCAGGGAGCGTCAGCTTGAAAAGCTTTGCTTGGCCTTTGAAGACCAAGAAACGCCATCGTTCGGGGTCCGGTGGCAGCAAAGACCATGAAGCCAAAAAGAAGTCTTTCCTCAACCGTCGACAAAGTAAGTGACAGTCCATCTTTCAAATAGTTCAATATGCTCGCGTTCAAGTCATCTTTAAAAAATTCTGACATTATCCGGTTTTAAAGGCGTTCAGTTTTGAAAACAAAAACATTAGGTTGCATCATCTCAAAACCGCATGAGAGCTTTTTATAGAGGTTGTTGCGTCAGTGGAAAGTGATGAATTTATGGAAACACGGTTGACGAAATCGACTGGCCAAACCTTATCGTTTCGTGCTTACAAGTAGGTCAATATTTGGAGGGGAGCTGTTTCTAGGCCGTCATCAGTAAAAAATGTGCAACGAAATGGCATTGAATTCATTGGCGACAAAGGATTATCCCAACTAACATGATTGCCTCAACACGTGATTGCAATTTGTTGCTTGGCAACTCGAGGTCCATTTTGAATTGAAAGCTTCCTTCCAAATTTAGGCTTCAAATGTGATAATTGTTAAAGAGAAGAGAATAGCCTCGCTCTTACAATCCTTTATCAAGATGTAATCACGATTATTTTAAAGTACAAAAAGCACCGTTTCAGGTCAATGCATTGACCGAATAGCGATAGTACTCGAAAGATTAAACAAATATTATTGTCCACTTGGATTTAGAAAAACACGCCGAATTTTTTTACCACACGTGTACCGTCATGAAAAACGAAAACAAGAATCCTGATTTTTGGTCTTGTAGAAACTAGATTACAAACTGGGGCAAAATCTCATTTATATCCTCACATGGCTTAGTTTGATTGGAGAACTTTTCGTTCGAACAAAGACAAAGACCTTTATTCGATTGGGGTCCACTTGAAACCTTCAAAATAGTATTCTGCTGTCATCCTACCGTGATCGTTGAATAAGGTTATGATTGTGCCTGAAAAAGGTCCAAAACCAGGCATTGTTACTATGTGGGGCAAGATATGAGAGACAGAGAAAGACCTTGGAAATAGTTCCAATAAGAAAGCCCTAGAGAAGGCCAGAGGGCGAGTCAGCTGTTTTCTATACTATAAAACGTTTGAAGGCCAATGAGGGCTTAGAAGGCCAAAGAAGGACTGTGGCCCTCCACTAAACCGTTGCGAGAGGGAAAATCCCCCAAGCCAAGGGGAAACTTGGAGTAGGTCACGTTGAAGCGCCCCCTGAAGGTCTTTGTCACATTTAGGGACCATCATGAATGAATGGTGTGGGTAGTAGTTGGTATTTCCAACCTCAGTCATGACTCAAGTTCCATTCGGTTGAATAATCCGAGCAATGAGTCAGAGTGGAACACGATCAGTTTGTTGCTTTGTATGACGATTTAGTCCCCACTGCAAGCTTGGGTCATACAAACTGACTCCCAATAAGCTTTATTGACTGATTGAGTTTCCAAATTCGAGGAATATGGACAGAATACAGACTCACAGTTCAGATCAGGGATCTTAGTTTGACGTAGACCTTCCATGAAAGGGCAAGGGATCCCTTCATGTTTTAGTGAGCTCGATTAGCTCCTTTATCTCATGGAAGCTTTACAAAATCAGTACGATGTGTAGAATCCACATGAAACATAACCTTTTATTACGCTCCACGATCGATGAAAAGCAATTTCCCCAAGAAGTCTGACGTGAACCCACGAGCTTTCCTCTAATTGATCTTTTTAATCGTCAAATTGCTTGTTCCCATTTTCTCCCACGGCCGGGCCTGAAACGCACTTGATATGACCCAAGCTAAAGCCATTCAAAGTGGAACAGGAAAAAACCCACACAATTCCCGCATTATATGTGTATGTTCCTCTGTATATGGCTGAGGGTGCGTAGTACTTGCTCCAAGTGTTCCAAGGATGCTAACAGAACGTAGAATATTGTATAAGGCTTAGATGCGTCACACGTACGTCGACTGACTTTCTCCAGTTTGAACGGGAAATACCGCCCATGCGCCCCGCTTTTTCTCGTACTTACGTACGTACTCGTACAAAGCAAAAGGGGGATGTTTACTCATCAAGGCTGACCTCGAATGGAGGAAATAGCTCGATGACAATCCTGGGGGCTTGTTGGCCATTTCACCTTTGCTGAAAACAAACCTCACTTGAAGTGTCAACGTCCTGTTTTCTGGAGAGACATGAGTTGTCCCGTTACTCGATAATTGAAGCATCTTTGTTCCTTTGTTCTCCACGTTATGTATTCTATGATCGAAGGTCAATCAAGTTTCAAAAACAGACTTGGGAAATCAATTTGGGCGTAAAAAAGGTTGACTAGCGAACTGAAGCCTTGTCTCTTGACAAGTCAGCTCATCCATAAAATGAACCTAGTTGAAGGCTTAAAGTCCATTGAGACAGGTCTTCAACCTTGGCATATCTCCTTGAACTTTTTCGTGACAAGTTTCATCGCCTGAGTTATGCTAACGTCATTCCTCGTTTTTTAATGTGTACTTCTAAAATAATTGGCTTTAATTTCTTCTGGATCGTCATATATTGAACTTATTGCAATTCAGCCATTCCAAAAAGTTGAGCTTCAATCTTTGATGTCTGATCCAGCAGAAGGAATGCTCAACTAAAAAATGAGGGTCCAAAGGTCTCGGCGACAAACAACGTGCGCTCACTGTCAATTCACTCAACTGAAACGTGATCTGCTTTAAATTTTGAGATTCATGAAGCAAACAGACTTTGGGGACTTCATCTCAAATCTTGCCTCTTTACAGTTCGTGTTCTGTATGACCGTCTGAGCTTTGAGCTCGTTCGGATTCACACACGTGTAGCACCTCTGATTCAGGCCATTTTTACGACCCCGCCTCAATTGCCTATTTTGCCGAAGAGAACATGTGTGTTGAGAGTATGAGTATTTTCTTCCCACACACACACCACACACCCAACAAAAATCTACACTAAGAGTTACGTTCATGCACTACTTTTGTACTCTACTGAAGGAGTGTACGCCATTTTTATCATGGAAGGAGCAGGTTGAGATTCAAATTTGGGGAAAGAACGATCCCGTCAAGTCTGGGTTCAAAAAGTATGTCGCCCAATAAATAGTGCCGAGAGCAATTCAAATCGGGAAATTGACCTTGAATGAAGTGCTACTATAATTTGTGAGCACGTGGGAGGAACATGAAAAATTTGTATTTATCAATTTAAGGGACGTTTTGACATTGCCAGGAAGAGAGCCAAGACATTCCTATAATAACAACTGATCATATTACGCGATTCAGCTCTTGTGGATATGCCGGTAACGTTACCGATGAATCTTAGTTCCGCACGTCAATGTAAACAAATGGATATCCTGGCATTCATCTTGCAAAACACGTTGAAAGCATGGCAGGCCAAAAACGAACGCGCATATCCTGAACTAAAGGCCAAAGCTCAATTTCTGGCCATGATATCCTGGCTTTTGAGGATGTTGACGTCACGTTTCGACCCAATCGACGACGATGGTGTTGCAGCTTCGCAGTTTTGCAGTTCCATTGGCCTTGGACAACTTGAGAAGGCTGTGGAACAAGGTGGCTAGAAAACGTTCAATGTTTGGAACATACGAAAATCCTAATGCTACTCTTCAAAGGCTGTACTTTCAAAGAAGACTTTCCGCTGTTTCTTTAAGACGTTAACGTATGATAAGAATTCGGAGACCGAAGGATATAGTCTCTTTGATGTCAGGGAGAAAGGAATGAAGAATCACCTTTTTTTTATCATTACCTCCGTCGGTCATATCAATAACCCAACAACAAAAAGGTTTGGCAGGCATTGAACATGTTCGTGAGAAAGTCAATGCGTGATTCAGGCGTGATTTGAGTGCTGCGGCCAAAATTTTATGGAATCTTCGACGTCGGTTACGAAACCTTCCGGAAACACTTTTCGTGCATTTGGGAGTACTTCGCTCACTTTGAGAAACGTCTCGGAATGCCCTTGTTGATCCTTTGGGGGTGCATGGTCTATCGCTTTGCAGACGCGAAGGTATTTAGGGATCAACTTTTTGGCAAACAAATGAAAGTTCTAGACGTCTGAAACGACTTTGCAGCTATTAACACCGTTGTCAATATTGTGGCCATTTAATAGTAGGCACGAATGTTGTAGATTACAAATACTATAGCTTTCACAAAATACAGATGGAACTTCATCTTTTTCATCTTTACAACACAATACGTTGCTTCCGGAGGGTTTCGCAAGTTAGTGTAAACATGGGAGGATGTGAGCAGAAGAGAAAACACTAGATTTTTCATGATATCTGGGCCTCTTTGGAAACGTTTGGACTCGTGACTCGTTCCAAGCCCGAGAACCCTTGATTATGATCGGTCGGGATGTAATCACCATTTACGAGACGTATTCCTGTTCCTATTCGCGCTCGACACTCTTAACAAATTGATTTTCTTCATTCAGGTACACAAGCTCGACGTCCGAGTGGATTTGGATCCTCCACTTGCAATTTAGAAGTAGTGGCTCCAGTCACTTCAGATGTTGAATTCAAGTTTTGCTGGCCCATTGAGGGCTTTTTGAAGCAGGCCAAGGGATCTTCATCTCGCTCTAGTATCAACAGCAACGACTTTGAAGATAAACCGAGCAGCGGATTGGACAGCAAAACATTCGAGATCAATGTCAATGGAGTTCACACCACCTGGAATCTATCCATTCGCTTTTGGACCGGCGAAGATGGAGAACGCCTCGCCAACCCATTCGTCCTCTGCTTGAATATGCTCTCTTGTTCCATTCGAAAACCGCTAGATGTGGGTATCAAGTACAAATTCGGCGTCCTTAACCGATGCAATGGAGACTTCGAGATGGGCTCCACGGAGATCAAGCCTGATCTAAAACTGGAAAACACCCAAGAACTCCGGTCCATCGGCTACAAAAACATCGCCATCAGTGAAAAACATATCAATTCCTCCGGGGACATTGAGCTGGTTTGCAAGATGAGGCTGTTGAAGGATGACTCGGAGAATCACTCATTGTCCTCCGATTTGAAGGCACTGATCAATGATGAAAAAAGCTCGGATTTGATTCTTGAAGCCGATGGAAAGACATTCAAAGTCCACCGAAACATTCTTTGCGCACGATCTTCCGTCTTTGCCGCTCTCCTCAGTAACAAAATGACCCCATCTTCAAGAGTCGAAGTTGGGTCGACCCAATCCGGAATGCTCCGGAAAAGTCCGGTTCAAATTGGCGACGAGCACCAGCCGGCCATTGAGAGCGAAGATGATTCCACAAATAATAACAAAGTCCCTCTTCAAGCCAAAGATGATGATGACTCCGTCCCGCCGTCGGATACGGATAAACATGAGATTCATCCAGTAAGCGCCATTCAGAAATTGGAAATCAAGGATATTCACGCCAAAACGTTGGAGCAATTGTTGGAATACATTTACACCGATAGCTCATTGAACGTCGATGCCAAGAACAGCTCCCTATTAGCGGCTGCTCAGAATTACAAGCTCTTGGGGTTGAAATCGCAGTGCGAGAATCACCTGGGAGAGATCATCAGTCCCAAGAACGTCGCCTCGGTCCTTCTCATTGCGGACAAGTATGAGTGCCAAAAGTTGAAGAAGTCGGCCTTGGGCTACTGCAAGTCCAACCATACTTACATTATGAAAGACGATCAATGGAAGACCATTGAGGAGGAGAAACCGGGTCTCTTCGAAGAAGCCGTTTCCGAAGTTATCAACAAGAATATGTGCCAAGCTCACGAGGAGTGCTTGAAAAAGAGTGGAAAACGCTACGAGTTTGAACGTAATAGCTCGGAAACACAACTTATTAACGAACACTAAATCGATGATGTTACACGTACTGTCAATTGTTGCCATTTTTTTTCTTCAGAAAGTGCTTCGACACATCCGGGCTAGTCCCCCCCATTAACCTAGAAATGAGTTGCCACAAATTAAAGCGCTTCTAAAAGGATCATGGCCGGTATTTTTGTTTTGTTTTCTTGTAGAACAACCCGGTCTCTGAACAGACGTATGTATTGACTGACTGGTACTGTAAATAAGGTATTTCAAGTTGGGCTTTTACTCTTCCAAACCTTTTCCCCTTCTCCCTGTAGATTAACGATTAATGGCCCGCTAAAGAAGTATTCATTAATGTCAGACTCGTTCTCGAATGACCCCATTTAGATTGATTGTCTGATTTGTATACAAATATGGTATGAATAACTATTCAAGCTTAACCCCTTCTCTCAAACGGGATGTTAGTGTAATTGTCGACAGCCACCTTTTTATTATAAGGCAAAACTTTGGATTAGTCCTGCCACTTAAATATAGATTTTCGTCACATTCCCCCATCCAACAACTGCGAGATCCCCCATGATTGTCTGACCCATTAAGAATGCTTGAACCTTTTTATATCTCTGACCTTATTAATATACTCAAGGATTTCAGTGCGCTCTAAAGAAGTCCTTGATCAACTCCTCCGCCTTGAACAGCCTTTCTTTGCCCTTAACCCCGCCTATTGAGAAAATTCATTCAGATTGTAGAATTTCATCCTGGTTTCTTGAGCTAGAATACAAATCTCGCAAACACGGAGAAAAATGATTGATGATTGATTGTCCACATGCCGATCGACCTTGTAAGCGATATTCAAGGCCATTATCTATCTTTTCACTTTGACTGAATTGTATTCGTGATAGTGAGTACACATGTCCTCTAGTGCTTCTAGAGATGTTTGTCAAATTTGTAAATACAAGAAATTCTCATCCCGCTGACCAGCTCTACATTTGTGTCACGCTTTCTTATTTTTCAATCGCCGGATGACGTTCGCGGAGAAGCGGAACAGGATCTCCTTCAAAAGGTCTCAAGGACTTCAAGTAAGGTCCTCCTAAATTGAAGGAAAACAGGGTTCTTCGTAAGACCACGTGGGATGCCTGAAAAGCTACGCAAAATGAAACTGACTTGGACATATAGGATACTTAACGTACATCCATATTCGTCGTTTTTCAACTTTTTTTTTATTCCAAAGCAGAACGCAATGTTTAGCTTTTACTTCCATACAAACTCGATCGGTTGGAGCAATTAAGAAAAAGTGATGAATGATGATGTTCATGCCGAGAAACCTTGAAACTGCAACTCAACTCCACCGTCTAAAACTTTGGTAACTAGGCCTAAGAAGTCAGGAAGATGGATATGTGGATGTCCTCGTACCAACTAGTGCTGGGGCGAGTCCAGACTGGAGTCCAAATGCACTCGAGTCATTTAATCGATTTTGGAGAAATTGGCCTGAATCGTCAAAAAACACGTCCATTTTTTCTTAGGATTTCGCAACACGAGTCTTTTTGCTAAAACTGACTGTGGTAAAAGACTCGGCGAGTCCGGCCAAAAGTAAAAGAATCAAAGGACTCGTACGAGTCCGAATTTTGCCGGACTCGTCCCAGCACTAATATCAATCATGCGTGACTTGGACCGAATATTCTGTGCCTACATAAAAGGCAATCTGCACTTCAAAAGGCCTCCGGGTTTTCTACGTCTTTCAAATGGACAGGTTTTTGAAAACATCTTTGGCAGTTATGATTTGTCATAATGTAAATGGACATATTGGAAAACTGTATCGGAGGTTTTCATAACGATGATCAATAATTTGATAACTATTATGCGGGCTCTCAGCTACTCAAAAATATATCACTTGCACAAACATTGAGTTCAACAAGAATGCACTCTCTATTTGTTCAACATGAGTTTAGCATATTTATGCATGGTTTTCATTGATTTGATCTGATTCATCCTCAAATACCACAGCTCAATCCATCAATGAGACTTGATTGATTAAACAATCTAAACCAACAATTGGATCCCACACAAATATCTTTCTAAGGACTTTTCGTTATTTCCCCTTTGTCAGGGCTCAAACAAGTTGGTCATACATTGTCCAAAGGTTTGTCAACAATAGTGATCAACTTGTTATTCAAAGCTGAATTGAAATCAACCCTTGATCTCTCAGATCACCCTGTATGGTCTTAGTTGCCCCAATCATTTTATCGAACATCAACAGAGCCCATCTTAATTGGATTAGCACTCTTGACCTGCCGCCGAATACTACCCGGATATAGACGAAACAAACCAACTCTTACAATCTAACTCTTTAACTAACCACAAACGAGTATATTTCAGAGCATCACCGTTCTAAGCTGTTTCCGTCGGATCTTTGTCATATTCCACCAAGGGATGTAATGAGAGCTTCTTTCCATTATTGTGAATGAATTTCTTATGAGCACTCAACGTGGCACTGGATTTGCAACTGTACTCGCATAACTTGCACCTAAATGAAATAATGAAAAAAATCCTGTTATGGCTTGATACTAAGTAATGAACAAATGCATCAAGAACTTACTTGAATGGGTTTTCTCCAGTGTGAATCCGCTCGTGAGAAATCAAAGAGGCCGACGTCTTCATCATCTTGCCACAAAATTTGCATTTAAATTCAGGCTCTCGGTGTGTGCGCATATGTGTCTCCAGTTCATATTTACTGCCACTACGGGCGCCGCATTCGCGGCAAAAGAACTCGCTGCTTTCGCCGTGAATCCGGTTCTTGTGCGTGGTCAAGGTCTTTTTACAGCTGAAGGTCCGTTCGCATTGATCGCAATGAACCACGCTCGATTTCTCGTGAACACTTTGAACATGAGCCCTCAAGTTATACTTGTCGCGGTATTCCTTGCCGCAGAGGTCGCAAATGACTTTCTCTAATACCCCTTGATCCACGAGATGTCGGCGGTGATGAAATTGCATGGACACTTTATAAATGGTCTTGAAATCGCAAAACTCACATTGGAAGGATTTATCCCCCGTGTGGGTCTTCAGATGCATCTTGAGAACCGTACTGGACCGGCATATTTTTCCACATTCCGAGCACTGATTCCCACCTTTGGTCAAGGCGCTTTCAGAGTTCTTCTTGTTCTGAGATTTCTGCTTCTCTCGATAGCATTCCTTGTAATGTTTGTCCAAGTCCTTGGGGTTCTTTGCAAATGACAAATCATTTTTACAAGAAGGACAATTGGCTTCGAAGCTTTCCTCCGTGTGGACCTTGATGTGATGGTTAACGAGATCGGAAGCGAACTTGACCTTTTCAGGGCAGAACTTGCACACAAAATGCCCGGCAAAGTGTTTCCGCCTCATGTGAACGACCACACAACGCTTATTGGTGAACTCTTTCTGACAAATATCACATTTCTTGTAACCAGGATGTTCCTTAGTGTAGTGACGTCTTAACTGGATTTGGGAATTGAAGGTGGAGAAACAAATGAAACAGGTGATGACCTCCTTGATATTGGGTTGCGGCTTTCTGGGCCTTCTCGAGCTTCGAGTAGACAAGGATGAGGCGATATGAGGAGGTTGCAGTTCCACTCCCAATAAAGTGGGAGCGGGTTTCCCTTGGGAGTTCTCATTGGGAGTCTCCGGTTCTGGATCGATCTCGATATGAGCATCGCTTTCGTCTTTCATGGGCAAGACTTCCCCGGGAATATCGATGTGGGATGGGTCGTCCAAATCGCTCTCTTCTTCAAATTTGGGGAATGCCTCTGAGCTTTCTTCTAGGACACAATCAATGGTTGGAATGAGCCCTTCAGAGAAGGTTTGACAACCCGAACAACTGGTCTGATGAGGCTCATTAATGAGGATCTGACATTGTTCGGACCATTGACAGGATATCGGGAAATTTTCCTTTTCGGCTTTGGCTCCCAAACACGGTTTGGAGCCTTCGAAGAAGTCTTTACATTTGTCAAATAACGAATGCTCCACCTTCAGGAATCCCTTGCTCGTGGTTCGTCCCAAAACCCGGCAGATGAACTCGAATGATTTGGGATGGAAAAGCAAAACCAGAGCGGTGAACGGCTCATTGTTGTTGTAGAGATCAAAAGTCTGTCTGAAGATCACCCACCAGCCTTCCATTTCCACGCACATAAGATTCCATTGAGAGAGCTGTTCTCTCAAGGAATCTCTGAGGGAACAATCTTGCTGCTTCACAGGATCAGTAGAAGTATTCGTGGGAGGATCAGTACTCATGTTTGGGTCACCATTCATGGTTCCTGGGGAGGAATTGTGCGTTCCAAACAAAGAGTTCTTGATTTTTTGGACTCAGTGCAAGCTGGCTCGATACTGTTTTGTATGGATGCACTGTACGTTCATTATATGAGAGGGCTAGCTCTCACCGCTTCTCTGGTCCTTCCTGGACTTGCTGTATTACCCTCTGCGTTCAGCGACATCTAACGCTTAAGAGGACAAAGGGCGAACGAGAGAAGCTCCTCTTGGGGCCTTCGAGCGAATCGCCATTGGTTCATTTAAAGGCATTACAACCGCCAAAATATGGCACGAACCTGAAATGTTCAGGCCGTGAATCTTCAATTCCAATTATATGCAGCAAATAGCGTTTTAAATCATTCAGTCTTCTTAACAAGGCACTTTCAAGTTTCAGCTTTATCTAATAACTCAAAAGTTATGGCCTCTCCAGGTTTACTACATAGCTCTATGAAAGATAAATGAGTCAGCCCTCTTCTGGTTAACAATTGCCACATTCAATGTTGAGATGTATTGGAACTTGTGACCTTTAAATGGGTATACAACTTGACCTAGTTGATTGATTGAGCTGAATTTGAATCACACACGTAATCCATAGCAACCTGATATGAAAAGAACTGAACGTTATAGCTCGAATTAAATAGGTTAAATCTTGGTTGTTTCAACACCATCCATACTTCAGTGGTTCATGAACCATTCAAGTGAAAACTAAGCTGAAAACATAACCGTTTCAAAGCACAATTCAATTTTGCATTCTTGGGGCAAAAACATGAAAGGATTAACCCTTGCCCGGCCTTACACAGATCCAATGGTCAATGTCATGTCTAGTATTAATATTGAGGCGTTACGTCTTAAGGTGTGATTAGTGTCTAAAAGTTTTCTAGCGAATCTTCCGAGAGGAGATCGAACCGGATATCGAACGGAGACTTATCTCAAACTAAGAGATGGCGGTAGCTACTAGCCCAGGTCTCATCACATTTCTTTTTGACTTGGCTGTTCATGCTTTGTCGTCCATTGAAAGGCATTATTTTTTGCGAGAGAAATGGATAGTGAATTCAGGCAAATATATTTATTTCGAACAGGGTACGTTGAGCCTATCAAGGTATGACTTTTGTTGAACGCGTTGGGGAGCGATCGGATTGGAAGTAGCAATAAAAATCAGGACATCACCAGGGGCTTTTCAGTGAGATTCTTGCCATCATTGTGGATGAACTTCTTGTGAAGACTGAGAGTGGCGCTGGATTTGCACGAATATTCGCACAATTGGCACCTGAAATGACATCATTATACATTGAGTTCCTCTCAATTTTCTTTTACTTTGGGCAACAATCCATATGCAATTGAGCATATAATTGCAGCCATCAAAAAACATAAAATAAATCATATGATACCAAATACTGTAATCGCAATCAATCATTATCACCTATAATCTAATTAGAACGAGCTGGAAACCAAAGTACTTCATCTTGTACATTAGAACTACGGAAGTAATTAGTTCCACTAAGCGGCGTTTCAATTAAAAATGTCATGAAGTCAATTAATTCAGGAAAGAACCAATTTCATTGGATTTGAATAACCTAAACAAAAAAAAAATGATTTTTTTCCAACTTAAGCCACTCAAAGAAATGCACCCAACTCTGCTTGTATTTATAATTGTGCTCACTTGAATGGAGCCTCTCCCGTGTGATTGCGCTCATGATTCTTCAGCCCATCCTCACGACGAAATCGCTTCTCGCAGAATCGGCACTTCAATTTGGGAGCCTCGTGCACCAACATGTGTCGCCGAAGTTCGCTATCCGACCCGACCTTCTGGCTACAAACTGTGCACTTGAAATCGTCGCTTTTGTTATGAGATCGCATCACGTGTCGATCCAAGGCGTTTTTGTTGCAGATGATCTTGCCGCAATGGGGACACGTGCAAGCTTTGGGCGTGGACGGATCGTGCATGTAAAGTTTGTGTCGTTTTAGGGCGCTCTTGTCCCGTACCTCCAGCCCACAAATATCACAAATGGGCTTGGAGATGACACCTTTCTTGATGAGATGGGTCTTGAGATGACTGCGGAGGTAGGTCTTGCTAAACGTCTTGAAATCACATTCCGAGCAAGCAAAGTCCATCTCACCCATGTGTTGCTTCTCATGAATCTGGAGTTGAGCGTTGTACTTGCAATCCTTGCCGCATTTCGAGCAAATGTACGGCTTCTTCCGATAAGTCAAGTTCTTCTTCCGTTGTTTCTCTTTTTGTACTTGATACTTATTAATCGAGCACTGGGCAAAGTGAGCGGGTAGACCTCCCACCTCTTTGAACATGTTCACCGATTCCTTGCAACTCGGACATACCGTGTCGGATATCTCGGGATGAACTTGGCTGCAATGGGTCTGAATGTCCGGCGCCGAATCCGTTTGAAATTTGCACACCGAGCAACCGAAAAAGCCTCGTTGATGAACTAAGGCCAAATGCTTGGTCAAGGAGCGAGAATTGGTGTACGTCATGGTACAATGCTCGCACCCAAACGATTTCCTCGACCTGGAATGCGAAATCGAGGCCGAACGCGGAGGTCGAGGACCCCGGTCTGTTAGGTGAGTTTTCTGATGATTCTCGAAAGTCCGGCGCTTCTTAAATGATTTGGGACACTGTTCACATTCAAACAAAGTGGGATGGGATTCGATTTCAGACTCGGCATCGTCCACCTCATCCGATTCGAAGTAATCCACGGGCTCGATTTTCATTCCTCGCGTGCGTGGCGGTATCCCGGGGTCAGCCAAATTCAACAAATCAGGGACGGATTGTACTTCCACGGGCCGCGGCTCCACCTTCCAATCCAGCCCGTGGACCTTTTGGGCTTGCGCTTGACACGCCCCACATCGCTCCGAAGCCTCGCTCTCGTCTAGTAGAACTTGACAATCGAGGGCAAAATCGCAGGACAAAGGGAATTGTTCATCCGGTGTTCGCCAGCCCAAACACGCCCCCCGGTGCTGGAAGAAGGTGTGACACAGAGCTAATAGTGCGGACGGGTGGTCTAGTCGGCCGCTTTGGGCCGTACGACCTAACACCCGGCCTAAATAGCGCCGAGAAGGGGTGTGGTAGAGGAGGGAGAGCGTGTTGAAGGGTTCGTCGCCTTGCAACAGATCAAAATCCGTGCGAAAAATCAGCAGCCATTGTCCAACGGGTATCACGTGCAACGTCTGCTTAAGCACGTCCAACCACGGCTCCGGCGAGGGTGGGCGGGGCGTAGGCGGGCTGGCGCTCATGGTGGTTCAAACGGGTCTAAACATGATGATGGAAGGACCGGGGGGATCGTGGAGGTTGGACGATGTTGTGACATGTATTATGATGCAGTGCCGCCAGGTGGCGGGCGCAGAAAAGGTTCACAATTTACACGGTTGTCAAAAAGCCCTATCAAGTTTCCCAAATAAAATACCTCAACATTTTGGAGCATTTTTCTAGCTCGTAAAATCAAAAGATATATTCCACATAAAAAAAAAACTATATGCTTATAAACATAACCACATAACAAGAAACATAAAACTATAAATTTCAACACCCTAATTCATGAATATCTGGAGATCACTTTGAAACTGGCCTAGAAAGTATGATAATACAAAATAAATTGGACAGGCCTTGCAACGTCACCCAAAAAAGTTTTAAAAAAGTGACGCTTTACCATTACCGTTACCTTTTAGTAGAAAATATAAATTGATGACCCAAGTCGGAGCCTCCCGTATTTATTCATGTGATCCTTTCAGTAGCAAATAAGTCACTGCTTTTGAGACGGAGCTTTTAAAAGATCAGGGCGGAAACTTTTATGCATTTTTTCTCTTCCTCATTTAGAAAAGAAGAAAGTTACGGCAACAGGAGAGCTATAAAAACCCGTACCGTTGCTTTTACAGAAAAGTATTGCGTTACCAGTAGAGTTATTTAAATCCATTTTTCTAACCGCTACAGAGAGTCTAGTCTTTGAATGTTGGGTTGATCTGGATTGCTACTTAAAAAATTGCCCATGTCTGACGCATTCCCTAGGAATATCAGAGGGAAGCCAGTCCAATAAGAATGTTTCTTTCTTTCATTTAAACTTTAGAAAAAATTATACAACTCCTGTCACCTTGAAATAAGCACATATCCGCTTTTAAAGAAGGAAAGCAAAAGTGCTTTGCTTCAAAGTGATAGAACCATGTCACAAAAAGGCTTCAATTTTCAAAAGGAGCAACGATATCAGATTTATGTAACGGTAATGACTTAAAGTATTTAAGTCAAAAGCAAAGTCCTTTTATCCGTTATGAAAAATAAGATCTTTACTGGCGGTTAGTATTTAGCGACTAAACGGGCATCATTTTCAAACTGTTCATCTTCATTTAATCTTAGATAGATTTGGATCAAAAACAAAGATAAAAAATTAGGACGAAATTAGGACGCAGATCTTGGACTTACGGGCCTACGTACTGGGTTAGAGCGATAAATTAACACTTCTAAATTTCACCCAAAACCAAAACTATTGTTTTGTTTTTTTGGTTTGTTTTTTCACGGGCTTTTCTAACCGCTACAGGGAATGTAATCCCCAGTACTGTTAAAATGAAAGGTTATAATTCGTCTATTTATTACCTTTCAATTTTTATGTGATATTTGGTCTACCAACGAATTTGAGTTGGCAGACCGAGCTAATCCTTGAATGTAGGGTTGATCTGGAATGCTACTTAAAAAATTGTCCATGTCTGACTTAAATGATTTAACTGGATCAACAAGGCCTACGTATTCCCTACGAATATCAGAGGGAAGCAAATTAAACAATGAAGGAGCCCGAGAAAGAAGAGATGTGGACTCCATTGTTCGAACTAGCCTGGATTCTCGAGGGCTTGAAGGTGCACATTAAGCCTCTATAAAGTCACTAGAATTGACCCTAAATCCTGGGTTGGGACAAAGCTCATGGATATTTTTGAAGACGTACAATCTCAGATACCTTTCATACCTTCTCTGAACACTGTACCGTCCCAACTTTTTTAGTCTCTCCCAATACGAGAGTTCTCTCATTTCTGTGATGTTCCTAGTGAAACATCTTTGGACTTGTTCGACCTTTGGCAAACCTGCTGAACTAATTGGAGCCCAAATGGGGGGAAGCATATTAAAGAATATAAAGGATGAACAAATGGCTAGTATAGAGTTAGCATCGTGATGCTATCTCTGGACTTGAACGTGCGAAATATCCAACCACACATTTGAAAAGCTTTACCCACCTTCAACTGGATATGCTCATCAAATTTTATTAGTATTATTTTAGTATTTGTCCAGTTCATGCCATAGGGTCCCTCCAGGCCAGAATGTTACATCATTCCGGCTGGAAGGGGTATAGTAAGTTTTTATTTCCCTCCTGAGCTAATTTCAGCCTTCATGTTCACACCATCCATATCTTTTAAATAATTTTGATATAATCGTGTCCAATGTCTCGTAGATTGTTAGGCTAGCGTTACTACCAATTATTTTCCCCGAGCGGAAATTGCGACATATTGACTGATGGGCCCACCAAGCGGGTAAAATTATCTCTGTTTGTCTGTCGACCTATCGAAATAATCATTTCATCAGACATTTTTTGAAGGACCTGGCTGACCCTTGGCCACCCTGAGCATCCTTCCGCACACTGACATCCAAACTATTTTTCGTCTTCCACGCCGATCACCCTGTCCCATAGTGACTTCATCACCGGGCCTTTCACTTTATCGGCCTCCATCCTTCCAGCCCCACACCGCCCCCAGACACGACTCATCTCTGCCTTTCATCCTCCATATAACATATTCAATCCCCCTTGGGATCTATCTTTTCGTCTTCCGCCCCCAAGTCTGGCCCTCCCACGGTTCGGCCCAGCCCCCTTTGGGTCTGAAATTGGTCACCCTCAGCTATTGACTCGACATGTATGAGTTGTCACAACATTTCTCCACTTTTCCCGTCCAGCCTCTCAGCCTCTCAGCCTCTCAGCCTCTCAGCCTTCGTATTCGCCCGTCTAGCGCTGGAAGAAGTTGGACTCCGTTTCTCAGGCTTCTTCATCCACTCCATCCCATCTTCCGGCCGCCCTCTCGACGTCTTCTGACTTGGCCAGATCCGAATCGTCTCTCTCGTGGGCTTGACTACCGATTGGCCCCTCATCGCTCCTTGCCTCCCTCCCATCCCGGGTTCGAGCCCGCTCCCGACCAACTACTGGTTAACGCCAGGATGGTGAGTGGTCCGGACGGATCCAACATGATTGAACGGGTTTATATTGATGTCTGCTTTCGGTTGTAGCCTTTACGATTGGATATCAAACGCCGTTTAACGGCTCGGAGTGATCGGGTGAAATGTGTGGATTTGCATCCCAGTGAGCCGTGGATGTTGGCCTCGTTGTACAACGGCAATGTGCACGTGTGGAACTACGAGAATCAGACCTTGGTCAAGTCCTTTGAGGTGAGTTCAACCGGGACTGGCATCCCGGCATGCAGGCGTACTTGAATTCTGGCATGTATGTATATATGGCCATGAGCATTCCACTTATCCCACAGCCGCCCATCCCTGACCCATGGTTGGTTTAGGGGCGGCTGACATCGGTTGATCCCTTTGGAGTCGACCCAGTGTTTTCTGTGAGTTCTGGACCCATTCCGACACGACATTCCGGACCTCGGTTACCTCAGCCAAAAACTGAGGGGCTACCAATTATGTTAATATGTTGACGTTTACGTGATTCGGCCAAACTGAATTTGAAAGGACGGGGTGAGGATGGTCGACGAGATTGAGGACGTCTGCTAGTGGGGTGAGGGGCCAGACACGTTAATATATATGGCAATCGAAGTGATGTTTGGGCCTTTGTACGCATATAAGAATTGCGTGACTGATCTGGACTGGCCGATCTTGATTGAACTCCAACCTTGGAGCTAGATCGCCCAGCCTGTCAAGCATAGTTATTAAGCATAGTTGTAATTGGTATCTGGAGTTGTAAAAGGGCTAACTCAATTGGATCGAACACCTGTAAGACTAACGAAGTTGGGTTATTCGTTTCGTTCATCAGGTTTGTTAGGTTCGATTACGCTTCGGAATATTTCAAAGACTTAGGCCGCCACCGTATTAGCCACCAAAACGTCCATGACCTTCTCGACCATTCTCACTGTGTACTCGTATGTTCCAGTGCAGCTTTATCCAATATTCTCCGATGAGTTGGTGGGAACCCCATTTCAACTCTTAACCTGATGCTTAATCCATCCATGGACCGTTTCGTTCGTTGCAGGTGTGCGATTTGCCGGTGCGTGCCGTGCGTTTTGTGGCCCGCAAGAACTGGATCCTGACCGGATCCGATGATATGATGATCCGTGTTTTCAATTACAACACATTGGAGCGACTCCATCAGTTCGAGGCTCATTCGGATTATGTCCGTTGCATGGCCGTCCATCCCAGTCAACCTTACTTGTTGACCAGCAGCGGTAAGATTGGTTGAAAACTAGTTAGCTAATTTTCTAATCGTTCAGTCAATGAATCCGGGCAGACCTACCTATGTATAGTGCCAATACCATGTAATTGCATCTTGGTTAATAGTGGGGTCGATGGCTGAAGAGTAAAATTGTCATGGAAGAATACTGAAATAGCCGTTGATAGCAGGTGCCACGCGTACCCCAGGCTTTACCAACTTAAAGATGCAACATTGAACATAAGTAGTTTAAGTGGCCGCTTATAGATTGATCTGTTATTTGTCTTACATGGTCAGGATTTCAAAATGTGGCCGAGTGTTGACTATTATATAATGGCATACAGTCATTAGTCATCACTAATCGATGCATTTCTTTCAAAGTTCAATTAAGATGTCGAGGTCAAACAAAATGAGGAAAAACACAATTTTAACGAAATTTGAAAGTCTTAAAAGTGCTTTAGATATTTCTTCACCAGAAAGCCAACTCGCAAGCCAAATGTAATTGTTCCCCTTGGCATCTTGATTCTAAGAAAATACCCCCGCAAGCACTGGAACATGTATTTTCGCCCAGTTAATAGTCTGCATTATGGGCATAGCCTTAATGTTTGAACGCATAGGTTTCATTAACTTTGAGCACGATTGTCAAAGTTTCGCTCTTTTCAAGAGTTCCTATCAATCAATGTTTTTAGATGACATGTCAATCAAGTTGTGGAACTGGGAGAAGAATTGGGTCTGTCAACAAGTGTTCGAAGGCCACACCCATTACGTGATGCAAATTGTGATCAACCCCAAGGACAACAACACCTTCGCGTCGGCTTGTCTAGATCGAACCGTCAAAGTCTGGCAGCTAGGTTCGGCCACGCCTAACTTCACCCTCGAAGGCCATGAGAAAGGCGTCAACTGTGTAGATTACTACCACGGCGGGGACAAACCCTACTTGATGTCGGGCGCGGATGATCGTCTCATCAAAATCTGGGACTACCAAAACAAAACCTGTGTCAAGACCCTGGAGGGACACGCCCAAAACATCTCGGCTCGTAAGTGACTGAACTTCTTAGTGATCCTGACAAACGGAGCTTCGTCAATAACGGTGATATGATTTGTTCGTTTTTTTATAGTCACCTTTCACCCCGGCTTGCCCATCATTCTCACCGGTTCCGAAGATGGAACGGTGCGGATTTGGCACGCCAACACGTATCGCTTGGAGAATACATTGAACTACGGCTTAGAGCGTGTTTGGACCATATCTGCCTTGAAGGGCTCGAACTCTGTGGCCATTGGTTACGATGAAGGCTCCATTATGGTCAAGCTGGGACGAGAAGAGCCCGCCATGTCCATGGATGTGGGTGGGAAGATCGTTTGGGCGAAACATAGCGAGATTCAGCAAGCCAACCTCAAGTCCATGGCCGATTCCGACTTCAAAGATGGCGAACGGTTGCCCTTGTCGATCAAGGATATGGGCAGTTGCGAGGTCTATCCTCAAACCATCAAGCACAATCCCAATGGAAGGTGAGGGTCATCATTGTTTGAAAAACAACCGTCGTGTGTTGAAAACTATATTTTTTATTGTCATTTGACAGGTTCATCGTTGTGTGCGGCGATGGCGAATACATCATTTACACCGCCATGGCTTTGAGAAACAAAGCCTTTGGCTCAGGTCACGAGTTTGTGTGGGCCGTGGATCCATCTCAGTATGCCGTTCGAGAAAATAGCTCCAGTATCAAAACATTCAAGAATTTTAAGGAGCGGAAGACCCTCAAACCAGATTGCGGAGCCGAGACCGTTTTCGGAGGTCACCTCCTCGGTGTGAAATCGCCTTCTGGTCTGTCATTTTTCGATTGGGAGACTTTGGCCTTAGTCCGCCGCATCGAGATCCAACCCAAGAGTGTGTTTTGGTCGGAAAACGGCGATCTCGTTTGCATAAGCACAGAAGAGAGCTACTTCATTCTCTCTTACGATCAGAGCGCCTACAACGAAGCCGTGGAACAAAACTCCGCCGAAGAAAGCGAGGATGGCGTAGAGGCCGCTTTCGAGGTAATCACTTCGATCCTGGCAGCTCTGATTCGCTCACGAATGTGAATTGCCATGAATATATGTTTTAGGTCTTGGGTGAGGTGAATGAAGCAGTTCGGACCGGACAATGGGTGGGCGATTGCTTCATCTATACCAACTCTTTAAACCGATTGAACTACTATGTTGGAGGCGAAATTGTCACCATCTCTCATTTGGATAGGTGAGGATTTTTTAATTCTATTCATATACATATACGGTCTATTTATGAGTGTTGTCACCATTCATGCATATGCGTTTCCCTCAGGACCATGTACATCTTGGGCTACATCCCGGCTGACAACAAGCTCTATTTGAGCGACAAGGAGTTGCATGTGGTATCTTTCCAATTGCTCCTGAACGTGTTGGAGTACCAAACAGCCGTCATGCGGCGTGACTTTGAAACTGCTGATAAGGTTTTGCCCGCTGTGCCCAAGGACCAGCGAACCCGTGTGGCTCATTTCTTGGAGAAGCAAGGCTTTAAAGAGCAAGCCTTGGCCGTGTCCATGGACCCAGACCATAAATTCGAATTGGCCATCCAGCTGGGCAAGATCGAGGCGGCCTACAAGTTGGCTCAGGAGCTTCAAAGCGAACAGAAGTGGAAGGATTTGGCGGATGTGGCCACCGAGAAGTGCCAGCTCGATCTGGCTCAAGAATGTTTGCACAAGGCTCAGGATTTCGGTGGATTGCTACTCTTGGCCACGGCTACTGGTAAGATCTTTGTAGTGTTTTATTTCTCAAAGATAATTGGGGTGCCCTCATTTAGTACTTTTGAGGAGATTTCTTTGAAGAAAGCGGTTTTTTAAGTCCTCGAAAATTTGAGAATTTATTGAGAACAATTTAAGGAAGCTGATAGTTTCTTTCGTGGATGGGATTAAGGTTTTGATTGATTGATTTGTATTTTTCTTGCAAAACCGATTTTGTTTTTACTTTTTACACTTAAATGCTTATGCCATGCATCAAATGTAAATTTATTTAAATAGCAAAGAACTCGCCGAAATGCTACTGAATATAGAGGTGGTCAGTACTAGATTAAAAACTCCGCATTTGTGAGTCATTGATAGAGGATGATTTTACTTGTTAACCGAGGATCTTCAAACTTACGACAAAGTCGAGTCCATTTGTTAACAATTGGCCATTTTTAAGCTGCTTCGTGTTTCTCTAGATTAGAACCTGATCTAATTCGAGTTTTCGTCCTTATTCCAGGCAACGAAAAGGGATTTTCAATGCTGGCTGATTCGGCAGAAACCCAAGGCAAGAACAATGTGGCTTTCCTGTCAAAGTTCCTGGTGAATGATCTCGAAGGGTGCTTGAATCTTCTCATCAATACGAAGAGATTGCCCGAGGCCACCTTCTTCGCTCGAACCTATTTGCCCAATAGGACCTCGGAGACACTCAAATTGTGGAAGGAGCACATTGGCACCATTTCCGAGAAAGCTAGCCAGAGTCTGGCGGATCCCGTGGAATATCCCAACCTCTTTCCCGATTTCAAACATGCGATGACCACTGAAGAAGAAAAGGAAGAAAAGGATTTGTTGGAGCAAATAGATGACGACGATCATGATAAATACAGGGAAAAGTCGAAACCCAAAGACGAAGAAAAAGAAAAGGTGAGTCCAAGATAATTGTCGGAACTATCGGGACCGATGGTTTTTTTTCTTCTTTTAAGAATGACATAAAACCTATGATTCATATCAAACATTGATTTTCTGTACAATGAGCCACTTACCTGAGTGCCTAAAATCACAATAACTGAGATTGGTTCAATGCTTCCGTGCTTTTAGGAGTCGACTGGCACGATGTCGCCGTCGGAACAAGCGATATTGGATGATTTGGATGAGGATATCAACAAAGGCCTGGAGAACCTCGACTTAGATACCATTGACACTTCCGGGATCAACATCAATGACGAAGAGGATCTTTTAAGCGATTGATTGGATTGTTTTTCATTGCTATTTATATTTTTATTGCGGTGTTTTCGAATATATTATGAGCGAAGTTGTCGTGAGCCCATACTTCCTTATTAAAACAGTCATCAATTACTCTGACTAACACGGGGAAACATCTCGCAACATTGAAATTGAGAGCTAAGGATACATTTCACGGTCCCATGATCAAAGTGGAATAACAGCAGTGGTCGAGCAATGAGTCTCATGCATATTTCATGTAATCAACCCACCAACCCACCCGTCAGGCCTGGCTGGCTGGCCCTCTGTCGATCTGGGTGATGTAGTAGTGGTGGTTATTAGAGCAACAGTATCCACCGAGTGAGAGTACGTACATTATGGCAAAGTTGTTTTCCTCCTTCCAAGACCTAGATTACGACCAACAAGTTAACCCCGACAACATAAGTAAATGAATGAACATGCCGCGTTCCTGTAGATTCGGCCAAGAAAAGTTGTTGTTTTTTCTGTTGCTGTTTTTCGGGTACACGGAAACAGTTGTAATGAGAAAATGGAAAACGAAGCATGGTTTTGGGTGTTTTCTACCGCTGATAAGATGAAGCATATTTTTTGGAAGTCCCCCGAGGCTATCAACAATTGGTCGTATGCTGTTTTGTTACGATCTTTGATTAATTGTATCCTCCAACAAAATACCATGATTCAAATTAGACACACTTGAATGTGTCTGGCCATGATGAAAGTAATAAAACAGTTACTCATTGGAGCGTGCAATAATCATACATATTCATGTGTTTCATTCGTTGCTGGAACCCTGGATCCTTTTTATGCTTTCGAATGGTCTTCAGAAGGAAATGTACCTCGACTCTCATTTCCAAAGATCACGCACGCTGTCTTGCAGTTTTTAAAAGTCAGTGGTGCATTTTATCGATTTCAACTTTCCTCTGATTGATAAGGGGGAACTTTTGTGGAACTTCTCCTGAAGGTGTCCGTGGACGTAACTGACTGCATTCTTGCCATAGAATGGCAATCGAGTATCATCATGCTTCTTAATATTACACTACCAACACAAAACAGAACCATTAACAGACAATAATCTTCAGTTTGTCAAAAAAAAAAATGCCTTCCAGATTAAACCCGGTTTCCAGTTCATGTTTGTGTTTCAACGCCAACTCTCTTCGCGTTCTCTCGGATCCATGAATTATGAATTAACATTGTCCAACCCAACCCAACAGACGTTTCTCCGATGGCAAACTCGACTTTCATATTTCTGGTGATCCAATATCAATCAGCTCGTTTTGTTTCCACTCCTTATATACGTATACAGATACACGGAGAGAGGAGCGGAGAATTTCCTATAACGAGCTTGAAATCTGCACCCGATCCTTCCCGAGAAAAAAGGAGGATGAGACAAGAAACGAAGCGAAGGGCACAATATCAGCTAGCTCTCATGCTCAGCTCTGTGGTGCTATCTCCTCAACCACGAACCAACCACCGCTCTCTTCAATGCCATTGTGCTGACGAAGCTAGTTATACTGGTGGGCAAAAGGATCTTGTTCTTCTGACATTGTTCCAGCATGCCCTTTTCCATTTCGGATCAGATATGTACATACTACAACAGGCCGTGGAATACGATACTCGTTGCCGTGGCCGTCAGTCAGTCAGTCAGTCAGTCAGTTAGTCAAGGGATGGAGCCGAGGAAATCACATATGGACATCGATAATGGCTGCTGAAAGAAGAAGCGAGATATTGTGGTCTAATCACGATCTCCGTGCATAATTATGTTACTGCATTCCCCACTCTCAAGCGCACAAGAACTGAAGGTTCCGAGAATCCAAGACCCGTGGATTGAATCGAATCTGCCCTTTCTCCGTCCACTTTACATAATTCCTAATGAATTAGATGATGAAAATGATGCGGTCATTTTCCTCGTAGCATTGGATCGCCGCCCTGGACTAATGATTGCAATATCATTGGGGACCACCATGAATTACTTGATTGATGGTCCAGGATCTTGACAAATGAAGGCATTTGACTTAGAAAATAATGATTTATGTATGTGATGGATGCCCTGTGGGTGAAAAGTCCTTTGTTTTGTGAATAAATAAGTGTTTAAAACGGCGAAAATCTGAATTTGGTTGACTGATTGCAACCTCTTGTCCCGAATCATTTTAGACTGTGTGATATTGTCATTCAAGGTGGAAATAGTAGCTTTTGCCTTTTAACCTTTAAAAAAGAGTAATGTAAGCAAAACTTTGAAGCACTTCTCTCTGACCAACTGTACTAATTTTGATCGGCATACAACTTATCTGGCATGTAAACCTTGTGTGATCAATTCTACAGTAATTCCCATTTGTCTCCCAAGATGTGTCATTTATTAGGAAAAAATCAATTTTTATACACTCTAGAATACCTCTGGAACAAACACATCGTCCGTGTTCGAACTTATTCCCCGAGTCTGAGTAAACATGGAGTAATTAGAGACACTTTCAGACGTCACCTTTTCCTTGGTTAGATCGAGCCAATGTCGTGACAAGAACTTCTTTTCTCGTCAGCTTCTCTCTCTCTCTTCCATGTTCGAGAAAGAGCTCGATCTGCATCATCAAAAATTTAGTGCCACAATGTATCTTGTAGTACATAAAACATACTGCAAGAATAGCTTGACGGAATAGCCGGCATGAACTTTGTATCAATTGAGAATTCAGTTAGATTTCGACACGAGAACTATCGTTGACAATTTGACCATTCCACATGAGAAGGAAGAGCTAATGACGATTGAAAGCTGATAATCTCCTGGTATAAGTGGAGTTCATATTGATTTTCCACTCTGAATGTCGGTCTTAGTTATATGAATGCACACATCGGATTTCAGAACATTGCTGAGAGAAACCTTCCAACGGTTGACGAAAGAACATTGCCCATTAGTTGGGATGATGGATGAGTACCAAAGGTACTGGAGTAACAGACCTCCTAGGCGAAGAAGAAGAAGAAGCAGAGGAAAAGCCTCTTTGCCAGCTCGAGCGACTCCACGACAGATCTCTGCTCGCTGCATCTCGAGGGACCCGGTCTTACTTAACTTTGACTCAAATTAAGGAGCATCAATGAATTTTAATCTCTGTCCCCGGGAACAACGACGACGGACGTGAGGATTTATGACCCCGTTTCTACGATCAAACGTCATCCATTACTTGGCCCGTTTCTTTTTCCACTCTGGTGATTGTTCTTGGATCATTGACAATCCGCAAGATCCCGATTGTCTCACAAAAGCATCATTGCGGGCTATTGATAGGACTGAAAGCTGCAAGCCACATTCGGAGCTTTCCAATCTGGCTGATGATTTTTAAATTGATACCCAGTCAGATTTAGTCGCACAAACGGGTTCCATTCAACCAAGCGAGGGATCGCAGCAGAATGGGAAAGACAAATACAAGCATCTAGTCTATTGAGGCTCCACACGAGTGTCAAAGATCCAACCGGGTCAACCCTATGTCCTAGGGACACCTTCAATCTAGCATCCTCCGTGCCCATCTCTGGCTTTAAAGGCTTACTTATAGCCTGGATGTACTTGAAGATGCCGTAAACGGGGAAGGAAATACGACTGCACATTTTGACTGTAGTTATACAATGAAACCCAACAAGAAGCGGGGGAAAAGATGGGTAGGGAAATAGTGGGGAATTGGTGCGTGGGCAAGACAATGGCGCCGGTGGTGCCAAACTACCAACCATTGGAGCTAGATACATCAGTACACAACAACAGGAAGAAAACGGGAGAAAGCCGCCATTACTACGACCACGAGTCCTTCAGCCGCTTCCATCGCCATCACCAGCACCACCACCACCGCTACCACCGGGGTCTCCATGAGCTCAAGGCGAGTTTCTACGAAGAATTCCAGAGATATCTCGTTCTGATTCTCTATGGCAAACAAATCGCACCCACTCTCGATCAGAGTGGAACCCAAAATGCCTCCATAACCTGCCAGACCTCAGGAAAGAGAGCTTCGATGAGCCTATTTGGCGTTCCATTTGGACCATCGAGTCGAAATCATTTGATCTCCGACGGGTTCAAGGCATGATGGCTCGCTCGTGAACCGTTCTGAATTTGAAACGTTGATGAGAGCAATAATTTCCCTTCGTGATCGCTTGAGGGGAGTCGGAATGCCTATCATTTGGTAATATTTACTCAATACTAACGACACAACCAAGAAAGTTTGTGTGAAAGCACTGCCAGGATTGCCGCGGGAGGAATCCACTTTTTTTTTCTTCTTCTTCATCATCGTGTTGTTCCACTTCCTCCCGCTGAGCTGCATTCAATCGTGCACTCCAAGAACCCAGAGAGGAGCCTCGTTCCTTCTTGGTCCTCCTCCTCGGTTCTCTCCTTTCGTTCCCTCCTGCCAAAAAAACGAGCATGCTTTGCTTACTTGCTTGCTTGCTCTTCCTCTTCTTCTCATTTCATGTATTCACTCCTGGATGATCGCCCTCTCCTCTGTCTCTCTGTGTCTCTCTCTTTCTGCCTCCCCGCCTCCCTTCTACCATGTACTTAGTCCCTTGGCTCTTCGCTGGAACCGGCTGGCACCATGTGCACAAGTGAATCCCTCCGATGGATGGGACCGAGCAACTTTGGTTGGAGGCTCACCCAACCGGCAAGATGCCGTGCGCCGGTCCAATGACGGCGAGTTCCCTGGTATTTTCCATGGAATCAGCCAGAGCCCAACGAGGGAAGGGGACATGGCGAAGGTCTGCTCACCGAGTCCGTGGTCTACTACAACACTGTACCAGGAGTGTGGACTGTTCCAAATGGCACCCGAAGAGGATGCGTGCCACTGAAAGAAAAGACAGCCGCCACTCCGATTTGACAGCTGTAACGTGGATAGATTTGGGACCACTGGGGATGGTAGCCGCGTTGGTAGCAGTAGTTGTCTAGCCTGTTCTAGTGGGACTATGAGGCAAAGTTGATCGCTTGGCTGTAGGATTGGTTGGTTGGTTAGATGGATCGTGGGTTCGTGGTAGTGGCCGCGATGGAAGTTGCAGTCTTGGTGGTAGCAGAGGGGAGCCATTGACGGCCTCTCTTCTCTCTCCCTCCTCTTCCTCCTCTCACTTCTACATCTTCTCGTATCGGATCCACTTTGGAAGTGGAAGTTTTTCGTGGAAGGCATCTTCAAAGGAGAAGACGACGGCGGAGGAGTAGTTCCAGGGAAGCGGGAGCAGATGATGCTTCCACCACTACCACCACTACCACTACTGCTACTACTACTACTACTAGTACTGTTACTACTACCACCTCGGTAGGACCATCTTCTCTTCTCCCTTGGTCTCTCTCTGGTTTCTCTGGAGTTGTTGTACCACAACCACCACCAGCCTTGGACGTGAAAGAAGAAGCCGGGAGAAGGAACAAGAAGACTGGAATCTGGGAAACCAGGGGTTGAAAAAGCTTGAGGGGGCGAAGATGGACCCAACACTACCGAGATAACTGTGATCCCGCTGCCGCTTCAAACGCACTAAAAGGTATTGAGAGGCCAACGAACACTTACTTTATACAGGGCTCCTTCCGACCAAACGACATCAGTCAAATCTGAATCTTGCGCAACTCAAGGTCCTCTTTTCCTGGTCGTCGAGGTTTGAGAACAAACTACATCTTCACCTCCCTGTTTCTCATTCGTCAAGACCACATAGAAGGACACAAACCCACGACGTTTATCCCCATCCAGGGATCGAGCCAGTCATCACATACATGTGCCTTATCCAACTCTCATATCAAAACGTCTCCGGCCCCGAGCAAACAAGTCATCCCAAGAACCGGGAACACCACCGCCTCGTGAGGTAAGCAATAGATTCATATATAATTTGCCTCTGACATTTCAAAGCTTTCGCTACCTCCAAATGTGAGAGTGGCGTGTCTTGGGAATTTTTCCTCTCAAGCTGGCTGAGCTTTTATGTCGTTCCAAAGTTGTAGTGTGCTTTATCATTCGCCTCCAGACGCGATCTGCTGAGTCTTCTTGAGGGAGCTAAAGTGGAACCAGTTGTTGAAGTACGGTGTTCCCGAATAAGGGAACGACGACGTGGTAGTCTTGGTAGAAGAAGCGGTGGTCGTAGGTCATAATGATGGGAGCAGTTGTTGTAGCAGTAGCAGTCATGGAAGAAGGTTCCTCGACTGTTCCACCGAGTAGAAGAAGTAGTAGTAGTAGTAGTGGTGGCAATGGTAGCAGAGGAAGAACTTGTGCAAGACGTCGTCGACGGCTTAGAAGTAGTAGGTCTTCTTCTTCTTCCTTTTCTTGCTCTCCTCTTTGCTGACATCAGGAAGAAGCAAAAGGAAAAGGGAGGAAAAAGAACTAATGTAACTCATTTCCAAAGAGAAAAAGGAGGATCAAGACGAGAAGGGAACTAGTAGTTCCAAGGGAAGGAGAATGAAGACCGAAGTTTGGACTCCCAAGTCTTGAGGGCTCAAACAAGGAAACGAAGAAAAAAAATCCACGGCAACGAAGTGATGGCCCTAAGACAACACAGCCAAAGTTTGTGCCTGACAGAGTGAGGACTGGTCAGAACCATATTTCAGAGGCTATTCTTTAACTTTCAGATCACTGGCGGCTAGCTCCATCCGGCTAGTACTTGCAGCAGTCCTTCATCCTCTCTTCCTCCTTCATTTCATTCCGACCATCGGTTGTTGACTCTGTTCTCGCCATGAGACCGCTCACATGGCATCAAAACAATGGGCGGACATTTTTCAATGCCACCCCTACGGCTCAACTCGCCTTGGCATGGTCTGGAAAAGAAACTTGAGACCTCGACGTCCCTCAAAGGAGGCTCGAGGACATCTGCCCACGAAAGAACCAACCAAATCCTTCTTACTGTAGGGCATCAGGATCGGCTCCTCTCCGCTCACACAACCCACCAACGAGGGAATCGGTGACACTTTTCTTGGTAGCTGTCGGACAACGAAAGAGCGAAAGAACGAACGCAGGAAGACACTAACGAATGAAGAAACCAAGTCGAGACATAGAGGCAACCTCGATAATCCCTACAGCCTCCGTTTTGAGGATCAGATCGCTTCGTCGGCTTATCTCACCATCCCTATCAGCATCATTTCGACCATCTCGCCGAAGACAAGGCAAGACTGAGAAGACGGAAAACTTGAAACGCTGTTCAAAACTGGGTTGCTCGGCTTTCACGGTTGGCTTTTATGTTTTATTATATTCATAAGGCACGCGGTGAATGCCAAGTAATCCGAGTTACTCCAGCCAGAACGAGGCAAGCCAACCTCCACTACCTGATGCCAAGTTCATGTGTAAAAATGTCCCCCCTGGCACTTACTTGAACGGGGACATGAAAAGCCATTGCCATTGGCTAGGGGGTCGATATTCTCACAAACAATGTCGAGTCATGGCATGTTCCAGGCATCTATTTCTATTTTCCAGCTTGACACCCCATCATCCACATGTAGTCTTGGTCCGCCCCAATGAAACTCGCCCCAACCAACAGAATTATGTATTGTACTTGCTCACCCATTCCTTTAGCAGTCTGTCCATGGGTCATCGGGCTTCTGAACTCGTGTACTTCACTGCCAGAGCATTAGTAGTGCTCACAAGGAAAAAAGGGGGACCCAACCGGGTAAGCTTCCCCCCTCTTCCCCCCTCTTCCCCTGTTAGTCGTAAACGTAAACGTTGTGTTGTATATTTGCTTATTTCCATTTATATCGCTGTAAATATTGCTCTCGCTTTTGCCGCTGATCTCCTCTGATCTCTTTTCTCCACCACCACCACGACCACCATGCCAAAATTCTTGCCACCTCTAGCCCAGAGTACTGGGACTAGGACTGCTAAGCATCACTTAACACAATATCTGTCCATGCCCGGATCGCCCATGAGCAAGGGTGATGTTAACATCAGGATCAGGATCATTGGCCAGATTGACTCTGCTTTGGCATCCTTCTTGTCCCCGAACTCTGCCTCAGGTCTGTAGGAGCTCCGCTCTAACCACCAACCACTTCTCAGCTTCCTTGCCATTTTTTCGCACCCACTACATAGCTACGTATTGTGTACAGTTCTCGCGACACTGTTCTCTCTCAGTCTTTCTCTCGCTCTCTCGCTCGCTCTCTCACTCTCTGGCCTTGAGCTTCCGGTTCTGTGGAGGACACCAGGTTTTTTCAGGCCAAGGCCCGGAGTTTACAGATGTCGTTGCACTTCTCCCCGAAAACTTTTTGCAGCCTATAGTACGGTAGTAGTTACAAATCCCCGATCAGTTCCCGTTCCAACCACCTCGATTGGGATGGTCTTGGTACTCTACACCTGATGGCATTCCAGTTTGTGGCCTTGGAAGAAAGAAACCAGTCTTGCTCTAACCACGTGTCTTTGCTTTGTTATTACACGATATTGCTCAATTCACATTGCCAATATGTAGTAAGAAAAGCAGTCAAAGGAGTCTGTCCAAACTAAAGAAAAAAATGATCAACGATAATCAAAACGCACTCGCCACACCAACTTTTAGCTCAGACTTAAGTAAAGAAAAGCAAACATCTACCCAAGCAACCAACACAAAGCAACCAAAAAACATCTACCAGGTGATTTTTGCAAATGGAGAAGAATAGATAAAACCACCCAAAATTGTTGCATTTAAATACTATATATCTTCGTGTTACTCATTAGAAAGTCAATGTGGTCAATGTTGAATGTTACCTAATTTTATAGAGATATATCTATCCTTCTAATCGTCCAAGTATTGAATGTGATAAGCTGAAAATGCATTTATGACCATGTCGATGTCTCCTCATCCTCTTGGTTATCAAAGTCTATTTCACAATAAACGCCTTAAAAACAACCCTCCAACTCCCTCGATCTCAACGGACACCAAAACCATGGAAAGGATCATAGCCATGGATCAATAGTTTCCTCTTTTTCGATTGATTGAGCTTCGCTCACAATTGGGGTATTAGCGGATGCCACAAACTAACAAACAGCACAGCAAGAAGCCGTGCATTCGAGGCTCTCTACTACGTACGTACGATGTACGTACGTACTTTCTCTTCAATCTGAATCGAGTCAGCCGAGAGAGCTCGACAGCAGTACTGGACTACACTGCACTGCACATGGTTCTATGTGCTCCAAATGGATGTATACCATTGAAAGGAAGGGAGAAAACCACCCTCTTGCTGCTCCCTCCAAAGCTCCACACAACCAATCGGCTTGGATGCATCTTGCCATCCCTCTGTTTGAGAGAGAAGCAGTTCAGTGAGTGGACTGAGGAGATGGATGGATGAATGGATGCATTCCTCACTTTTTCACCGAGTTTATCCACTCATACACAATGCTGATGAATGGCATCGGAAAAAGCCAGTCAGAATGCGCTGAGCATCTTCAAGGGTGGGGAGGAAATTGTCAAATTGACATTAGCGTCCCAAGAGGCAAGTGTCAATATTTGAAGTACGAACTTGGGACAATCAAATGGAACTTTGACTTTACCTCCCGGGATGGACGGTTTGAGAGCCTCAAGGACTTAATCCCTTTCAACTTCAAGTGAATCAATCCCCCCCCCCCCCTTTCCCCTTATGTATATTCTCAGCCATCTCAATTGTGCTGCTAAGTAGTTCTAATATCCAGGCTTAATTTAGAATTCCAAACGGCTTTCAAGCTCACTAACAGGATCATTACACGGAAGTAAATCTCACGTATACTTGAGTAAGGACAACCTTTCCTCGTAATCATCCCGTATTTTCGACCTCGAATGGGCTTGTTAAGCAAATGCTGACAAACAGGCTTGCTACGTTTACGAATATTCTGAGTTTGATATCCATTGTTGGTATTTTGGAATCCAACTAAGTTGGTGTTTTTTCGAGTCTTCTCACTTGACGAAGAATTTGTTTGCTTGCTTCTTCTCGTGTTAGCACGCCGTACGTACGAGTTCTACGATCTCCATTCGTCGGACGGGACTCCTTTTAGGCCAGGAGGAGAACTTTCTTGTTTTTAAAGGGCTGCTGACTCACTAGAAGGCGAATTCGAAGGTAATCTTTCGAGTCACAAAATGTGAGTTTTATGTGATTAAAATGAAAAGTGAAAAATGGACACAAATGTTGGGGAAAAATCCAACTCTTAGGATGCCACAGTAAACTTTCTTGGAGGTTGGATTTAAAAGAAGTAAAGTCTCGGAATTTTATCAAATAATCTTTTTGAAATAAGAAATGTAGCTTCATGCAAGTTTTCTCAATAACGAAATGATAATGACAAGTTTGAGATTAAGTTACTGCTCATCAAAATATTCAAATGCTGGTATTGCTTCTTTTGCTAAAATTTCACAAGGTACTAGACAGACCTTGTTTGAATTGATGTGAGGAATTAAAAGTGAAAAAGATACCAACTGTAATTTACCACCTCTTCACATGTCCCTAAATTTTTCTAATGCCAAAGACTTGCAAATATGCCTTCTATTCATCCCTTCGATTCAGATTAGATTGAATGTAAAATTCTCAATATTTGTACGCATACTATGCCCATGTCCAATTATAATTATACGTTCTAGCCTTTCTTTCTGTCATTTTATTGATTTTTAAGCCTCAACCATCGCATTCGAAGCTTCAAGTACCCAATGTCGTCGCAAAAATAACGTTACTCAATTTGAGCTTCATTCAGTTCATTTTTACCATGCCTCGTCCCAGTCCACGTTTTGGACATCCCACATTTTGAATATCGTGTGCCATTTTCCTTTACGCGTACGCTCTACTTTCAGTGTACGAGACTTCCCTCTTGGATCGAACCTCTCTTGTACGAAGTGATATGGATGGAGCTGCTCCGACGAGTATGACATTCTGCTTTTATCGATTTCTCAATTGTCTTCCTCGTTTTATTCTGAGTTCCAAAAGCATGTTCCCAGTTCAGTAAGTATAGTGTACGTATGTAGTGCGCTATGTAGGCTTCACTTACTCCTAGCCGGGTCCGTGGTGCAATGCCAGTATACCACTGAACTTAGGAGTAGTACTAATGGCATACTAGGAGTTTCTTCATTGACTTGTGTCTACATACCATGTTCGTCGAGTTGTGAGTGTATGAGTGTACGTACATGTAAGTGTGAGCGTGAGGAGAGCAGCGTGCTTTACTATGGAAGAGCTACTAAGAGTTGGTTGGTTGGTTGACTGGTTGACTGTGGTTGGTTGGCTGGATGAATGGATAGAAGCTCTTTAAAGTGAGCACGAACGTATCGATTTGGGACATCACGAGCCCCCTCTTCCAGATCCAAATCATTTTCCAAATTCTTCTCTCTCTCTCTCTCTCTCTCTCTTAACTTCACGCTCTGAAATGGTCTGAAATGCTCTGCCGAATCCACACTCACTCGAATGGGGTTGAAACCTCGAAATTGTGAATATGAGACTGAAAATGGAAATTGCCGCTCCAATTTTTCCTCTTTTTCTCCTTTTTGGATCGGAATTCTCGGGGGAATCGGGATGGATTAGCTGTTCGCAGAATTTTTCCATTCTTTATCATCCAATCAAAGGTCTTTTCAACTTTTTTGCTAGCTGCGCACATTTACTTTGCTGGCTTTCATTTCTGCTCTTCTCGAGGGGAAAAAACCTCACAATTTTTATTAAGGCCCTCTTCTATCGGCAAAACCAGGCGGGCATGATGAATTCGCAGTTCAAGATTGCGGACCAAACGAAGTCGTTTTTGTGTAGTACTCGAATTTCAGATTGGATTCTCCGCATGTATCTCCTCAAAGTCAATGTTGGGATACATTTACAGAGAGTTGGTGTGGTCTGAGACAAAGTGGAAAGAATGGTCCCTGTACGGTGATTATGTATACTTTATGGTTATGAGATTTGAACTTATCATGGCCCATAACTTTTTGGGGGAGAAGGGCGAAAAGCACTGAGGCTTACTTTTGGTCCGACGAGAGCCAGTTGTTGGCAGAGGAGTCCAGGGCAAAAAATCCGTTTGTCATGCATGACCAGCAACTCCGATGATTGTCAATGTTCTTTCACAATATGACAGGAACTGGATTACGCTCAAGAGAAATTTTTGAAGTCAGGGACATCTTATTTCTTCCTGGACGGCTGATGGCTTTTTAAGTCTGTTGACTATTGAATCTCAGATATGACGAACCGAATGTCTGCCTCTGCTCTAAATTTAGATATTTTTGACATCTTTGTTACTTCATAAAACCTGAATGAAATTAACAATACTTGTGATCGATAATTCTTTTCACTAAGATGGAAGTATGTAAACTCATTTAATGTGTGAATTAAATCCATCGTTGCTCAAATGTCTTGTCTTGGTCTGATGACAAGAGCCTCGGGAGGTGCATCTCAAGTCAGAACACACATTGAAGTACCCAAAACCGGACAATTTATGCCCTAAATAACTCTTTAAAATGGCCATTTCCCACACCAGCAGCGGGTTCACCAACCTCTCTCTTTCTTTTCTTTTGTCCCAACTGGTTAAAGTTGGTAATAATATTATCTCACTGGGTTCCTGGTGTCCAGTTAATGCTCTCTCCGTACCTTCTTGTTCCGCAATGTTGAACACAAAAGGCCGATTCTCAAAGGCTGGGTGACGAGAAGGACCTCATAAATATAAACATTAAGCCTGGTAGGCCCATGACAAGGCCCAGCTAACAATGGCATTAGAATAATTCAGGGGACATAACGAGGAGCTTGCCGGTTGCTGTTTTTCCTCCTCAAGGGTCCAGTCCAGATGCTAAAGGCTTTGGCGAGCGGTTGAGTCGTACGATAAGTATAGGATCTTACTGGAGGTAATGTCACATCTGGCCATATGGAGTCGCCTCTCGCCTGAAAACGGGCATTGACCATAAAGGACTCTCTCCATTCTCAATATCTATGAGGATACTTAGACTAAAAACTACATAGTACACCTACTGTACGTGTACAGTAGTACTTGTCGAGTGGACGTCGAGGGGAAAGTAGTTTTCTCTCCTTCACGGATTCTCCCTCCCAGGTTCTCGTATCCTCCTCCTACTCGTCCTGCTCTTCTTTTCTCAATAGCCTCTCTCTGAGGATTGGAGGCCAATGGTTGGAGATGGTTAACCGGCTTCCAGGCTCCACCATCTAACCACGGCTACTGTACATACTTCTACACATCCTACTACTCTGCGACTGTTTGGAGGCTCAAGAGTGGAAGAGATGGTCGATGGTCGATGGTGGTGAAGATGGTTGGATTGTCGAGGCAGGCAGCGGCGGCACTGACGGCTGTGGTGAGGGCAGCAATACCAGGCATCGAGGCCAAGACCAACCTCGAGAGAAAATTGAAAGACCGTCGAAACAATATTGAGTATATATTGCTTTGCTATGGGTAAGCCGCTTATAAGGGGATCACACGGGTAAAGCGGAATGAGACTTTTACAACTCCCACTCCACAGCAGGAAAGACCAGAGTAGAGAGGTTTGTCCCTGGATCTGTCAAGAATAGGAGCCATTGAGGCGAGGGCGTAGAGTCCCTGGATAAAAGAGAATTGAGCCAAACACTCCAAGGTCTTTCGTTATAATCATGCTTAGCTGTATTGTATCACTGGTATTTTTCTTTCACTTCAGAGCTATGGCAATAGAAAATAGAGCTTCGATGTAGTTGTAGTTTTAAGTAAAGTTTGCAATTTTATTCAATTTTCGAGTAAAATAACTCCCAAATATTGTTCACTCGAAAGGCCATTTGACACGACAAGTGTCGAATGTGTTTGATATAACCCTTATGCTTCTCATTTTAATTCAATCAATATGATAAGCCTTGACCTTGGGCAGGTCTGTAATTCTAAGTGAACGAGCATTCTCGACGGGACTCTTTTGGTTTGGTTAGAGTCCTCGACAAGTAGGAAAAAGAAGATTGCTGACACAGAATTCTCTTTTAGACTAACTCCGATCTACTGACTCAAATAAAAAAAAAAAAGAATAACTTCCTGGCCCTGACACACGTTGTTCCCAAATGCTGAAATAACATATCTGAATATCAGCCCAAGGTACGTAATAACACGGGAGTTCTTGAGTTTCCGGAATCATTCTCCTTTCTCCTTTAGAATCGCATCCTCTTCACGTCGAATATGAAGCAACTCCCCCTCAAGAGCTACCTTGCTCAACTGTTTATGTAGTACGCATTGGAGTGCAATCAAGCCTTCTGGTGTTTTTCCATCCATTGGGACCCAGCCTGGCTTTCTCGCAGCAGGGAATCCGTAATCAATTGACCATTGCTCTTACAAATGACTTTCCTCGACTTCTGGCCTGATGTGTTTGACTTGGAACGTGCCATAAGGAGGGCATAACGAAGCAAGCCAGAGCAAAGGCGATGCTCTCATGTACCAGGCACACCACTTATATATTGAGAGAACATATCCATTGAGTTCCAAACGAAAGTAATCGTGCCTTGTGCCCAAGATTCGAGTAGAGTTGGAATTTCCTGTTCAGTAAACACTTTGGGCACCCTTCAAAGGCTTCTTGCAAAGATCTCTCTTGGCTTTACGGCAAGAAGAAAGAGGAGGACAAGCTCGTCGGGAAAGGTTATGTAGATCGTCGGTCTTGAAATTGGTTTTCTTCGGCTTATGCATTGACTGTCCACTCACCAAGTCGGTTGGTTGTAGTAGAGGGGTCCAAGAGGACCAAGGGGTCCAAGCTATCGAAGCTCGAGGGGGGTTGTTGCTCTTATTTGGCATGCTACGGGACCCTTCACGTTTAAGTGGCTTCGAGCGAGGCTTCTTAACAGTCTTGGCATTCTTTTGAATCAGACATGATCACACCCAACGTTCCATATCGTTTGAAGGTCCAACCTCTCCCTTCAGCAAGCATTGACCACCCCATCGTTGCCTGGGTTCCCACTTGTTCCAAATTCTCTCAGAAAGAAAACCGTGGAACTAAACTTCAAGACCATCTTTGAGGGGAGTGAGAGTGGCCATATATAAAGTATTGTTCATGGAACATTCGTCAGGAATGACCCAAATCCGGTGGAAAATAGCCAAACCTAGCTCAGGGTTAAGCTTGGTCCAAGTGGTCCAAACGACAATATTTAAACATGACGACACGCCTCTCTATAAAAAAAAAGATAAATCACCGGTCTCGTTACCTCCGTGTGGGACTAGCATGCCCATATTTTGCATTCACCGGACTTCCAAAATAGATTTGCATTGAAGGACAAGGAGGAATGTAAAAGTGATCCGATCCAATATTAACGTGCTGCTTCACGTTGAATCCTCTCGATGATGTGACGGATAAGACCAGCTTCCTGTCTGGAACAAAGGAGCGATGAAGATGATTGGTTTTGATGGACCACTCTATTTCTGTGCGAGGGCTTGGTGGGCTCTCCAATCTCTGAAGATTTCCATCCTTTCATTTCCCGTCAAGACATCTCCAAAGGTATTCGACAAGCGGGACCTTCAATTGGTGAACGGGAACGCTATCGAAATAATGACAAGCACAATCCGAACAAAGCCAGTTCTTTTTTACTCAACCGCTGAGATTGCTTAGTCACCTCTTTTCCCCATGAACTTCAGCAGTTTGCAATCATGTCAAATGGGGAGCCAATTGGGCTATTATCCGCCTCCCTTCTTCCCTCGTCTTTTACGTTTTCTCGAATCCAATACCAGCCAGCACTCTACTAGTAACCACTGACTTGGTTGGTGGTCCATTTCGTGGTCATCGAGGGTTTGGAGGTTTGCTACGAAGTGCCTTCTTGTGGCTCTTTTTGACGTGAACTTCTTTCTCTCTCTCTCTCTTTCCACCCAACCTTCTCTGACATTCTGGTCATGTATCGAGCACTTGCCTCGCCAAAATGAAGTGAGTTTACGGTTCATCTCACGCCAGATTGAGGACAAGAAAGCCCAGAGAGAACCAACGGCAATGCTCAAACCTAACTCAATACCACTGTACATGTACGTACAACAGCAGCTAACGCCAATCTCTCAAGGTTTCGGCAGGAATCCAGGACTGACTTGGAATGCGGAACACTGATAAGCTGGAATCTGTAAGCCTCAGCGCGGAGAGAAAAATAGCCCCATTACAAACATCATCTGACTGGGATCCAATTGAAAAATCACTTATATTTTGGGAGACACTATCGAAATAACTACCTATGTTCTACAGTAGTTGGTTGATACGAGTTCGTAAGCTTCATTGAGGGTTTCTTTGTTGATGTTTTCACATACAACAACTACATGTAAGTATAATAACTGCTCTGAATCTCTCTTCCAGAACAATGGATTTTGAATGATGACCAGAAAAAATGAAACCCCGTATAGAACAAAAAACCAGTTTGCGGTCAAATATCTGCTTCTCATCGTTCCAAAGGTTTGGTGTTCTTGGGATGGAGAGAGAAGAGGCGAAAAAAGAGGTGTACGAAGGTGGAAGAAGGAAATTGGGGCACAGGATTTTATGTTGTCATTGAGGCACCCCTTCCTTCCCATTGTGGCGATTGAGTACTGTTTGACTTGACAAATTGGATGGACATTAACCCGACAATTTATGGCAGACAAAACCCTCGCGAATTCCACATGTTCCAAGTACTCTAGAGTGACTGAGTGGTCTGAGAGAAAGTTGCATCCAACGAACTCACAATTGATCTTTTTCCAACCTTCAAGATTTCCATAGGGAGGCTTTTTTTATTGCAAATCTTGGCAGAACATTTGTATTGTTGGTAGTACAGCAATCATTTCGATCATCGTATGATTGAGGGAACACGTCTGACTGTATGTACCTTTGATTCCCATGGAGAAGCTCTGCATTCGACACAAAATATAGTTCGGCACTCCTTAAAGTAAAGATCAAAGCCGCTTTCGATTCTTCTCGTTTTCCATTTGTCTCCAAATTATTCCTCTTTCCCTGATCATGTGTAGTGTCCATTTTTAGTCACATTTTGGAGTAAACATTTTTTGTCGCGAAGGAAGAGTGTGAGTGCATCAAATTGAAGTTCAAACCTAAAGTTCAGGGCAACCTCGAACAGATTTGTATATGTTAATAGTGGTTTAAGTTCTTTTTGCTCGCATCCCCCTTATTTCTGAAGGGCTTGTTATCAATCTTCAACTTAGATGTTGGGTTACTCCCCTGAGTTTCCCATATACGTAGAAATGGGGGGGGGGCAAGAAGAAGAGGAGGGAAAAATTCAGGGAATTGTGCCCTCTTCTGTTTGAATAGCACTGATTGAACAAAAAGATATTACCCTAGAGGGATTCCTCCTGAGAGAGCCAGGGACCAAATGAGAGAGAGAGAGAGAGAGGATATTACTATTTAGAGAAGGCTCATCATCTTGGGATCCCTGGGGAGGAAAACTAACTCAGAATCTCCTATGGTCCACGAAGGCAAAAGAGGCATGGAACAAGTTTTAATATTTGTCATTATTTCTTGGCAGAACCCAGATATCTTTGATCATGCACTTGCTTCTGACTATTCTACTGTACATTGAACTTGTGCTTCAATGCATCCCGGAGCTTGAAGTAGTCTTCCTTGGTACTGTAAATACTGCCCGAAATTCGGGTCCAGAGTTGTCCTTGAAAACAGGCCACTTGAACCACCACGTTGTATTCGTCCATGATCTCTCTGATGAGTTGCTCCGCCGTCTCGAAGCAATTTTCGCGACCATCCGGCAGATTCGGCAGACCTTGGGCGACAAATGAAATTTCACTTAATTGTTAAAGAATTTTGATGATAAACTCGTAAAATGGAATTTTGTAGATCGATCTATCATTGATGCTAGGTATGCAACTTTGCAAAGTGTATCTATCATCATCAATGGAGGCAAATGGTTATTTTTCTTACCTACAACTTTGAGATAAGGTGACTCCATGGTAGCTGGAATTGGCAGTTTCTTTGTCCCAAGGGCTTCTCCAATCATGTCGCGGGCCCATTTCAATAAAGGGACGACATAGCCATGAATGCCCTCGAAACCTCCCAAACCATTGAAGAATTCGAGAGCGGCCTCCGAGGCCAAATAGTTGCTATAGTCATCGGTACCCTAGAGGAAGGGGGGGGGAAAACATAATACCATTTGAGACTGGCATACCTTCGTTTTCTTCAAATACTGTATACAGAGAATGGGCAACCAATGGTATTAACCTCATCATCAATGTCGATACGAGGCAGTCTCTTAATCAGACGTTATCCTCATCCTGTCTCCCTCCCCCTTCCTAGCTCTCTCTATGTACTACGTACGTAGCTCTCTTGGAATTGTGGGGAACGATAAGTTGTTCTTTCTCGCTTGTTCCAGTTCTTTTGTAGATCGGCTTTGGCAGTGCTAATACCTTGCTGACGATCCACATTAGTGTGCTCTTATAATGCAACATGACCTTAAGAACGTTCTACCAAGCACCCAACATAAGCTCAGTTGTTATCGACCATAAGCAAATCTAGTTAAGCATAGTAGAGTGTAGAAAGATATCTTTAAACCGGTTTTGAGTAGATATATTGAGGGTGATCTCGTCGGCTTTGAAAACTGGTAATTTAAGCACAGTAGAAAGGTGTACTCCGGAGGTGTGAAATTTACTTAACAACTGACATATGAGCGGATATTACCAAGAAGTACGATTTGGGAGTATACTGCTAATTCCAACGCCGGTGCTATACTACTATTCTTTATTTTGACTTCTGCTAAACGAGCGCCACATCAACAACTTCTAAGTATACCATATGTAGATGTTGTTGTTTCACAAGATGAAGACGACGTCGACGACATAGTAGTAGTGGTAATAGTAATGGTGGTAGATGTACCGCCGCTATACTGAATAGTACCACTCGACCATCATGAGCTCCTACTTCCTACTCAAGCTCCGACTAATACGGGATTATGGATATCCGGTATTGTTAGGGAAATAATTGGACCCTCGGTTGGCAATGGCATTCACCAATACTCGAAATTGCTCCGCAAACCCAAGCGATAATACTTAATGCAACTTGGCTTTGATCACCCAGGGCCCTTCCTCAGTCCTTCCCCACCTTCCCCATGCCCGCCTATTCGTTCCAATTAGTGTATGACAAGCTAATTGGCAAGGAAGTTGCCTGTCAGTCCAATTTACTGCCCATGTTAATTATCTACAACGCCAAGGCTGGTCAGGCTGGCCAGGCTGGCCTGGCGATCAAAGGTGGCTGCTGTTGTTGGGCTTTGTATCGGGTATTTGTTCCCTATTCAGAGGATCTCATCTGGCGGCAAATTTGCTTCTCTAACTCGAGTTTCCTTCACATCAATCAACAGCTAATTCATGGCCAATTTGACTTATTCCAGGCCTACAGAGACGTATACCCACTCACTCTCACACAGGGAAAGTAGAGCTTGAACACAAGCGGATCTTCCTCCCAAGCCCATTCCATGCCACTACTACGGCACCTACTCGCAGTAGTATGTAGTGCTCCTATTTTCTAGTACTACGTATATTACTACTACTACTACTACTGCATTCTACACATCTCGGAAGCCCAATATTCCCACGAGATTTGTTGAGTGGTCAGGCAGGATTTCGAGGCTCTCAAACGGCCTCCGTCCCTCTTTCAAAGGAACATTGGTGAGTGAGGATCCGAAGTGGACAACGAGGGGCTTCGAGGCTTCGAGGCTACAACACCACGGAGAAAAGTGCATCGTGGACCCGAAGCTCCTGACGGATCTCCATAGGGAATCCACGTGGTCCTGAGTATTGAAAGCAAGGCTAAACCGACTGACGAGTGGTTCTTCAATGCCCTTACTAGGCTCTTTTAGAGCCGTGCTTATTGCCTTTTAGGTACAATGTACATACAGGAGGAACCAGTTCCTAATTACATCCAGTTCTGACACGATCATTGTGGCGTGAACACAGACACATCATCGACAAAGATGTAGAAAAAAGATGACGACGACGATGATGATGATATGAAAGAATGATGCCCTCAGATTGGGATGTGTCCAAGGATAACATTCGTGAGTGATGAAGGCCTTGTTCATCCTTAGGGAACTGAAGGGATGTTAGCTAGTGGTTGTTTCTGGTAATATCTCATCCTATGAGATACTTGATACGTGTAGCTTCGATCGACAAGGGCTCAAGTGGGCCCTTTGGTCCCTTGTTCGTGACATTACTCACATTCCAAAGATTCTCTACACTTGCCCCCTTGACAAGAAATCTAGAATAACAAGTCCTTGTTTGTGTCACCAATCACATCTCGAGCTGCTCCTTTCTTACCTGGGTACAGAATCGGTGGGGAACTACGTGATTTTCACGAAAACACACTTGACAGGGGATCTTCTTTCACGCATTCATGTACGTAATATGTTTCCCTTGGAAAGGATCTCTTAAAAAGACAATCCCGATGGAAAAGGTGGCAAAATACCAAAACACTTCAGCATGTGCCAATAACGCTAATTCTCATCTTGAGGGTTCACTTTCGTTTTCATTTAGATGATGAAGCAGATTGTCCAAAGAGTATGATTTCTTCTTATTTTCTACAAAAATATTTGTCTAGAAAAGCCCCTTTCACCAGAAGAAACCCCTGTGTTCCTTCGACAACAGTTTGTTTCTAATAATTCCGCAAACGAATGAGGAACATTTTACAAATCATCAGAAATGCCGACATATTTCAACATTGTTGGCCAATCAGGTTGGTTGGGATTTGCACCCCATATGGGATCTGCTTGTATCTGGGCTTCAATATTTTTTCAATCGACGGAAAGTGGGCTAATCCCGGGGTTTCTCCATCTCGGTCAAAATGAGCGCAACAATGAGAAAGAAATGGTGTGACGTAATTCAAAATCTGGGGAATTGCTCGAATTGCTATCACTGTCCGCGTTTCATCATTGCTGGGCTCTTCTGACTAAAACAAGTCCCTTGTAGTGAGAGTGCTCATTTTAAGGGACGCCCTCTACAATATAGTTGTCATGTCAAGAGTTCGTGTTGGATGTCAGTTCCAAACATGAACTTGCGGGAGAGTAATAATAATGTCTCCACCACAGGGTGACCCTGGGAGAAAACGAGTGAATAGTTTGTTGGGAATATATGCAAAATACAATAAAAATTGCTTCTATCCTTGATTAGGGCAAAAATTGGGTGGGAAGACGTGCAGTAATGTCTTGCAATGAAGATTAAAAAATTGATTTCAACATTGCCTGCCTCTTTAAAGGAATTGTTATACAACATCCAGAGGAGACTTGTAATTAAAGAGTAACTGAAGCGCTGGATGGCAACTTTGCATATTTCGTCAATTATTGTTGACCCGGTAATTCTAATCAAAAAGGATAAAAGAAAAAAGTCAAGTGATATTTCGGGGAAAACTTTATCCCACATTTAAGAGTTGTCTACATCTACTCACTTGATTTTGATTAGATATTGTATCCATCCGGAAAACAGGTCGAAATTTGATGCCGCTCCAGTCTTTTTAATTTGCTTAACAGGACGAGCTACTGAATTTGTTCAAATAACATTATAACTAGATGATCTTTCAGACAACACGTTCTTTTGATTAAGTTCAAATTTCGATCATGGTTAATGTTTTATTCACCTGAATTCCAAGAATAATGTTCAATTTCCCTCTGAAATTATCGATTGCCTGTAGTTTTGAAAACACAATGCCTAGAAAACAACTTAAGACATAGAGTAGCTTCTGAGCATTGAGTTGACAATTTCTGACTGATAATACAACTACAAGCTTGAAAAGGTCAAAAGAGTGTACTTTACCAGAGGGAAGAACACCCCTTGAGCTCTACTTTTTTGTAAGCACAATTTGACTTATTAAGTACAAACGCGTCGCAACACCCTGTGCTCTGTGGCAGTATCCCTCAATGGTGTGAGTTCGAGTGAGCCACCGAGTCTCTCAAAAGACCTTCTTGTCTTAAGAGAAGCATGCATTTTACATGATCCTATCTTGACGCAGAAAACACCATTTAACACACTCTACCCGTTAGGATAACAACAGCTCTTCTTCCTAACACACTGACTTTAATTGGCATTTAAGTGGTTTATATGAGTATCTGTTTTGCCATATCCCGCAGGAGGCTTAATGAAGCATATCAAGAGTAGTCATGGTTTTTTTAAGGGCAACTCTAACAACAAATTGGCTCTGACTCGTGAGTGGGGAAATTCCATTCTCACTTTGTGTGCGTTCCCTTGTGGAACAGTTTAGCTCCAGATACCAAGCACACATACAGTACACACACGACATCAACTCGAATCTTCGAGGCAGAAATGTGTCACACAATCATGGCTGTGAATAGATGTTGGAATTTAATTTATCCCACTTGACATTTCGAAAACATTCCAAACAGTCGTTGTGTACTTTTTGCGGAGGGGGTAGCGATGCTTTCAGAGAGGAACAGACCCCTAATGCATTTTCGGCTCAGGAATTTCAGTCTCTTTTATGTAGCAAAAACCAATTCTCGAGCCAGCTTTGGCCTTTTTGCGGTGTGCAGCAGATCCTTGTGTGTTAATCAATGACCAAAGTATCCATATTCATTTACGAGTGGTTGCCAGGGTGCTCGATAATTCGAACAATCGCCTTATTAAGGTCAAGAGCTGAAAAGGATTTCGGCTCAGCATTTATTGATGGACGATTTTCTTGTGGGTTGTCATCCCTGAAGGAAAACTAAACCTCAATTGGGTTATTTTAGCAATCACTCTTTTGCGAGTGAGTTTGTTTCCACTCAAGCTAGAGTAACGTAGTTCAATCGGGCATGGTTTTGTTAAATAAAACGGGACATGACATAATGGTAATCCCAGTATTCGGTTTGAATAACAAAAGACTTATATATTATGATCAAGCAACAACACCATGGCGTAATCAATTGAGCTTGTTAACATTTTTGTCTATTTTTGTTTTTTGATTGTCTACTGTGGGTGAGTTGCATTTTCCACTAAATCCATCCTCTGCTAGGATATTAATATTGTTTATCAAATTCCTTCTTTTCCAATTAACTCTCTCTCGAAACAAGCCTGAAATGTCCCGAGGGATGAATAGAAAGATCCTTTTCTAAACTGACTAACTACGTCAAACTTTGTTTTCTTGTGAATGACTTGAGTTGAGCGAGCAGATCAATCAACCATGCTTCAAAGTTATGTCATCAAAATGTCACCAAGGTTGTTCAAATTATTATCCAAAGAACTTTTCGAAGCCAACAATGAAGTCTACTCAAGTATTGCTATGTAGAACACACAAACAAAGCAGCAGCATGTTCAGGTTCCATTTTCCCGTTGCTCAATTGAATAACGTGACATCAAAGGACCTTTTTCGAAAAATCCTCAGAAGGGTATTAAAATGCCAAATCCTGTTCCCAGATATTTGCCGTTTGGCACGGCTTGTCTCGACAGCTCCAAGCATAGCTCTGTTTTGTTCGCTCATCTGTCAAGCAATCTAGCCATTTCCAACAAATAGGTATGAATCCCAGTTCAAATGTTAAATAGAGAGCCACCTACTTTCGCTCTCAATTAATTCTAGCCACTCCCCAAGCCTGACTAGTGTGTTATTTTAGCACTGGAGGGGGTCGAGTTCAAAAGCTTGTTCATAATTCAGCAGATCCTCGGCCAGGCCTCTGACCTCGTGATAGGGAGCTCAATCCTCGGATTTGAAGGTGTCAGAGGCGGCTTTAGTGAAAAGAGGAAAGAGCCCTCTTAATGAAGTTCAATATTGGATAATGTATGTGAAGGCTCAGTTTCGCTTCTGTCCAATGTATCATGTACAAAGAGCTGTTGGTGACAGACACGGACTGAGCTGAAGCTAGTCAAAGTGGAACGAGCTCTTTCCCGACATGAAATCATGATAAAGGCTCTCTTTCCGTACACTACTTACAAATGCTGAAGGCGACGGTTGGGAAAACTTACGGCCAGCTGGAAGCCCTCGACAAATGACTTTTTGTAAATGTTACTGGTGACCAAAGGTTGAATCATGTGATGGTGCCTGGGATGGACCCACAGGAAGCCACAGCCTCGAGGGGTGAAGAGCCATTTATGCAGATTCCCTGTGTAGAAATCAACTCCTGCGTCAGCCAGGTCCTTCATGTCCAACGGGACTTGTCCGGGAGCATGGGCGCCATCCACCATGACCAGTACTCCATATTTATGCAGTTTTTCGGCGATCCTCTTGATGGGAAATTGGATCCCTGAAGGGCTACTAATGTGGTCCACCACGGCCAAACGAATCGAACGATTCCTTTGACAAACCTAATCAATAGAAAGGATCACTGTCGTATCATGTCATTAAGAAAAAAAAAAACAAGTGTTGTCATCAAATCGCGCTTTGATCCATTTCGGGAGAATATACCGGTCCTGTCTAACTAACAATAAGTTGATCATCCAGTCACCTCCGAGTAGAGATCCACAATTTCCTCCTCACTCTCGATGGGGAAAGTGAAGTCCAAGGACAAAATGTCAGCATCATATTTCGTCACAGTGGCATCCACCGTATTCTTGACGGCCATATATGTATGATTGTTGTGGAGGATCTCTTCTTCAGGCTGAAATTGGAGGCTCTTGAGCACCGTGTTTACACCCACGGTGGCATTGGGAACAAATACAAGATGGTCAGGGTCCGACCCGAGGAAGTTGGCCAATTGCTTCCTAGCCTCATTACTCTTGCCAGCGAAGACCTTTCGGAACCAATAGTCAGGATATGCCTCCATTTCGTCAACTAAGTCGTGTCTGGAATAGCAAGTATGGCTCGGTTATGTGAGACCACATACCATTAGTCTGATTCTTGAGGCTTGTCTGAGATACCCAGGAACATGATTTGATTAATAATAAGCGAGGCTCCAAGTTCCAAGTCCGCTATTCCATTCCTACATACTCACATCTCACACAGAGAGAGAGAGAGAGAGAGAGAGAGAGAGAGAGAGAGAGACCTGGAAAGGATCATCTCATGGCAAAAGTGCCGGGAGCATGTGGATATAATGCAAAAGAATAGCTCCGGCAAGGTTGGCTTTTATTGCATTTCCAGCGGAGGAGCTGGGGGACCAAATTCCAAAAAAACACATTTCTTTGCAAATATTTCTTTGCACATACAAAGAAGGCCGCAGGTGTTGGTTGAGAGATCTTTCTCGCTTTCGTCTTCCTCCAAGTCTTGCTTTGGTTCCTTATTCTCACTCTTAAAAGTTGGTTTCTCGAAGGCCAAGAACACATCTTTCGTAGTGTCAAAACTTATTCCTCGGGAAACTCGCTCTAATTGGACTCGAAAGTCCAATTCACTAACCGTCCCTTAGCGGTCGGATTTAGGCGGAAAATCTCAAATACTGTGGGGTTTAATTGATCATTAGCCAGACCACGGAAATTTGAGCCTAAATCCAATTCCTTCCGTAACTTGAGCAAATTTTGAGAATTTTTTTTTGCCTCCTTTTACTGGCCTTTGCTTCTCAATTGCCCCGTGCCCCTTGCTTCACTTGTGGATCAGGTTGTTTGCTTGTTTAAGACACGATCAAGCAGTGGTAAGAATGGTGTGGGCATTGATGATGGTAATGTAGTAAGGTGGCACTATCACACGGGGAGGACTACTAATAATAGAGGCGACGGAAGTCCAGGAACAAAGTTGGAACCCAGTGGATCATCACTGCCTACCTACCTCCGTACTTGCTTGCTTACTTGCCTCCTTAAGTTTGTTGGCACAGTTTCAGGATACGGCCAAAACTTTGAAACTCATTCCATGGCGGCGGCGAGGATCTTTAGACAGCTCTCTGGGGCATACTCTACAACATAGTAAGTAACTTTACCGGGAAAGCGAGACTCCCTGACTGCCGAAGTATGAGTTGTAGTAGTAATAGTAGTAGTAGTAGTAGTAGTAGCTGTAGTTGCTGTTGTTTTAGAACATGATAGTGGTTGTTGTAGGTAGTGTTCCAGCCTGTCAGACTTGTCTTTTCCCCATTCCTCAAACCTGTCTCAAGATGGCATGTATTTCATGGTGAGCGTTTGCTCCATCACTTACTTGTATTGAACGACTCGCCTCGGACACACGCCATAGGATCCCTGATTGCAAAACACAATCTCTTGGAAAGCCAACCCGAATTCGGCCTTCATCTGCTCTCCAAATTGAGGGATTTCATTTCTTCCTCCATCGTCTCCATCGTCTCCTCCTCCTCCTCCTTGAGCCCACAATTGAAATTTCGCCCCTCGCTTTGATGTCATTCTTCTGTTGGTTCTGTTCAGGTCCTTTTTCTTCACTCGTCTTTCCCGGGAAAATTAATCCATGAAAAGAAGGCCAAAGCAAAGGATGGAGACGACGACAAAGAAGAAAGGCTTGTTAAACCCCACTCAGAAGCTCAACAACCTCAAGGTTTGGCGAGGGGAAGTCTCTCGTTCCTTTTCTTCTTTTGGAGCACAATGGAGGGCAACAAGTCTACGAACAAATAATCAGAAAGAACGGATGAATAATAGGCAGATTTCGTCTCGGAAAACTCTTCCAACTCGATTTGTCTTGCTTCTCAATGGATGCTAGAGGAGGATGCTTGACAACACGTGCTACGTGCAGAACAGTAGGTTTCAGTGACACCTTTTCTCCTCTCCTTTCTGCCTCTCATACACAATTTGGAGATTCTCTTCGTCACTTTCTCAGTTCTTTCAATACTACTGTACATCTTACCGAATCCAGATCAGTCGCAGGATTGCTCGGTGACTTTTGTTCCCTTAGTTGAAGAAGCACAACTGAGATGGAACTGGTTTTCAACATTAAACCTGATTGGCTACAATGTTTGGGGAGGTCACTAAGGTCTTGGGGCAATAATAATCTCAAGAGATCTCAAGAGAACTGCAATTGAAAAAATGAACCCAAACTGATTTTGATGGCAACATTTGACACATGAATTTACCATGAAACAGAGAAATTTCAATGGTTCAAAACATAATTTTAGTGACCTTAAGATGAGCTTATTGTCATCGAAATCAAACCCCGCGACGATGTTCACCACATAAAGAGACTATAAATATGTATTGTAATTGATGTCAATGGTAATGCATTTTGGTGAGCTGGCTTGACAAGACCAGTTTGAGTCAACTTGTTTAGCCTTTTCTGCGTTTTGAAATCCGTCTTGAACAAGCACCCTTATTAAGATAGCCTTTACTTCCTTCACTCATGCTTAACTGGATTTGGCCGACAAAGTAATTCGAAGCGATACTGACTTAACGACGACGCAATAAGATATTTGTTAAAGACCGAAATCAAAAGAAAAAAGCACCTCCCCTTTCTCAACAAAAATGATTGCACGGTATTTAAATATACCTTATTCATTAACAAAATATGGATATTGTGATGGAGTAGCATAATGAGCTACAATTACGTTTCATCTTTTTTGACCAACATAGAAAAAGCTTCTGAGGAGCTTTTCCCTTTTTGAGCAAATATATTTAATCCAAAATTCAAGTACATTAAACCGATGAATCGTTGTTAGATATTTTTTAAAGTAACAGAGGGGCCTTTGCTTCAAATATTCAATATTAGAAACAAGTTCTTAGTTAGTTGTAAAACTGGACAATCCAAAAGTTAAGAGTCTCAAATGCTCCTCACCCCAAAAGGTACATGCAATAACAAAATAAGAGAAGGTCCATTCTCAAGGAAGTTCAAAGCTTTAGTAATATATTGGAGCAATAATCATTGTCACACAGGTCTCAAAAGTCACCATCAACGTTCCGATTCAAAACAATCAAGTAGAAATTATTGATTTGAAAATGTCATTCATTTCCGGTTATCTTTAACCAAGGTAGCTTGTATAAAGTTGGAGTCCATATGTACAGTTGTGATTTTACTTTTTAGTTGTGACTCAATTCTTCACAAACAATACGTTAACAACAGAGAACTAAACGCATTTCTGTATAAGACACTGAAATAAGTAGATGTGTCATTTTTAATCATTTTGATGGCTTTTGCTGACATCAAACCAATTCCGATGAATATTGAAATATTGGTTTACGATGACATAGGGCCTTCTTTCAAATTCAAGGTTACTAAACTGAACTGAAATATCACTGTCCGTTGCCATTAGAAGGTTGGCACGCACTGTCAGTTCTGACAGTGCGTGCAATATTGTGACAGTGAGCAATATTCATGTCAACTTCATAGAACATTTTTTCGTCTGCTTTTATTTACGATAATGATTGAAAGGCATTTTTTTACTTTCGGGATTGTCCGTTACGTAATTCTTGTTAAAATGGCAGACGTTATTACGAATTTGAGCACATTTATTGATAAACGAAGTCCTTAATAGCCCTAAAACTAAGTGCTACGAATTACTATGCATGGCGAGGATAAAGAGAACATTGTCACAACAAAATTATATTCACATTTTTTATTATTGGATAAAAAATAAGGTTGATCATGATACAAACTTCTAGAGAAGCGGGGTGCGAACGGAAGGAAAAATTTCTTATCTCCTAAACCGTTCACTTTATTTCAAATAAGCCTTGATAGTACCACAAAATCTTGTTGAATGTATGAAATTGACCAAATTTGAGCTCAAAACTATGCTTAGGGAACTCAGGAGATATGTACAAATTTAAGTAGTAAACACTACATAAAATTCGAACTTTTGGCCAGCTCTTGGTCAGTTACATAACCTTTTGACAACATAACTTTGAAACGAACCACTTTCCAAGTAAATAGCATAAAATGACTTGCCTTTAATTGAAGAGATCTACTTGTCTAATCTTCATACTTTAATTCGAAAAGTGGCTCAGAATTGCTATGACCAAAAGCAGGCCGATTTGGCGGGAACCTCGTTCACAGTTCATATTTTTTAATTATGATAAAAAATTCATGTATAGTTAAAAATGGATTACAAGCACTCCTCGAAATACACTTTTAAGTTTTAAAGACAATCTCTCTTGCACCTTGTGTCTTAAAGCATATTGCCGTAAACTTAAAAGAAGACAGATTGAATTTCAGTCATCATATTGATCTCATGATCTGGACCTCCTTGCATCAATCTTGAGCGATTATCATTTGCCAAGCATGCCTAAAATTTTAGGATAGTACGTACCTTCAAGAACCAAAACTAAAGGAAGGAGCAAAAATGCTGTCATCGTAAATATTTAAAAGTCTATCTTATATGATTTAATGTACCTTTTTAAAGTGCACCTGTTGGTCTCCCGAATTCAAATAGTGCTCGTAAAATAATCATAGTTCAGTTGGGACAAATTCCCGTTTCTCCCTGTCAGGTATCATCAGTTAGATATTTAATGCTTCAGATTATGATAGTCTTTCAATTACGGCAATTTAAAAAAAAATGTTTAACAAGAACCTCGTCATAAAAGCGAAATTTATCTTCCAACTTAGACACAGGTGAGTTTTTCAATTGGTATGAAACTCTCTTAATGGATCGAGGAATTTTACTTAATGCTATACTATAGAGGTATGATGCTCTAGAACTTCATAACATTGCGTCCCCTAAAGTAAGTGTCTCTTTTCTCTAGTGATCAGTAATCACAACTTTAGTCACTTTTATAAGGCATCGAAATTGATTATGAATTGGCAGCCACTGACCACC